>NC_050573.1:366197352-366797352 GCF_011100635.1 Trichosurus vulpecula
ACAATAGCTACCAGTTAACACAGAACTAAGCAGTGGCTGAGGGTAGTGCTCTTTGACCTAAAAATTTCTTGAAATTACTTTGTAATGCAATAATATACATACTAACTTCCTTTTTATTACTTAACATGAAAAAATAGAACTGGAAAGAAAAAACTATCATGAGCCTTGGATGTAGACATGTGGGGAATAGGTAGGGCAAACAAAGGGTCTTCTCTTATATCTACAGTTGGGCCTGTGTGTGACCTGGAGAACTGGAGGGGCTGCCTCTCCTCTTCCTAGATCCCATCCTATAAACATTTGCTTACTGGAGTCTTCCACTCTCAAACCTGCCCCTCCCCCTCCATCACTGGAATCAAATTATATAAATTATTCAACATCTAAAAGTGCTAAAATTCACGTGGGCCCTTTGGCAGGGAGCTTCTGCCTATTCAGCCCTGCAGCCCGCAATAAAGGAGGAAGCTGGGCCCTTGCCAGATCCACAATGGCTCTCTGTTAACACATCAAAAACAACCCAGTAGAGGCAGTTGATGCTTATAGGCTCTGGTTTGCATGAGGCCACTTTGGTGCCTCAGTTCCAAGGATGCCTTTGAAGGAGAGGGAGTGGAAAGCATGGAAATACTGATGGTGAATTCTACCTCCTCTCTCATATGAGTGAGAGGGTATAATCTCCATGATGACTTTATCTGAATTTTAGATAACCTTTGACTCTTCGTACACCTCAGGGGGAGAATTGCAAAGAAACTCAGTTCCTCAGAGTAGGGGACACCAGCAACATCTTCCACCTCCAGGTGCATGGTGCTACATCATGGGGGTAGGGAGATGTCTTTCCTAAGGCCAAATTCACACTGCAGGCTACCTTGGTTTCAGCCTATTACCTCTCTGTACCAACTCCACCCTACTCCTTTTTCCCAAAGGAACAAACTGTATCCCACAAACTCCCTGAGTAGAAATATAGAAGTTGAGTGGGGGAGTGTAGGGGTAAATACTAGAGGAAGAAGCAGGGTAAAGGAGAAGAAAGGGAGAATACTGATTTTCTATTTGCTTTTAAACTTAGAGTTAATGAAATTACAATATCTTCTGTATCTATATGATGTAAGTCTGTATATGTTGTTTTATATATCTATATACAGATAGGTGCTTATCCATCTCTCTGTGTGTGTGTGTGTGTGTGTAGAGGAAATATACATCATATGTTTATGTATGTATATGTATATAATGGAAATGTGTATGTATATATTTATGTCCATATACATATATACATATGTATGTATGTGTGTATGTACATATATTCACACACATATTCACAAACACTTGGCTGGATGTAGTGTGTATTTACTATCTTGTAGTTATTGATGCATTAAATTTTATAGTGTCTAGATTTGTCATTCATACATGTTATATATTTGTGCAAATTGGAGAAAGTACAGCAAAGAGCAACAAAAATGATTGAGGGTCTGAAAGGATTGACTTATGAGGTGAGATTAAAAAGAGCTAAATATGTATAGCTCCACAAAACCTCAGCTAAGCAGGGCTAGATAACTGCCTAGCTCTACCTCATGGTTGTAAACCCCCAAAGAGGAACTTGTTGGGCAGTAAAAGGGGGTATCACTGGAAAGGAAATGAGCAGAAAGCAGTTGTCTGCATATGAGGTGGGAAAAAGAAAAAAAAAACTTTGTTGGAGAAGAAGCTATTAGGCAGTGGAATTGTGTCCCCAGGGAAGCAATGGAGACTGTGACCCCATTACTAGGGACATAAAAGCTGGACTAGAGAGTGCAGCTCCCCAGTATGCTATAGGGAAGGCTCTCATACCGGCCCCTTGGAGACACAGGGGAATGGAGAATGCAACGTTACTCCTCCATATCTTAACATTTATGGTTCCAGTTTGGCGCTGAGATAAATAGTGAAGAACATACAGTCCAGCCACCTGTATCTGAAGCCAAGATTGGATCTTTTAATTCCAGGATACATACTTACGCAATGTATGAAGATTCTTATTTCCTAACCCTTTTGTATACAAAATGAAATAAAATGTATCAGTTGCTTTGGAAAGAGCATCATTTGATGCAAGCTTTCATCTAGTGACAAACATAAATATATAGATATAGGTTTATACATACACATATATAGGTATATGTGCTTCTATCCATAGATGTATATATATATATATTTCTTATTTAGATGTATGTGTGTATGTATATATGCATGTATTATACCTAATATATTTGTGTGGCCTGTGGAGAGTCAGATAAAAAAAATGAACCTGCTTGAACTATGACTTATCTGAAAGTTAACTAGTTTTACTTGGGTCTGGGTGCTGAATGTATGTGCATGCAAAACCAGCAGCCCTGTTAATGGAATGTTAATATATTCTTAGGAGGCTGAGAGAGTTAGGTTTGAAACGAAACAAAAAAAAGGAAGAAAGAAAGAAATTGGAGACAGTTGAATTGTGGGGTTGCAGCCGGGATCCCTTGGGGGAAGGACAGGGGGAATGAGAGGCAGTGCTTTCTCTTTATCATGCGAGCAATTACTGGCAATTTGTTCTGGCCAGTAAAACTTCTGATATTATCATGGTTGCTGAGTAATTTATCATCAAAGTTTAATGTGAAAACAGGTGACTGTGTAATCACCAATCTAGGAACAGAAATAGAATCGTTATTATTTCTGCCTGAAGAGAGAGATTTTTTTTTTTCTGTCAATTGACTTAACGGCCAAAAGGCTGTTCATCATATCACCATGAATTATAAAACCTCTATTAAATATTCATAAAAGTTTTGAAATGAATGTGTGATAGAGATGAAAGCTGGGCTAATTTAAATACCTACCAGACCTGTCTTAATTACAGAGGTAAAATGAGATATAAAAATTATAGCAGCAAGGAAAGAAAAAAAAGTTGAAACAGTTCATTCCATACATTATACAAAACTTCTTTGCAAGCCATGTCACATGCAGTGAGCATTAGGAACGCTGGGCTTCTCCCAGCTCTGGTGAGAGCTATTGCCTTTCATCTTCATAGTAGCCCTGTCCAGATTGAGCTGGGGAAGGATGCAGGGATGGTAGTGATATAGATTTCTTTCTTCTACGGGAAAAGGGGATGAAGAATGAAGAGCTTGAGTATCTTTGGGGCTTTCAGCCAAATGGCTTTCAGTGGCTTTCCAAAATGTCATTGCAAAGCCCCAATCACACCAACGTATCCATTACTATGCAGCCACAGGCTCCAGAAAGAATGGGGTGGAGCCAGAGGGAAACCTGGCAGCGAGCTTAAAAAGAATCAGATACAATGGTCTTCTCTTTTCCTATTACTGTGATGTTTGGGTCTCCCGGGAACTGTAAAATGTCTTAAGGCCTGGTATGCATTGGTAAATAAGCCAGTGACTGCCTCTCTTTGCCATTTCCAATACTCTCAACTTCACTAGCCATGAGTGTAGGTAGCTATTCTCCCCTAGCAGCTTCAGATATTGGGAAGCCAGTGAACATCTACTGTCTGTAACTAACTCCCTAGCTTAAAGACACTCCCTTTCCCTCACCCCTGCTCACCCCTCACATATAGGGTATATTAGAGAGGCAGTGTGGCAGTGGAAAGAGCAGAGAATGGGCAGTCAGGAAGCCTGGGTTCTTAACCTAGTTTTGGTTGTAACCTAATGCAAATCACCTCCTTTCTTTGGGAAAATGAGGAAGTAAACTTGAATCAGGGGTTTTTAACAAAGGAATCGTGAACTTAAAAGAAATATTGAAAACGGTTTTCAATGTACTTGATTTCTTTTGTAATCCTGTACAGCTTATTTTACGAAATTATAAACATGATTCCGAGGTGAGGTCCATAGGCTCTAAAAGACTACCAGAGGGATCCAGGACATGAAAAACATTACCAGCCACTAGACTAAATGATATAGAAACTGCCTTTTCACTCTTACGTTCTATAATGAAGAATAAGGTTAAAACAATATCCTAATATATACCATCACTCTAGAAGGACCATTTCACTTTTGAATTTCTTTTTTCCAAATTAAGCAAAGCAGATTCAATCACCAGAACTCATGGAGCATCCAGTTATGGATCCGATGTTCAAAGTCCAAGCTAAAGGATCTAGTTTCTCAGTATTTTGAGGGAAGTTTAGTCATTTGCTGAACAATAAATGTATTAATGAATGAACTGCAGAGAAATAAACCATTATTAAAAGCTTTAGTCAACAAGTATTTATGAATTTCCACTATGGGCAAGGCCCTGTGCTACATCCTAGTGATACGAAGTCCAAAAATGAAAAACAGTCCCTGCATAGAAAGAATTTAAATTCTAATTACTGAACATGAAATCAGGAAGACCCAGGTTCAAATTCATTTAACCTCTCTCTGCCTTTCTTCATCTACAAAATGGTTATAATGGCGGGCACCTACCTCCCAGGATCAAATATGATAATACATGCAAATTGCTTAGCACAATACCTGGCACTAACTCTCTCTTTTTAAAAAAAATTTGTCTACTACGTGCCAGGTAGTGTACCAAGTACTGGATATACAAAGAAAGGTAAAAGACAGGCACTGCTCTCAAGCAGTTCAGAGTCTAATGGAAGAGATGACATGAAATCAACGATGTACCATCTATATATGTGTATACATACACATACATGCACACACACACAAAAGTAAAATCAAAAGACCTGGCAACAATGAACTGAATTGGATATGGTGGTGAGAGATTGTGAGGAGTCAAGGACAATATTCATTATCTGAATAGAGTCAAGCCGTTTAAAAAACAATTCTTGAGCCTTTGTTTCCTTATTTGTAAAAATGAAAAATTTGAGAAAGAGGGAAAAAAAAGCCTGAAAGAGACAGATAGAGACAGAGAAAATGAGACAAAGAGAACATGATAGAGAGAGACAGAGAAACAAACAGGGAAACAGAGACAGGGTTTCAGTCCTGGGTCTGACACTGAAAAACCTTATGTGAATATGGACAAGTCACTTGTAGACAGTTCCTCAGTTTTCATCTGTAAAACAAAACAAGAATATCGATACTCATAGCACCTATCTGACAGAGTCGTTATGGGGCACAAATGATCAAGTGTACATAGAACACTTTGTAAACTTTAACGCATGATACAAGTGTCAGTTATTATTTCTGGTTTGTAATAATTAAATTTGAGTGAAGACAGATTTGCGGTGCCATTTCTGAAAGGTTATAAACTTAGTAACTAGACTATTAGTCATTAAATATGCTCATTTTATAAAAGACGAAAGTGAAACACAGAAGTTTAATATGAACATATTTTAATGTTTTGACAGTGAATCATAATTAGTCCTACTCTAAAGTTCTACTTTGATTTCTTCAACCACATGAAAGCAACCCTGAACTCTTAAAGGCTATGCAAGCAAAAGATAAACCTGGGAATCCCTATCCGGGTGGAAAGGCTTTCACATTTAAGCTCAGTGGTGGACGATACATCACTTAACTTAGGGCCACCCTAGCCAGCAGATAGATGATAGAAGATGATGACTTAAATTTTAGCCACCAAGAAATAGATTATTTTGGCCACAGCAATTCATGAAAACAGTCTAATGAGGCACGTAGAGAATCATCACTCTGAAGAAGCCACAAGATCTTTAGAAATGTTAAAGAAAGGTCATTAGTAAACTTAATTTTGTATGTTTATTTTTGGCAAGAGAGGTAACATACTGTAGTGAAGAGAAAGCTGAATTCAACATATGGAATACTTGGGTTCAAGTCCTCCCTCTGACACACAGAGTTCTGTGATTCTGGGCCAATCATTTAACCTCTTGTTGACCCAAGTGACTGTCCGAGAATATAAGTTAAAGAAGACTTACTGATTTGCTTTATGAGGAGGATTTCCGCACTGGGAGTGCTTGACACTAATTAAATAATAAATATGGATATGTATGTTTGTGTGTGTGAGGGGGGGTCATGTATATACACACATAGAGTTGTATGTACATATATGGGTTTATATACATACATATTAAGTGTATATACAAACACACACACGCACACATATATAGAAATATACCATTGGTAACCCAGGGTTGGTGAATTTGCATTTGCGTTCCTGTATTCTAAGAGTTAACATACAAAGGACAATTTTGGGCTTCTGCCCAAAGTTCTGTATATATGTGATCATTGAGGAATTAGGGATGGTGGAACACCCTGGAAGAAGCCTCTCAAGGAATATGAAAGCTCATCCTGAGCCAAGGGACAAACATTGGACCTTTGTCATGATTCACTGCTCAGTGGAAGAGAGCATAGGAGGACAGTATTTAATAAACTTGCTTTTCTATTATAGCTCCAGAGGTTTGAAAAACTGTTTGAAAGATCTGTGTCACACTCTAGGTACCACTAGAGGGCGCATGAGCTGACCATCACAGACCATAGTTGTTGCTGCTGTTTGTCCTTCATTCTCCAGGAGGACCATGACATCAGGGAGGTGATGCCAAGACATGCAAGTAAATTGGATTTAAGTGCGGGAGGGCTGTGCAAAGCCACCAGCCTCATTTTCTCCTCTGGAGCCGCCTGGGTGGTGCTGAAAGAATAATCCAACAACTATTGGTTCTAGTACCTGTCTGAGGAGTTGAGGGGCTCCTGCAAGCAGCAGTCAAGTAGGTAGCCACCCCCCGAGAGAGAGAAGCCATATGGAAATAATGCCACTTCTGGAAGCTTTCACAAATAGGGTAGTAGATTATTAATCTCAAAGTAGGGACTTCAGAGTTTCAATCCAGTTTCAGATACTAACTGCTTGATCCTGGTTGAATCAATTAATTTCTGACTGCCTCAATTTCCTCAACTGTAAAATGGGGATAACAATAGCATCTGCACCCCAGGGTTGCTGTGAGGATCAAATGAAATATTTCTAAAACATTTAGCACAATGCTTGGCCCAAAGTAAGCACTTTAAATTCCCTTCCCTTCTCTTGCCTTCCCTTGCCTTCCCTTGTCTTCCCTGCCCTGCCCTGGCCCTTTCTTCAAGTTTGTGGTGGAAACATTGAAATTGTCCAGAACCTGTACCACCCCATCATGTGTTAGCCTTGAAGTGGGTTAAATTTACTATTTAGCATTCTGGATCTTTTTCTTTGCCCTTCAGTAAGGAGAGAGAAAGGAAATTTCTTTCCAGGAAACCTGGTGTGCGTAGAGCTTCAGAAACTCGATGTAGGAGACCAAGACAATTAAGGATTCTATAAACTGTAATATAGCTCTGATGATTTCTGATGAGTGTTGTGGCCTGTGAAGGAGGGTAAATTGACACTTAGTTACTCCCACCATCATACCATGAATTCATTATTTGGAGAACACAGGTTCAAATTCCATATCTCATTTGCTGTGTGACTATGGTCAAGTCACTCACTGTACTTTCTGAGTTCCAGACACTTCAATTTATAAAATGAGAGGGTTGGATGAGATCATCTCTATCTCTGAGGTCTCTTCCAGCTCTATGTTCTTATGATAAACAGGAACGATGAGGACATTAAATCTAATGCTTCCCATTGGGCAATGTAAAAATAACACATAATAACATGAATTTTACTGATTGAAAGTTTAATCTTGTCTCCTTTCTTCTTTTCTATGAATGACTATTTAATAAACTATAAGCAGAATACAATTATGAGTAGTGTTTGCAAGCTAAAATAAGAGTCCAACATAGGATATGCCTTTAAAAATAAGGAATCCTTATGACCCTGATCCAAAATCCTTATGGAATGAAAATTTTCTTAAGGAAAGGTGTGCAATACAGTGGTTCATAAACTATTTTACCCCTGATTGGAAGTGTTGTTTGTCCCTAAATAAACCTTCATAATCAGGAATGGGGGGAATAGGGCGAACAGCTGCAGTGAACTCATGGAGTCCGTCGGACAGCACAGAGCCTTGAATATTTATCAGGATTCGTGTCCTCAAGAGGAAGCTTTCATACTCTCAGAGACTGAACTTGTAATTGGCATTGCTGAATTTCTAATGCAACTTTGAAAACAGTTTACAAAGAAAAGAGCATGAGTAATGCTGTAGGTGAGAGATCAGGAGGGAGATCAGTCAAGAAGAATGCTTTGAGGGGATTTTAATCAGAAGCAAAAGCGCAAAGTGCTTTTTTATCTAATTTGATGTGTGTGCTTGGAAAATTATGATATGAATGCTATATAACTAATATCCATCACATGTGTTACTGAAATAATTTTACTTAGATTTTATAAAATTAAAATTAGGGGGAAAATCTGAGAAAAAATAAAAGCAGGAGAAAAGAAAATCTGGAAAGAGTTTGGATTTAGAATGCTCCAAATGTAGTCTAATAAAGGCAGAGTCTGTATGGTGTTGAAACATTTGATCGATTCAATCAGCTCAGTCCAAATTTCAGTCAATCAGCCTGACGTTTTGCTTACATAATGTTAGACAATCAGATTGGGAGAATTTGGGAATGAATTGATCTGATGTGTTGGCATTGTGTCGACTCAGCTATTCTCTTCTCCTTTACAAAGGTGCCCTGTGTGATGGGAGCATGGGAGAGATTCTCTTCCAGAATCATTAGATACAGGAACGGCAAAGGACCAAAAAAAAGCCATCTTGTCCAACTTCTTGCCTTCATCCCAGACTACAGAGAAGTCAGGGAACCCACTCTTTACAGGTATCAAGAACAAAAGAGATTCTTATGTATCCATATGTAAATGTTCCCAATATTGGAATATACTTTATCTGACCTAAATAGTTTCTTCTGTGATACAAGTCCACTTCTTCCATTTCTTTTCTCCCCAGGAATGACTCATAACTGACTAGTTCAGTTCATTTTTCATAATGCACTTGAAGACTCATAGGATCTTGACACATAAACATATTTGTGTTGGTAAGGGGGAGAAGAGGAATGTTGAATTCTGTCAAATACCCAGTTAGCAACAAGTCATTAACTTGCTGTTTGAAATTTAATCAGAACTGTGTCCAAAGGGCTATAAAACTGTGCATACATACCCTTTGACCCACCAATACCACTTTTAGGTAAGTACCCCAAAGAGATCATAAAAATGGGAAAAGGACCCAGTTAGACAAAAATATTTATAGCAGCTCTTTTTGTGGTGCCCAAGAATTGGAAATTGAGGGGGTGCTCATCAATTGGGGAATCATTGAGCAAGTTGTGGTATATGAATGTAATGGAATGCTATCATTCCATAAGAAATGATGAGCAGGCAGACTTCAGAAAAACCTGGAAGGACTTACATGAACTGATGCTGATTGAAGGGAGCAGAACCAGGAGAACATTGTACACAGTAATAGCAACATTGTGCAATGACTAACTTTGATAGACTTAGCTCTTCTCAGCAATTCAAGAATCTAAAACAATTCTAAAAGACGCATGATGGAAAATGTTATCCACATCCAGAAAAATAACCATGGGGTCTGAATGCAGATCAAAGCATACTATTCGCTATCTCTCTCTCTCTCTCTCTCTCTCTCTCTCTCTCTCTCTCTCTCTCTCTCTCTCTTCTTTCAAGTTATATCTCCCATTGGTTCTAATCCTTCTTTACAACATGACAAATGTGAAAAAATTTTAAAAAAAGAAAATTAATTAGACATTTTACCAAAAGTACACAAAAAACATAGCTGAATTTGACTAAATATTTAGAGAGACACAGTCTTCAATTTTTAGTCTTTTTTTCAAGATGAATTAACTTCCTCATTCCTTCCATGTCTTCTCCAAAGTCCTAGTTTCCAATTAAATAATCATTTAGGTTTAATTTTCCAAATGCAGCTCTCAACGATTTGTCCTTACCTTACTAAAATCGTGTGTGTGGAAAGAGAGGTTGAGGTTAAGGAAGAGTGATTCTAGCTGTAGCAGGCATTCACTATACTCACTCTTACTCTTATAGGTTTCCTGCTGTTGTCACACTCCAGAAATGTGAAAACTTGGCTGAGGAACAGGAAACAAAGAACACAAAAAGAAGAAACCATCGGCTTAAGGGGAAGGTGCCACAAAGATGGGTACTCTCCTTTTGATCAGCCCCAGGAACAATTAAGTCAAATCACCTGAAGCCTTTTGGTATATCAGGAACTGCTTGAAAGATCAGCAGTATGAGCCCAGCTCCTGCCAGAACTGAATTGCCACCATTTGCTCCTGAAGCAAGTGGAAATCACTTCATTGCCCACAATTTAACACAACTTCCTACAGCAGCAGGGAGTTTGAAAGCATCTTTTGGCCTCATTATCAACTTCAGAGACTAACTGCCTTGAATATTTTTGGTTGATGACCTATAATACATAGAGTAATATTTTTTTATTGTACACCCATATCAGTTGAGAATAAATTCTTAATAATAATTTACATTAAAAACTTTTGAATACATTTAAAAAGGATGAGATAAAGATAAAATGGTATTCAATTCTAGAGTTATTAGGGAACCACTGGAGTTTATTGAGTAGGGGCTTAATAGAGTTAGACCTGTATTTTAGGTGTATCAGTTTAAAGGCTGTTTAGAAGAGAATTTGGAGTGAGAAGAAATGAGGGAGGGAGACCAGTTTAAAGGCTATTGCTATAATCCATACAAAAGATGATGAGGTACCAAAGGATGGTGGCGGTCATGTAAGCAGAGAGAAATCAATGTAAGATATATTGTGGAGGTAGAATTAACAAGACTTAGCAACCAATTAAATATGCAGACTACAGGAGGGTGAGGAGTGGGTATTAATGCTAAAGTTATAAACATGGATGATCAAAAGGATAGCAGCTCCCTGAACAGAAATAGGGAGGTTTAGGGGGAAAAGCTAATGTAATGAGACCTTTATCCATATCCCACTCTTAGCTGTTCATCCTATGTGACTCACTGCTTTTCATAGAAAGCTAAAAGTGAGGGGGTTGAAAAAAGGGAAAACTTATTCACCACGTACTTCCCAGGAGAAAAAAAAAAAACTCATCAATGGGCATATCTCATAATTGTAAGATGATCTTGGAGACTCAGTGTGCATAGCAAGGGGCTGGGGGGACTTTTGCTCCTGTAGTGTCTGATGCAATTACTGGGGGTATATATAGGATAGAATCACTCTAGGCAAACTATGCTTAGAGAGGATAAGAAGAGAGTTTATGAGCTTGAATGACCACAGAAGGCCAGCATTATAAGGGAGTAGAGAGTGAGGGTATTGGGCTATAAGTGAAAAGAGGGAAATTGTGTTTGGAAATAAAGCCTCCTACCCAGCTATTGTGGGGAAGATGAGATGAAACCTATCTTTCTCATCATCTAAATGAATATCCCTTGGAGACATACCATAGCCTACTGAGGATGGAAAGGGTAGAGGGTCCACTAGCCTAGATCTCGTTGACCATTAAGCATTTGCTCCCTCATGATAATATCTTTCTATCTATCTATCTATCTATCTGACTTTACTTTTAAACTGGATCATATGGCCTATATGTCCTTTGAGGACAAGGATAATCTCTCACAATTCTATGTATCTCCAGAACCTAGAACAGTGTCAAAACCAGAGTAGAAACATAACAAATATTTTATACTAATGGAAGATAGTGTAGCATAGTGGGTAGAGTGCTCAGATTGGTGACAGGAGAAACCCATGTCTCAAGTATTCAATAGTTATGTGACCATTGTCAATTCATTTTGCTTCTGAGTCTCAATTTCATCATTATATAATGGGGAAAATGGTTATATCTATTGCTCCCACTTCACAGCATTATTATGTGGCTCAAATGAAACAATATACTCAAGGTACTTTACCAACTTTATACTACTTTATAAATGTCAACTTTTAGGATGATTTCTTACTCCTGGCCTCTATTATTTTGTGACTTTAGTGGTATCTCAACTGCATGCATGTTTTTGTTCTTTTGACTACCTACTTTAATTATCCTTCTATTGTCTCCTAGATAATAGATAATTGTTTTCCTCTTTTACCCTCCCTATCTCCACAATTATTTCCCTAATTATTCCCCTGCTGGAACAGGACCCTGCCTTACTATCTAAATGGGGGATCTATTTCATTGTCCATGGATTTTAAAATTTTAATCAGTGAAATGGAGAAAAAACTAGAGGGGGGTATTGTCAAATCTGTAGATGAAATAAACATCGAGGTAACAGCAAACACCATAAATGATGACAGAATCAAGGTTCAAAATGATCTTGATAATCTGGAATAGTGGTCCAAAATAAACAAGGATTCTAAAATCCTTAATTTAAATTCAAAAATCAGATGAACAGGATACAAATGGACAGCCCTGACAGCCACAGTTTACATTAAAAAGCTCTTGCACATTTAATTGAGTATAAGGTTAGTGTAAACCAAGAATGGCAGCTAACAAAGTAAATGCAAACTATGCTTGCAGTGATTGTACCATTCTATTCTGGACACATTTTAAGAGGGAGATTGACAAACAAGAATATGCCCAATGGAAGGCAACTGTGGTAGTAAAGGACCCAAACATTGTGTTATTAAAAGAAAAAGACTGGGAATGTGCAAGTATTAAGTAGATGTTATATGATGGAAGACAGACTGACAGATGATAAAGAAAACATTTATTGATCACTAATTTCTAAGCACTTTGCTAAGTGGTAGGAATATAAAAGCAAAAAAGCAAGGCATCTCTTAACCTGAAGGAGCTTACATCTAATGTAGGGAGATGACATACAAAGAAGAATTGGAAAATGGGTGGGGAGTTAAACAGGCTGTGGCATGTTGTGGAAATGACAGGTAAATGATATGAAGACCCGGTTCTGGACAGCATAAGGCCAAGACTCACTTATTATTAGAACCTGGACTCTCTGTGACAGACTCTAAAATCCTGGTGGGGGCCTGGGTGGGGATGGGGATAATGGCTGGAGTGCACTTGGCATGGTGTTGAGATGGCTAGGAGACTGAAAAGAAGGAACATGGTAGCTGTCAACATTTTTGAAGAGTAACATGTAGAAGGATTTTTTTTGTAGATCTAGAGTTTAGAATTAACACCAGTGGAAATTACAGTAACATTCATTTGACCTTGATATACAAAAGGTCTTTCTATCCATTAGAACTTTTCGTAAGTGTTGAATTGCCTCCCGAGGTAGTGAGTTTCTCTTTTATTGAAGCCAGGTTTTCTTCACTGAGTGGACAATTAAACTAGATGACCTCTAAAATCTCTTCCAGTTCTTAGATTCTATAGTTCCATAAACTCTGTCAGGAGACACGACACAATGGCACATTTTGAAGTAGTCTGAAGCTTAATATAAGATGGTCCATGTTGGACAATCAATCAGTCAACATTTAGTAAGTGCCAGTAGTATAGGATAATTAGGTCTAGAGGGAAAAAGGGATGTAGAGGTCATCTAGTCCAACATCTCATTTTACAAATGAGAAAGTTTAAGCCGAGACAGATGATTATGCAGGTTGTACTGGTAGTAAGGTAGTAAGTGATGCAGTAAGGACTCAAAATCAAGTCTTATCACTTTAAGTTCAATGTTCTTTCTCATGTGTCAAGCTGCCTCATCCAAAGGGAATTAGTTACTTGCTAGAGGACCCAAGAGCCATATGTATAGGGCAGCTTCAGGGTTTTATTGTATAAACTTCAAAGATATCATAGGGCACATAGGTGAGGCAGTGGGATAGGGTGCCAAGCTTGGAGTCAGGAAGACCTTAGTTCAAATCCAGCCTCAGATACTAGCTGCATGACCCTGGGCAGGTCACTTAACTCTATTTGCCTCAGTTTCTTCATCTGTAAAATGAGCTGGAGAAGGAAATAGCAAACCACTCCTGTACCTTTGACAAACAAAAAACAAAAACAAAAAACCCTCAAATGGGGTCACAAAAAGTCAGACACAACTGAAAAGTGACTGAACAACAACAACAACGAGGATATTATCATGAATCTCAATGGTGGACATATTCATGAACATAAAATATGTTTCAAGCCATCTTTTCTCCTACCAGTGTATATTAGACAGACATGGTAATCTTTGCATCTTTGTGTTTTTAGTCCAAGTTTTTAGAAGGAAGGATAGTATATCTAGTTCTCTTTATTTTTTGTGTAACAATGCTACTTTGGCCTCAGATACTCACACACACACATACACACACGCACACACACGTATGCACATGAGTTAGAATGTTGGAGGAAAAAAGTTTATACATAATCATGAAGTTGTTCCTAGTGAAGGACAGGGCATGAGTAGTACAAATTCAGAACTGAATTCAGTGATAGGTTCACTACGTTTTCTTCCTCTCATAGTAGTTTCATTCAAGATTAAGGAGTTTGGGATAAAAGGGAAAAATTACATGAGTGTATGGATAATTATCTGAGCTGAAACTAAATGATTCTTGAAGTCTTTCACAAGACAAGAACATAGAAATCCTAGCTCAGATAGGAAGTGTGTTGTGTTCTTTTTACTCCTTAGTTTTAAAACAGGAAAAAAAAAAGAGAAAAGAATTTTAAAAAATCTAAATTTTTCAAGAGTAAAGTAGACAGAGCCTCATTGAGAAAGAGGTGAATAGTAGAGGACACTGGAAAAGCTCAAGGCCAAGGGTTAGGGAGAGAGCAAAGGGGTGGGTTTGTAAACTGCAGAGGAAAAGGAGGGTAGGAGGAGAGAAAATATCCTGGAAAGTGCTTCCCTTTGAAACCCTGTCAAGTCTCTAGCCCCACACTGATTGTCAGGCACCATTGCCTTCAAAAGTTTTTTTGATCTTTTCTGAACTTTAGCACTCATTAAAAAAAAACTTTCTTTTAATTCTTGCATGATGTAGAAATGTGAGGCTTCTATGTAGCCTATGATCTTTTAGCCTCTCTCATTCTAACCTAACCCAAGTTTCCTAATATATTTCTTGTTATTTTCACTGATTATAATTTTGTTTGAATTCACTGAGTACCAAAAAAATCTGTTGGTTTAATTTGGAGAGTCTTATCAAGACCTTCATAGAAGGTATCAACCTCTTTTATAGGGGCAGGGGTAAGAGAACTTGCTATATAAGCTACAATCATCTTCATGGTGACCTAAATGTTACAAATATCTACCAAAAATGCTGCTGTAGGAGATGACCAAATATCCTAGATGATGTTTCTTCTTGCCTTTTGATTCATTATAAAAGTTATCCTCGAGACTCCAGGGGGGGCGGAGCCAAGATGGCCGCATGAAGGCAGAGTCTTACCGGAGCTCTCTCACAAGGTCTGTCAGATTCCCATAAAAAAGCGAATTTGAGCAGATTTGAGAGAGTCAGAAAACGCGAGCAGTCTGCGTGGGGCAAATTTCCGAGCCGGGAGAGTTTGAAAGGCCGGAGGAACGAACCTGCAGGCTCGGAGAGTGCTCGGTGCGGAGCTGCTCCAGACCAAGGTGGAAGCGGCCGGCCGGAAAATCCACATGGGAGACGGGCTGGGAGAAAGCTGGGCGCCCGAAACCGGCGGAGATCCCCAGGACTCCCAACACAGGACGGCAGTCTGTGGGAGCGACGAGAGGCAGCGCAACGCCACCAGCCGCGAAAACACCCAGCCCTGACGCTTGCAAAACCCAGGAACTCGGCTTCTTGGACTTCCGCAAGACTCAATGGCCAGGTAAACGGCTCTAACCCCTCCCCCCCTCACCCAGAGAATTCCTCGGGAAAAAAAAAAAAAGAGAACTGAAACAGAGGAGAGAGTAGCAGGGCCTCACTGGACAAATACCAGCAGCTTATTAGTCCCAGAGGGGAAGAGTGGGCAGGGGTCAACGCCAGGAGCCCAGACGTAATCTTGCTCCCCCAGGGGAAGCGCCAGTCATCAGCTCAAACAACAAACAGCTGAGACCATTGCTGAAAAGCAAGTGCTGGAGAACACCCATAGGGAGTGAGACGCCAGGGAGCCAGACCCCTCCCCCACACCTCAGGAAACTGAAGGATATAATTCTAGACTCACAACCCCCAGAATAAGAAAGCTGGGACAGAAAGCCCTGAGACTCACAGATAGAAATTCGTTCTAACGCCAGCAAAAGGCAATCCAACATGAAGAAGAACACAAAAAAACCGAGGACAATAGATTCTTTTTATGGAGACAGGCAGGATCAAAATATCGACATAGAAGAAGAGAGCAATGACACGGTAGATACATCAGATACCTCAAAAGCTAATATGATCTGGTCTCCAGCCCAAAAAGCACTGCTGGAAGAGCTAAAAGAGGACTTTAAAAACCAAATTAGGGAGCTAAAAGAAAATATGGAAAAAAATTCACTGATGAAATCAAGTCCCTAAAGAATAAGATTGGCGAAATGGCTACGGAGATTCAGAATCTAGAGAGAGAAAAGGATACCCTGAGAGGTGAAATCAACCAATTGAAATGGAAGATCAAAAGCAAAATGTAAACACTAACTCATTTAAAATTAGACTTGAGCAAGTGGAAGCTAATGAATCTATGAGGCATCAAGAAGTAATAAAACAAAACGTAAAGAATGAAAAAATAGAAAAAAATGTGAAATATCTGATTGGCAAAACAACTGACCTGGAAAATAGATCCAGGAGAGACAATTTGAGAGTTATTGGTCTACCGGAAATCCACGATGAAAAAAGGAGCCTTGACAGTATCTTCGAAGAAATTATCAAAGACAACTGCCCAGAGGTCCTAGAACCAGAGGGCAAAATAGTTATTGAAAGAATTCACCGATCACCCCCTGAAAGAGATCCCAAACTGAAAACACCAAGAAATATTATAGCCAAATTTCAGAGCTATAAACTTAAAGAGAAAATACTGCAAGCAGCCAAAAAGAAGCAATTCAAATATCGTGGAACTACAGTCAGGATCACGCAGGATCTCTCAGCTTCCACATTAAAAGACAGGAGAAATTGGAATATGATATTCCAAAGGGCAAAGGAGCTGGGACTACAACCAAGGATCAACTACCCAGCAAAACTAAGCATAATTTTCCAGGCAAGGCGACGGACATTCAACGAAATAAGGGAATTCCAGACCTTCCTGATGAAAAGGCCAGAACTCAATGGAAAATTTGATCTCCAAATACAAAACTCAAGAGAGACATAAAAAGGTAACCAGGGGGAAAAACCCCACAAACCTCATTAACCAATAAGCTTAGGTTGTTTACATCTCTATGTGGGATTATATCATCTTATGTATGTTTTTTATGTCTGTATGTGTATATATATATATATACATATATATATATATATATATGTGTGTGTATATATATATATATATGTGTATATATATATATATATATATATATATATATATATATATATATATATATATACACATATACATATATAAGTCATTCTTGGGAATGGTACAACTATTGTGACAAATGAAAGGGATATACATAGGTTGTGAATGCCTGTATAAATTAACTGATGTAAAGATATAAAATATAAATAAGAGATATAAAGGGAGGGCTATGAGGGAAGTGGTAAGGAGGTTGTAGAAAAGGGTAAAATACACCAAAGGAAGTGGCAAAAAAACATATTATAGTAGAGGGAAAGAAGGGAGGGAGAAGAGCAGTATTTGAGCTCTACTGTCATCTGATCTAGTTCAAGAAGGGAATAACATACTCTGATAAGTTTAGAAATCTAACTTGTCCTACAGGAAGTGGGAGGGAAAGGGGGGAAAAAGGGAGGGGGGAGGGCAGAAGGAAGAGGAGAAGTAGCAAGTGGGTAACGGTAAGATAAGGGAGGGGAATAAAGAGGGAGGGTCAACTGAGGAAAGCGGCGGTCAAAAGCAAAACTTTGTTGGGGAGGAGAAGGGGAAAGGGAGAAATAAAAGCATAAACAGGGGGAATCAGGATGGAGAAAAAGACACAGATAGAAATCATAACCCTGAACGTGCAGGGGATGAACATTCTCACAAAACAGAAGCAGATAGCAGAATGGATTAAAAACATAATCCTACAATATGCTGTTTACAAGAAACGCATCTGAAACAGGGGGATACACATAGGGTTAAGGTAAAAGGCTGGAGTAAAATATATTGTGCCTCAGCTAAAGTAAAAAAAGCAGGTGTAGCAATCCTAATCTCAGACAAAGCAAAAGTAAAGATAGATCTAATTAAAAGAGATAAGGAAGGACATTATATCCTGCTAAAAGGCACCATAAACAACGAAGCAATATCATTGCTTAACATATATGCACCAAGTGGTAAGGCATACAAATTCTTAGAGGAGAGGTTAAGGGAGTTACAGGAAGAAATAGACAGCAAAACTATAATATTGGGAGACCTCAACCTCCCCCTTTCTGAACTTGATAAATCTAACCTCAAAATAAATAAGAAAAAAGTTAAGGAGGTAAACAGAATTTTAGAAAAGGCACATATGATAGACCTCTGGAGAAAACTGAACGGGGATAAAAAGGAATATACTTTCTTCTCAAAAGTACATGGCACATACTCAAAAATTGACCATGTACTAGGGCATAAAAACCTCACAATCCAGTGCAGAAAAGCAGAAGTAGTCAATGCATCCTTTTCAGATCATGATGCAATAAGAATCATTTTTAATAAAGTACCATGGAAAAATAAGCTAAAAACTAATTGGAAACTAAATAATTTAATTCTAAAGAGTGAGTGGGCCAAAGATCAAATCAGAGAAACAATTAATAATTTCATTCAAGAGAATGACAATAATGAAACAACATACCAAAACTTATGGGATGCAGCAAAAGCAGTTCTTAGGGGAAGTTTTATATCTCTAAATGCCTACATGAATAAAATAGGGAAAGAGGAGATCAATGATCTGGGCAGACAGCTGGAAAAGCTAGAAAAAGAGCAAATTGAAAACCCCCAATTAAATACCAAATTAGAAATACTGAAAATCAAAGGAGAGATTAATAAAATTGAAACCAAGAAAACTATTGAATTAATAAATAAAACAAAGAGCTGGTTTTATGAAAAAACCAATAAAATTGACAAACCTTTGGCCAATTTGATTAAAAAAAAGAAAGAAGAAAATCAAATCACCAGTATAAAAAATGAAAAGGGTGAGGTCACCTCTAATGAAGAGGAAATCAAAACAATAATTAGGAATTATTTTGCCCAACTGTATGCCCATAAATTTGACAACCTTAGAGATATGGAGGAATATCTACAAAAACATAAACTGCCCAGACTAACAGAGAAGGAAGTGAAATTTCTTAATGACCCCATATCAGAAAAAGAAATTGAGCAGGCCATCAACGAACTCCCTAGGAAAAAATCTCCAGGGCCAGATGGTTTTACATGTGAATTCTATCAAACATTTAAAGAACAACTAATTCCAATACTTTGTAGACTATTTGGGAAAATAGGTGAAGAAGGAGTCCTACCAAATTCTTTTTATGACACAAATATGGTACTAATACCCAAACCAGGTAGAGTTAAAACAGAGAAAGAAAATTATAGACCAATTTCTCTAATGAATATTGATGCAAAAATTTAAAAAAAATATTAGCAAAAAGATTGCAGCAACTCATTACGAGAATAATACACTATGACCAGGTAGGATTTATTCCAGGAATGCAAGGCTGGTTCAATATTAGGAAAACTATTAGCATAATTGACCATATCAACAACAAAACTAGCAGAAACCATATGATCATCTCAATAGACGCAGAAAAAGCCTTTGACAAAGTACAACACCCATTCCTATTAAAAACACTAGAAAGCATAGGAATAAGGGGAACCTTCCTCAAAATTATAAATAGCATCTACCTAAAACCATCAACAAGCATTATATGTAATGGGGATAAACTAGATGCATTCCCAATAAGATCAGGGGTGAAACAAGGATGTCCATTATCACCCCTATTATTCAATTTGGTACTAGAAACATTAGCTGTAGCAATAAGAGAAGAAAAAGAAATTGAAGGAATTAGAATAGGAAAAGAAGAAACTAAATTATCACTTTTTGCAGATGATATGATGATTTATCTAGAGAATCCTGGAGAATCAAGTAAAAAACTACTTGAAATAATAAACAACTTTAGCAAAGTTGCAGGATATAAAATAAACCCACATAAATCCTCAGCATTCCTATACATTACTGACAAAGCCCAACAGCAAGAGATAGAAAGAGAAATTCCATTCAAAGTTACTGAAGGCACTATAAAATATTTGGGAATCTATTTGCCAAGACAAACCCAGGGCCTATATGAACATAACTATGAAACACTTTTCACGCGAATAAAATCAGATCTAAATAAATGGAGAAATATCAGTTGCTCATGGTTAGGCCGAGCTAATATAATAAAAATGACAATTCTACCTAAATTAATCTATCTATTCAGTGCCATACCAATCGAACTACCAAAAAATTTTTTTACTGAGCTGGACAAAATAATAACAAAATTCATTTGGAAAAACAAGAGGTCTAGAGTATCTAGGATGTTAATGAAAAGACATGCTAGAGATGGTGGTTTAGCCACACCAGATATTAAACTGTACTACACAGCAGCAGTCATCAAAACTGCCTGGTACTGGTTAAGAAACAGGGGTGTGGATCAGTGGAATAGGATAGGTACACAAGCAGGTGAAATCAACAAGTTTAGCAATCTACTCTTTGATAAACCCAAAGAAGCCAGTTTATGGGCTAATAATTCACTATTTCACAAAAACTGTTGGGAAAATTGGAAAATGGTAGGGCAAAAACTGGGCATAGACCAATATCTTACACCATATACCAAAATAAAGTCAAAATGGGTTCATGATTTAGGAGTAAAAGTTGATACTCTAAGTAATTTGGGAAAGCAAGGAATAGTTTACTTATCAGATTTGTGGAAAAGTAAAGAATTCATGACCCAACAAGAGATAGAGAGCATTACAAAATGCAAAATGGATAATTTTGATTATGTCAAATTGAAATGTTTTTGTACAAAAAAAGCCAATGCAACAAGAATTAGGAGGGAAGCAGAAAATTGGGAGAAAATCTTTGCAACTAGTATCTCTGATAAAGGCCTCATCTCTAAAATATACAGGGAACTAAGCCAAATATATAGGAATACAAGCCATTCCCCAATTGAGAAATGGTCAAAGGATATGAACAGGCAGTTTTCAGAGGAAGAAATTAAAGCTATCTACAGGCATATGGAAAAATGCTCTGGATCTCTGCTGATTAGAGAAATGCAAATCAAAACAACTCTTAGATACCACATCTCTCCTGTCAGATTGGCTAAAATAACAAATCAGGAGAATGATAAATGCTGGAAAGGATGTGGGGAAATTGGAACATTGTTGCATTGCTGGTGGAGTTGTGAGCTGATCCAGCCATTTTGGAGGGCGGTGTGGAACTATGCCCAAATGGCTATAGAAATGTTCATACCCTTTGACCCAGTAATACCACTTCTAGGGTTGTATCCCAAAGAAATCACGCAAGCGGGAAAAGGACCCATATGTACAAGAATATTTATAGCAGCTCTCTTTGTGGTAGCCAAGAATTGGAAAGCAAAGGGATGCCCATCAATTGGGGAATGGCTGAACAAGCTGTGGTATATGAAGGTGATGGAATACTATTGTGCCATAAGAAATGGGGATGATGCAGACTACATAACAACCTGGAAAAACCTACACGACATAATGCTGAGTGAGCGGAGCAGAGCCAGGAGAACGTTGTGCACAGCCACAGATATGTGGATTCCGTGAGGACCAACCCTGACATACTGCGCTTTTCTCAGCAACCTAAAGGGCAAGGACAACTCCAGGGGACTCACGATGGAGAATGCTATCTTCATTCAGAGAAAGAACTGCGAAGTTTGAATACAGACTGAGGCACACTACATGCTCGCCTTTTCTGCTTCTCTTTTGTTTTTGTTTTTGGGTTTTTTTTTTTTTGGTTCTGTTTCTTCTTTCTCATGATTCATTCCATTGGTCAAAATTCTTCTCCACGACCTGACTAGAGCATAAATTAATTCAATGCGAAGTTATACATGACAGTTATATGGGACTTCATGCCGTCTTGGGGAGGGAGGGGGAGGGAGGGGAGAAAAACTGGAACTCAAAACTATGTAGAACCGTGTGTGGTAAACTAAAAATAAATAAAGAAATTTAAAAATAAATAAATAAATTAATTAATTAATAATGCCTTTATAAATTAAAAAAAAAATAAAAGTTATCCTCTCAGTTCATTTATTTGCCTTTCCACAGAAAACTTATGAGCCAACCTATTTATTCACAACTTTTTTTTCTTTTTTGGATTCATTTATAGCCAGAATGTCAAGACTGATATGATTCACTTTCTGTGGTAGTTATTGGCCACAGATCTCACACTGAGAGCACCAACAGCCAAGTTAAAATGTAGAGATGGTCTAAATATTCTGTGATTCTTAATGCCCTCTGCTCTCTTTTCAAATGCTATGCCACCTTCCATGCAGAATGGAAAGAAAATACACAGAAAAGAGAGCCAATCTGCATTTTTCATTGCTTCATGGGTTGCCATAGCTATAGCTCATTAAAACTTTCTTCAAGAAAATAATCAGTAGGCACTGGGAATGCCAAACATTGTATAATATTACAGAAATGAAACTGGTTATCTTTTAACAGATAGAAAACAACTCGTTACTGATGTGGGAGCCATTCCTAAATCAGTTGTCTATGTAAAATAAGACCACTCAGTTGTTAGAGGAAAGGGAAAAATTCATACAAATCTTGTAGAAAAAAATAAAAATTAGGAAAAAAAGATACAGCATGCAATTAAGATTCAGACCTCTGCAACTTGTCATTTGGGAGTGTTGCCTGGACATGAGAGGTTATATGATTTGTCCAGAGTCACATAGACAGTATATGTTAGAGACAGAACGTGAACTTGGGTCCTTGTAGCTTTGAGGACAAGTCTCTAAAAACTATGTCATAGTGCCTCTCTTTGTATAAAGTGTATAATCATGTGATTGGTTTACATCAAAAAGCTTTTGTATGTTTAGTTGAGTACAAGATTAGTGTAAATCAAGAATGACAGCTAACAAAGTAAATGCAAACTAAGGGGGTACTGATCATACTGTATCTGTTACATTTTTTTCTATTATAGACATATCTTGAGAGAGAGACTGACAAACAGGAATGTGCCCAAAGGAAGGCAACCATGGTAGTAAAGGACCTAAAGATCATTTTAGAAAAAGAGAGACTACAGATATGTAATATTAAGCAGTTTAGTTTTCAAAGCTTCACTGTAGGCTTAAGTTTTGGTAATAAAGTTAATACAAGACGTCTTCTGTTAAGAAAGGTGAGCCTAGGTTTTCATCTTAGATGAACAAAGTGGAGCTCAGGTATCATATTTCAGGAAATTATAAATTAATACTGCTGACAACTCTTAGAATCAGCAGGCAAAGTGAAAATAGAAAGAATCTGCTGATCACCTCCTGAAAAAATACCCAAATAAATACTTCCATAAATGTCAGACAAAATTCACTGCTTTTAGGACAAAGATATTACTATAGGCAGTCATAATGAAAGAATTCAATTATCAAGAAGCCATAGGAAGGATCCCAGAAGACTTATACCTTCCACTATAAAGGGTAAGAGATCTTGGGGTGTGATCATCAACAAAGCCTTCAACCAAGAATAAACTATCTGGCAAAGTTAGGTATAGTCCTACAAGGGAAAAATGATTCTTAATGAAAGAGAATCTCTAAACATTCTTGATGAAACATGAGAACTGAGTAGCTGTTTTGAAATAAAAAATGCAGGAGTCAAGAGAAACAACAAATAAGCACTTAAAAAAAATTGGAAGGGAATACGTGGGAATGAAGTGTTTACATACTAATGAGGGATAAAGAACAAATTCCATTAAGAACCTATATATCTTTAAGGATAACAGATAAAGGCAAATATGATAAAGGACCCGTGATAATTTTCTTCTCTTTTGACAATCTCAGGATGACAAAAATAGGAGGAGCAGAGGACTGGACTGGACTGTGGAAGAAAGGAGAAGGATGGAAGGATAAATCAATTATCACATAATAGAGGTGTGTAAGATGAGGAATTTTTACTCAAGAAGAAAGAGGTGGGGGAATATCAAACTCAAAAGGAAAATAGGAGAGAGCAGAGACAAGACAAAATGAGAGAGGTCTTTAAGGAGGACAGCATAGGTAATGTAATAATCACAGGGCAAACCCAATGAATATCAGAGAAAGAATATGAAATTGAGATCAAGAAGAAAGGAAGAAAGAACAGAAATCTTTTGGGTAGGGGCAGTACAAGAGGAACAGAGTAGCTCTAATAAAGTAGAAATTTATAAATTCAAATTTTGTACAACTTTTTGAAAATATAGAAAAGAAGATGACCTTCCAATCTCTTTCAAAGATATAAAAATGATCAGGATAACTCAACCAGGAAGGGACAACACAGAGAAAGAAAACCATAGACCATGTCACTAATGAATAGCAATGCTATGTGTATATGTATGTGTATTTGTATGTATATGTGTGTGTATATGTAAAACAGACTATCACAACACATTATGAAAATTAAACACTATGACTAGATTAGATTTATATCAGGAATGCAGAGTTATTCAAAATAAGAAAGATTATAAATATAATTAATAATAAGTCATAAATACTATATGATTATTTCGATAATACTGAAAAGCCTTTTGAAAATATTCAACACTCATTTCCATCAAAACTCTATAAAATATGGCAATAAATGGAACTGTCCTTAACATATTAAATAATGTACATCTAAAACCAAGAATATCTATACGTCATGGAGGAAAGTTACAGATTCTTCCAAAAAAACAAAACTCAGGTACACAGCAAGGATGTCCATCATCACTACTATTATATAACATAGTCCTAGAGATGCTGACTATAGCAACAAGCCAAGAAAGAAACTGAGGGAATAAACCTAACACAATTTACTTAATTCTGAAGAAGAAATCAAATAATTAATCAAAAGAGGATGCATTTGTCAAAGTTGTAGAATAAATCCATACAAATCATCAGTATTCCTTATGTTTAAAAAAGTAGGAAGAACTAGGAAGAAAAAAAATACTACACTATTGCTAAAATTACTACAGAAGCTATAACATATTTTTGGAATCTATCTATCAAGGTATATCCAGGGAACATCTGAATAAAATAAGATCTAAATAATTGGAGAAATATTGATTGTTCAGGGGTAGTTCATGCCAATATCATAAAATTAAAATATTGCCTAAATTAATTTACTCTTTTAATTTTACCTATCAATAATGAAAATAAGATCATTAGAGGTATATATAAAAGAATAGCACCCAACATCAATCCCAAATCTAATCTTTGTTATCTTCTCTAAGGTAATGAATATGTTGCTGTCTCATGGCTCTGGAAAGAAATGGTCCTTTTCATTCCAGAATTCTTCCAATATATTTTTGACTTTACCCATCAAGGCATGTCAAATTGAATTCATTTATCTTACCAACTCTACAATCTGAGGCTCACTGAGGCAATCAGAGAGAAGATCTCGCAAGCAAATTCTGAGGATATTTTTCCAAATTCTTCACTAAGTACATTGAAATTGGACCTACCTTTAGTAGCACCATATTTAATAAGCCCAAAGCATCTACTAGGGTAAAGACTCTATATTTGACAAAAACTGAAGGGTAAACTGGAATTCAGTTTTATAGAAATTAGGCTTAGCTCAAACTTCCCACTAATATACCAAGATAAGTTCCAAATTGATACATGACATATATAATAAAACAGGACATAATAAGCAAAATAGAGGCCAGTGGGGGGGAAATAATACCTTTCTGACGTATAGATAGGGGAAAAATCCATGACCAATGGAGAGACAGGGACACAGAAGATAAAATGAATAATTTTGATTATATGAAATTAAAACGTTTGTACAATCAAAACTAATGCCATTAAAATTAGAAGTGAAATAGTCAATTGGGGAAATTACAACAAGTGTTTCTGAGAAAGGTCTTATATCCAAGATGCTTAAGATACCTATAAAAATTAATTCATAGTCCTTAAAAAATGGGGCCAAACAATTTAAAAAGGACATTTTTTTAGGTTCACTAAATTTACTTTAAAAATCATAAAATGTTTCATTACGTTCTGCACACTGCTCTGAATGGATGCCAGGGACATGTGGACTATTGATACTCTTTCTCCCCTGTCCCACCCCCCAAAAAAATTCCAGTGAAAACAAAGCAATGTGTTAATAATAGTTACAGGAGGGGAAAATTATTGTTATTATTATTTTACCACCGACAATGAACAAAAATAAAATTCACCTACTCTGCTGCTGCTTCAAAATTTCAATGTTAGTTTTCTGCACCCTTCCCCCTCCCCACCCTGTTTGTAAGGAACTAAAACATTACATCTGGTGAACAGCAAAGATTTCACTACACTTCAAATGCAGAACTCGTATGAAGTAGAGGAATGTTGACTTTTTAAACAGAAGCAGATCGAAAAAAAAGATGCATGACTCCTTCAGTTCTTCACTAGTCTTAGAAAAACTTTCCAGAATACTGCTTCACACTATAAAAAAGAAAAACTATCTTGCATTAGAATCCTTCAACATCTGCATATTGCTTTACACTGTTTTCCTGTAAATACTGTGCATTCTGTATCTGGTCCTGTGTTCCTGTAATGGTAATAATTTGATCCTCAGATCCTTCCAAAGGCTCATCAATTTTGATTGATGCTCCAGATTTATGACGTATTTGTTTGATTCACTGACTACCTTTGCCAAATCTTTGGGAATAGGTGTTGCAATGGGTCCACCAAGATCACTGTATGAGCCACGACCCCCTGCATAAGCATAATCATATCCAGAACCACCCATAAACTCATGGTACTCAACCTATGGTTCATAAGCCATCTGCCATTAGGAAGATTTCCATGTGTCTATTGCAGAGTCTCAAATCTCATCAGCACGAAAATCAACCATGCCATCATAATGGTCACGAGGTCTTCCTTCCTCTTCTGTCATAAAGCCATAAGATCTCCTCCCCTAGGTAGTGGTGGTAGAGGAAAAGGAAGATTTCGGGCTCTGCAATACCTCTGCCTCCATTTCCAGGAGGAGGTGGTGGCAGTCCTCTGCAAGGGCTCATGTCATCATAATCCCTTTTAGATGGGGGCATAGGATGCCCAACACGGCCTGGAGGTGTTCTAGCAAAGCCACCTCTTCCCTGCATTGGAAATCTGACGAAAGCATCATTGTCAATCATCAAACATCATTGTGAAATCTCTGTAGTGTAGCAACAATTCAGCTAGCAGCTGTTGTGGAGGTGAAAAACCAACACAAGCCCAACAACAAGAGTGGCCAGCACAGGTTCTTTGGATCTGATTTACTAAGGAAAGCAACGTTAAGGGATTAACAATCTTACTTTAATCCAACATTCAAGTATCATTCACTTAGTTCAGGAGGAAAAGCCAGCAACCTGAACTTCAGAGCAAACACAAACATACACAATGTTAACAGACCAAATCACAATTCATAGTTACCAAAAAGCATTGACACCTGGGTTCACCAGCCGGAGGGCTCTTAGAGCAGCTGCCCAGAGTCCCCCTCCACTCTTCCAGTGGCTGACAGCCCCCAAGGGAGAAGGCCAACCTCTGGGTTTATATATCTTATTCAGGGTCAAAGGTGAATCACACATGCCACTCACCCAGGTCACCTAAAAGCATCACAAACATGCTCCCTAAACCCAGGGGGTCTAGGCTTTGCCTTGAGGCAAGCAGGTCATCAAAGACTCCTGATTTAATTAAAGAAACAAAGGCTGGACTCATCAAGGGCACTTCATTAAATAAGTGCTAAAAGAGAAAACAGTAAACTATCCCACCTTAATTAACTTTACACATTGTTATAGGTTTCATCATAGAAATTGGAATCATAGGGTTGTTGTTCACTCCTTTGATGGGAGACTCAGATATAAGATCCAGTATGATCTTTATGCACTCCGCAACCCTATCAGGCTTTTCCCCATAAGAACAACTCTATCCGTGGAATGAGGCCAGCATTCCTGGAAAAGCTTGATAGTTGTCTGAGTGTTCTCTCGAAATTCTTTGATTTTAGCACCTTTGACCCAGACGCTGGTGAATTAACAGTCTTAACTCACAATCAAAGTTCATGCCTTTATAAGTGCTGGTAATTTAAGCATTCCACAGCGTCAGATTAGAGCGGAAGCTGGCTGGTTGCAGTGAGTGATGACGACTGCCGGCCCTTTTCCAAGGTAGGGATGATTTTCTTCAGAATTTCTCCAACTGTTTCAATACCTGCAGTGATACTCAATATGCACTCGGGACCACTGCTCTCTGGGACTGAAACACTGGCAATGTAGTCTATACGAAGTGCTTTAATATGTTTGCCTCCTTTACTAATCACTGCTCCAGCCTTCTTGCTTTGAAGCAATATGCGAAGTTCGACCATCTCTTCAGTGTTTCTAGATCTTTTAAAGGTCTGCTCCTCCTCCATATCTTCAGCAGGGCGCTTATCAAATTCACCATTGGCTTCAGTATTGGGGAAGGTCTCTTCTGGCTGCTCAGTCTTCATTTTCTCAGATTAAATGTGTAGACAATTGCACAAAGCCACCTTCTCTTCTGTGCTGCCGCTGCCCCAGTCGGTCCAAGCTAAACAGAGCTAAAAAGGAAATTTTTAAAGAAATCCAAGCTATTAATAAGCATAAGAAAAAAATTCTCCAAATCACTAATAATTAGAGAAATGCAAATTAAAATAACTCTTGAGGACCTACCTCACACTCGTCAAATTGGTAATAACAGTTGTTGGAGGGGATGTGAGAAGATAGGCATATTAATATAATTTTTGAGAGGTTGTGAAATGATTCAGACACTTTGTAAATTAATTTGGAATTGTGCACCCAAAGTTCTTAAGTTATATATAGTTTCACACAGTAATACGATTAATACGTATATAACCCAAAGGGATCAAAAAAAGAAGAAAAGGACCTATAAGTGCAAAATATTTATAATAACAATTTCAGTAAAAAAAAAAAAACCTGAAAACTAAATGGTTGCCTGAATTTGGGGAGTGGCTAAACAAATTACAGTATATTAATTTAATGGAATATTATTTCACCATAAAAAGGTTTCAGTGAAAACTTAGAGAACTGTATTACTTGATGCAGATTTAAATAAGCAGAAGCAGCAAAACAATTTATAGAATAACAAAAAATTACAAAGAAAGAAAACAAATTTTGAGAAGAGTGAGAAGATTACAATTAGAAACCAATATTCTAAAGGAAAGATGATAAAACATGTTACACATCTTCTGACAAAAAGGGGTGGTGGACTGAAGAGGAAAAACAAGGCATATTTTTAAAAGATTTATGCATATTTGTTATAAAGGCTTCCTCTTTTTTTCTTTCTTTCCTTATTTTTTTTCTTTTTTTTTTGGGGGGGGGGAGAAGGATAAATAGGAGTAGGTGGGAGTAAGAGGAAATGAATACTTGTAAATTGGGGAAAAAATCCATTTTAAAGAACAACACCTGGGCTTAAGTTCTGACTGCCTCTTGACTAGCTTTGTGAATCTTGTCAATTCACCTCTATAAGTTTCAGTTTTCTCATCTGTAAGTCAAGGACGTGCTGAAGCCAGGTCTTGCCAGTTTAAGAAAGCCCATTGTTAAATTTTGAATTTGAATATTTACACCTCCAAAGCTTCAAGTTACTACAATAATGATTTCATTAATTGTTTCATTGATTGTCAGACTTAAGAAGGTATTAATAAGATCGATGAGTTAAATTTAAAAATGTGTGAGAATACATTTTTTCCCCTTTGCAGAAACTATTGTTAAGCATTTATTAGCACTATCCTGTTTTGTTCTTTAAACATTCCTTGAATTCAACAGTAAGAAGTGCTCAGGCTCAGGGAATGAAATCATTGCTAAATAGAGGCCTGGTGACTCTAAGGCTGCTGCTGCTGCTGATAATGATGATGATAACAATAATTGGTATTTATATAGCACTTTAAGGTTTGTGAATCCATTCTCTCATTTGAGCCTCATAAAATCCCTGAATGGCAATCAAGTGGCTCAGTAGATAAAGCCCTGGACTTGGAGTCAGGAAGAGCTGATTTCCAATCTGTTCGCAGACACTTACTAGCTATGTGACCCTGGACAAGTCACTTAACCCTGTTTGCCTCAATTCCTCATCTGTAAAGTGAGCTGAGGAAGGAAATGGCATACTTCTTCAGTATCTTGACCAAGAAAACCCCAAATGGGGTCACCAAGAGTCAGACACAACTGAAACAACTTGACAACAAAAACATCCCTGATAATAGGGATAATTACAGTTAAAATGACTACCTTACAGTAATATTATAAGAAAAGTTCTTTATAAATCTTAAAGTGTTATGTCAATATGATTTTTTTTGGAGGGGCAAGGTGGAATGACTGCTGATGTACCTGATTGCCAATGAGGAAAGTCCTACCATAATTGTACATGCTCCTCATCTTAGAGTTCTGAAGAGCTCTTGGGAGCCCTAAGAGCTTATGGACTTGCCCAGGATCAAATACCTACTATGTGTTAAAACCAAGACTTGGCTCTAACTCTTCTTGACTCTGAGGCCAACTATCTATAAGGAAAGGTAGCTGGTTGGTTCAGGGAATTCTCTACCTCCTCATCTCCTGGATTCCCTGGCTTCTTTCAAGTCCTAGCTGAGATTCCACCTTCTACAAGAAGACTTTCTATACACCCTTAATACCAGTGTTTTTTCCTTCATTGTTTATCTCCAACTAATCCTGTATACGTCTTATTTGTATATGGTTTGCATGTTGTCTCTCCTCATTGACTGTGAGCTACTTGAGGGTAGGCTTTTGACTTTCTTTATACTGTATTTCCCCGCGTATAAGATGCACCTTAATTTTGGGGCCCGAAATTTGAAAAAAAAATGTATTACATAAAATTATTGAACTCAAGTTTTATTCATCTGCTCATAGCTTTCAGGCATCTTTTGGGCAAGTCTGGTGCATGTACGCATGCTTAGTCTATTCTGTTTCATGAACCTAAAGCACCAATTGTGGCCCCCTTTGAAATCAGTAACTTCTTTTTCATCATGCTGAACCATCTTTGTGGACACAGGAATTCCAATTGCCCTTTGCTCTTCAATCCATATCTTCAATTCCCCCTCCAAATCAGCCCATTTTGCTGACTTGCCTCTCATGGCCTTCTTCTGCCATGGCGTTTTCAGTAGGGTTTCTTCTTCCCGTAGCCAGTCTCGGATTCTTTTCTCAGTTGGAGGAGGACCAAACTTATGTTCAGCAGCATGATTTCTATTCATTTTTACAAACTGGATCACTTTTAACTTGAATTCAGCATTGTACAAAAATCTTTTCTGAGCCATTTCTGGGCAGAATGTGGCAAAATGTAACCTAATATACCAGTAACAAATGTGAAACAATGAGCTTGAAGACAGCAAGCTCGGAAAAAGTGGGAAATGCAAGTAAAAAAATCTACAACCACTCTATAAGATGCACCCAGTTTTTAGATCCCAAAATTTTTGGAAAAGGATGTGTCTCATACACGGAAAATGGTACATCCAGTGTTTAGTAAAATTATAGCCTGGCATGCAGGAAGAGCTTAATAAATGCTTGTTGGATGACTACAGGGAACAGAGTACTGGATTTGGAGTCAGTTACTAGGTTTAAATCCTGCCTCAGACAGTTAACAGTATGATTCTGAGCAAGCCATAATTTCTCTCAGCCTCAGTTATCTCGTCTTTAAAATGGAGAGCATAATGACAGCACTTATATCACTGGGTTGTTCCGAAGATCAAGTGAGAAAACATATTTAGATCACTATATAAATGTCAGCCATGATTATTGTGAAGGTATATTTCCTCCCAAATACAAATGGATATAAATGGTTATTACTATTATCAGTCTCCTTCCCTCCATCAGACCCAGGATGAACAAGAAAATACAAACCTAGGAAATAAGCTACTGCACTAATTGTAAAGTCTACAAAGATGGGTCTATCTGCCAGATAATGGCACTCCAGGAGATAGGAACACCATGGACAAAGATTTGGAGGATGGAATGAACATGACGTGTTCATGGGACTGTGAGAGGAAAAGCTTCACATGTGTGTTGTGGGGAGCAGAGGAGAGATACTCTTGGAGAAGGATCACAGGATATAGATTTACAGCTGAAGTATTCAACATAGGGGGAGGTCCAGATCAGGGAGGACCTTGAACGATGGGCAGCAGACTTTATATTGTCATTTAAGAAACACGGCCCTTTTACTTGATGACACTTAGGCCTGAGTAGAAAGCTCTAGGGTTTCATCTTTTTTTCTGTGCCAGGAGATCACTGAGTAGCTATGAGGTTTTCCTAGCCAGGCTGTGTTTAACCTCTTTTGTCTGGCATTCCCATGAGAGCTTCCTCTCAAAGGGCAAGGCCAGGCAGCAATCCTCATTTTTAATCAGGTTGGACATGCTGTGAGAAGAGCTTTCCCTCTGGTATTTCTCTGTTTCTCCATCTGACCTCAGGTTACACCCTGACTTTCAGTGAAGAGAAGCAAGGTTTCTTCAGGGGCAAGAAAAAAAGGTCGACAGAATATCTTCAAGTATTTCTGAAGGTCCATGGCGTAGGCAAATCCCTTATTCTGTTGCTTATTTGATCTGAACCAGCTTTCCTGTATGGATAGATAGCCTGAAGTCAGCCATTGAGATTTGCTTTTAAGGAACTTGATTTCTGAGAGAGCAGGGATGTTCAGTACATAGGAAGGTGCCTAGGCTGCCCACCCAATCTGATAATTCCCCCTGACCACAGTACTTTTCAGGCTGCCTGGTAGACACATCCGAAGGAACCAGATTCATTCACAATGAAACAAGAATTTTATTAATTAATAAAATTTTTACTTCTTATGCTCCATGGTCTTAATTATTCTTTGATAGTTTTAATTAAGTCTTTTCTAACAAATGGATTGAAGACTGTAAGTGTAGAGATCATAGCTCAAAGAATGGAATCATAACAATATTAGATCTGGAAGAGAATTTAAAAATTCCTTCTCTTTTAACAGAGAAGGAAAAAAAGCAAAACATCAGAGAAGTGTCTTACCTAAGTTCACGCAGCTAATTAGTTTCAGAGTTAGGGCTATTCATATACTCAAAGAATGTCCCTATCTTTAATCTCGTGTATTCAAGAAGGTTCAATTCCACTGGACCCAGTCCAAAGGAATAAGCACTGAACTACTTGTGATAATAGGATAAAACATTTAGAGCTAGAAGAGAACTCAGCGACAACCGAGTCCAACCTTATCCTTTTACAAATGAAGAAACTGAGCCCGAGAGGAAAGTCACACAACTAGTATGTATCTGAGGGACTATTTGAACCTAGCTCTTTCTAACTCTAAGCCTATCAGTCTTTCCACTAGACCATTTACATAGTTCCTCATTCAACTGTACATAAAATTTTTGATTGAATTAACTACCATGTCGAAACGATGAGGTCTGATGGACAAAATATTAAGTCTCTGATGTATGCATTACTCTTTATGTGAGCTGGTTAGGGGTTGACTCCCCTGTTAGGTGATTTTATTTTCTCCATAATGGCTTTAATTCATTTATTCAATACACATTTATTAAGAGTCTACTAGGTGCCAGGCATTGTGCCAAGTACAGTGGATACAAAAAGAGGCAAAAATCTGACCCTTCCCTCAAGGAGCTTACAATGTAATGGTGGATGACAATATGCAAACAAATCTATACAAGACACGTATAAGATAAATAGTAAAATATAAAAGAAGGGAAAACACTGGAATTGAGAGGGGTTATGGAAGAGTCCTGTAGAAAGTGGGATGTTAGGCAGGATTTAAACTAAGGAGTTCAGTAGCAGAAGTGGAAGGAGAATGTTCTAGGCATGGGAGACAGTCAGAGAAAATGCTTGAAGATGCAAGAGATGGAATTTCTTTAACACTCTAAGTTTTCATAGAAGAGGACAAAGGAAATGTTTGAATGTGGAAGGGAGTTCTTCAACCTTGTGACTCTTGGAAGCCAAACAAACATTTAGGTTTTAATCCCTCCCACAATTCATATGCTGTCAGAGTTGAGGATGTCAGCTTTTCCTTTTCTTTTTTTTTTGGAAGGGGGAAAGCAGGGCAATTGGGATTAAGTGACTTGCCCCAAAGTCACACAGCTAGTGTGTCAAGTCAGTGCAGATTTGAACTCAGGTCCTCCTGGATGTCAACTTCTCTAATCAGAGAATCACATGGTTACAGAAAAGGCCTTTGGTAAGATTTATTCCAAAGTTCCATAATGCTAACAGAAGGGTGGCTTGTTGTGAGCTTCAGTCAATAGTCAATAAACATTTATGAAGTACCTCTTATGTGCCAGGCACTGTGCCAAATTCCAAGGATACAAAGAAAGGTAAGATATGATAGTCTCTGTGCTCAAGGAGATTAAATGGAGAAGACAACACATAAAAAAGAAATTGGGGGGATGCCCAATGTTGCAGCTGGGACATGATGAAATCCTGTAGCCAGGATATGAAAGAATCTGAAGAGATGTGAGTTTCAAAGTTACTTCATCTTGCAGAATGATGAGTTTCTGGAGATCATGAAATCCAGGCAGTTGGTTGCATTGGAAATGATGAAGGAAATTCCCTGATTGCCTTCATTAAATGGTTGAGGATTTTAGTGAGGAAGAGTGGTCTCTGATTCATTCCCTTGGAAGATACCATCTACTTTGTCCCATTAGCTGGTTACACTTTGGAGGGGGAGTAGGTACATTTGGATCAAATTTGGCTTGCCCATCTTTGGTAGAGAATTTTTTTCAGAACTTCAGTGAGGTCTGAGGAAGCAAAGTATACAGCTGAGTATAGCTGCAGTAAAAGACAGTTTGGAGTAGTGGCTAAAATGCTGGACTTTGAAAAAGGAAGATTATAATGTCAATCCTGCCTTAGACACTTACTAACTGTGTGACCATGGGCAAGTCACTTAATCTCATTTAAATTCAACTTCCTCATCCTTGAAATGCGGATAATAATAGCACCTACCCTGAGAAATTGTTTTAAGGATTGAATGAGATTACATATGTAAAGCTGTTTGGTAACTGTAAAGCAATATTTCAATGTTAACTATCATTATTATTATTGAGTGGCATTTTCTCTCATATGATATGAAACTGACCTCCCACCAGGGGACAGAAAGAATAAAATGCTAGAATGAAATTTTAGACTGTGATATCCCAGGTGATCTAGGAGGTCTAGGCAATTAGAAGGTCATTTATATGGTTAACAATGTTGCCACAGCTTGCCCATGCTGTTTCTCTCCTGAGCAGCAGCAGGAGAAGAAATCCAAATAAGCATGTGTTTTCTTAAATTAAAAAAAAAAAGAAATGAAAAGAAAAGCTGTAGATCATTTATATACCCCTTAGTGGTGTACTAGGCAATGTGGAATATCTTTCATCTAAATGAAAAATTGGAAACATAACTTTAATGCCTAGATACTATCGTGGTAATCAAGATATTAATATCCAGACTGATAGAAAAAATAAAGTAAAAATGAATTCTCTCCTTTTAGTTAATAGCTAAAATAGGGATTTTTCTTGGGGCAGAAAGAGAAGCATCTACGAAGTCAGTTATCTTTAGCTAGATCATGAGATCACTTTAGCCATACAACCTCTGCTTTCTTGGCTGCTCAACACAAGTCTTACAGAGTCAGCACACAGTAGGTACTTGATAAATAATGATTAACTCATCAGTGACCTGTTGGCCTCTGTGTTACAAGTTTGGATTCAGTCGAAGGGCCTCCAGGCCCCAGGTTCCCTACCCCTGCCATGGACCATAGCACATCAATGCTGTCCATGGGTACTACAGTGGTTTGCCATTTCCTTCTTCATTGGATTAAGGCAAGCAGAAGCTAGGTGATTTGCCCAGGGTCACGTAACTGGTAAGTATCTGAGGCTGGATTTTAACTCATGTTCCTGACTCCTGACCCAGGCTTCTATCCACTGAGCCACTTAGCTAACCCATTACTGATAATGTTCTAGGTTTATACATGTTTATATAATTAGTTATATTTATAATTTATGTAATTATATAATTTATAATATAAAATATTAAATAATGTTTAAGGAGGTAGGTTTCTTTTGAATCTGTCTTTCCTCTATCACTCAGCCATCATCTCCTGGTAGGTCGGGCTCTGTCTTCTACTTCTCTGATATAATTCCTTGCTCCCTACTTTTAATCTGCAAGGACTTCTTGCCACATTCACTTTCTACACCATTACCAATATTCACAAGTAGGTGGGAAACTGAGTGAGACCATATGGATTGCCCAGTATAATCTAGCCCCACTTTTGAAAATATACTTCAAAGATTTTATGCTTTTGAGGGTGGGTCAGAAGTAATTTCTTTCTTCCTCATGTGTAGGATAGTATTATTTGTCATGCTGGAACTTTTAGCATTCTTTCATGCAAATATGTCACCTTTAATGTTTGGAGTTCTTTAATATATAGAATTTGTTGTTTGTACAGAATCTCTGACACAAAAGCGTCCACAGAGACCAACTAGTTTGACTCATACCTGAGCAAAAGTGTCACATATGTCACCTGAAACAAGCCTTCATCTACCCATCACTTACAGACCTCTCATAAAGAACATATGACTTTCCAGGGTGGCCTATTTCACTTTTGGCCAGCTCTGATAGTTATAGAGTTTTCCCTTAAGTTGTTAGTGGAATCTGCCTCTGAAATATCGCCTTTCCTCTCTGTGACCAAGTTGAACAACCCTAAACTGTCTTACAGATTAGACTCCCTTCTCTCAGATGATGTAACAACAATGCTACTTGCAGCTGCTGTGGAGGTGTAAGGCCAAGAACACCAGCACACAGGAAGGCTGCTAGCACAGGTTCTTTGATCTGCTTTTCTAGGGAAAGCAACTTTAAGGGGTTTACAATCTCACTATAATTAAACACACATATATCATTCACTTAGTTCAGGGGGAAAAGTCAGCACCCTGAACTTCAGAGAAAACACAAACAGAAATTATATAAACAGAGCAAATAAAGCAGCAGACAGGGCTTCTGTCTATCCATAGCAATACATACATAGTTATCAGAGAGATAAGCACCAACATCTGGATTTTCAAAGTCTAGGGGCTCCTTAATAGCTACCCAGCATCTCGTCTAGCCAGATTACATGAACACTTTTCCAATGAGTGAGCCCCAAAGCAAAATGCTAACTTCAGAGTATAAATACACTTCTTCAGGGTCAGAGGGCATCACAACCATGTGACTCAAACTCATGTGACTTAGGCTTTCTTGTGACTTAAGCAGGTCATCAAAGACTCTTGATTCAATCAAAGGCACTTGGTTGCCTTAGTGCTGAGAAGCACTCCAAAAGGAAAAACAGCGAAAAGTTCCACTTTGCTTTCCATTACAGATGATACCTTAAAAAGAAAACATTCTTGAATTCTTTGGGACTGAGCTTGTAACACAGAGGCAAACAGGTCACTGATGAGTTAATAAAAGGATTTTTTCTGTAAAACTTGGACTCAATCAAAAGGCCACAGGTTCCCCAGCGCTGGTCCATGGGGTCATAAAAAGTTGGACACAATTGAATGACCGAACAACAACAAATCATCAATAGTATAGGAACTCTTTTGGGCTCTTCAGAGTCACTTAAATAAAGTGGAGTAAATGAACAAATAACAAAAAAGAGAAGTTTCTTATAAGGGATTTTTGTGGGTGAAAAAGTTAGGAAGGTTCATCAATTGACCACTCACCAATCAGAAACAGCTACAAGGGAATGGAGAGTAGGTACAGTAAGTGGTTGCTTAGAAACATGTGAGTAGGTATGGTTCCAGGCCACCTTAATTACATTGTTACCTCCTAGGTCCAACTTTCTCTGATGCCACTGGTTATTAGTGGGCTCTTCCTACTCAAATTACCCCGCTATTATTTATCTCTTTATATGACATATCCTCTGCGGAATGTAAACTTCTTGAACAGAGGAGTAGTTTCTTTTCTTTTCTTGTTTAATCTTTTTGTGGCTTTTGGATCCTTAGTATATGGCATAGCATTTGTACATCATAGGCGTAATTCTTAATTCAGGCTTCCAATAAAATCTTGGACACTTTGTGCATTGTTGGTATGTAGAAAAAAAAGATGTGACTACAGATTAGCGAATAGAATGCTGAGACAATTCTGTGTAACTGAATAAGGAGTAGAGGTTGGTACCAGAGCTTCTTGGAAGAAAGTCATATGCATTTCCAGAGACTTTTGGAAAGAGACACATATGTAGACAGAGGACAGTCTGGGGAGGAAAAAAAAGACATGACAAGTTTCAGACACATAGGAGAAGCCAACTCTTCAACATACCCCTAACTGCCAGCTTGAGTCTCTAGGGTCTTTGGAGACTTTCCCTTGGGTGAGACTGGGCCTTCTCTCTTGGTTTAAGCTGGGATCTAATCTCACTGCCCCATGAAGAACTCATTTATCCTTATATATTATTTGGTAAATTCTAATCAGTATGTCTTCTCTAATTTCTGTCTGCTATTTAGCTTGCAGAAATGGGTTTACCCACTACTATTTGGGATGGTCTTTTATAATAACCAGTATTTAATGGGAAGGAACTAAACTGTTGAGTGTAAGTTAAGGTGAACTCTCCTCCTTAAAAGCAAGTAGGGCAACAAATTTCTCTCTGAATCACTAAATATAAGACCCTTAGATTGGAAAGATTGGGAGGCAGGGCAGGAAGAGAGATATGATTCTAGCTTAATAACTCTTTCAGGAAATAAAGAAAAGAGCACCATCCTTGGGTCACTCATGCATCCTGCTTGCCCCTCTACTCCAGCTGGCATGTGTTCAGAATAGACAGATTCCCTGAGTCCCCTTCTCTCAACAGAGGTTAGTTGAATTCCATATTTCATATACATATATATACACACACACACATATATGCATATATACATGTGTGTATATATGTACATGTATGTGTATATATGTATCGTATAAATGTACACACATATGTATATAGTGTGTATGCATATATGTATGCGTGTATATATGTGTGTGTATATATGTATATGTGTGTATATCCACATACTTATACCTATATACACATACATATATGTATATACACACATGCATGTATGTATACCAAATTCAACATATATGTGTGTGTAAATATAAAATGAAACAGTGGACTTGAAGTAAATAGAAAGCCAGGTTTGAACTCAGTTCTGGTTTAGATATTTACTACCTCTGTGATCATGGACAAATCATTTCATCTCACTAAGTCTCAATGTTTTCATCTGTAAAATGCTTATATTAATATTTGTGTTACCTACCTTACTGGGTAGTTTGGAGAGGTGTTTTAAAGTCTTATAGAAATTTGATGCTTTTAGACTATACGCTGTCATTACCCTATAATCCCACTAGAATCTCTTGGGTTTGCCTTAATAATCACACTACGAAATCTAAGTAGGTTAACCATGCCTATTGTCCAGACTGATCTACAGCTGGTTAGCTACCTGATCGACTTTTATTATCAGTTTGTACATTTTGAATGGACTCTAAGCAATGCTAGTGAGCTAAGCCCCAAATTCAACAGGAACAGGAGAATGAACTGATTTGCCTTTAGTAACCTGTGTCTTAATGACCCCAATCTTCTTCCTGGAAAACAATGTATTTGTAAATTAAGAAGAAAATAATATCCTGCTAGTAATGCTGCTTTGGTCAAAGGCAGGAAATATGAAAGTCTCCTTAGAGTTCCCATTGATTATCATCCAAATAAGGCAGAAATGCATGGTGGCCACAAGTAGGCCATAACACACTATCCAGAAGTTTTATAAGAGCAGTTTTTGAAAGGTCATAGATAAAAGTGATGTAAAATTTGAAGAGAAAGTCACCCAGTCATGAGGCAAAAGCAACAGGGAACTGTTGGTGGATAGAAGAAAGGCTCCACTGGCATCCATTCAATATCAAGAAGACTAGAAGAAGATCGCTATTATGTTGGTTGGAACTTCTCTGAAGGATTACAGGATGCAGGAAGTTTAGCACAAGATAAGTTGTGATTAACGTCCCTGAAGGAGTGACCCTGTTGATGATATCACAGGTCTTCTGAAATATCCAGATATTTGAATGTGTGTCATGGATTTGGATATTCTCTCTCATTTTCCAGATCATTTCGTACCTATTCACACCTATCCACACATAATACATGCATATATACATGTATATACCTGTGTACATGCATTGCTATATGTGTACATAGAAATATGCATATATTCACATGGATGTATGTGTATGTATATGTGTGTAGTATGTGTACATGCACATATTCTATAGTATTTAGGATAAATAGAGATGAATAGACAATAGAAAACAATTCTGTCTGCATAGAGAGGTCAAATTAAAGCAATTAATAGTGAGTTCATACAAAGACAATTGGACACAGAATCAAAGAATCAAATTAAATTCCCTTAATATAATAATGAGGATTGTTGTTGTTAAATGGCTAACATACATAGATAGCAGTTTAAGATTTGCACAGCGCTTTACATATATATGTATATTGTATGAATATATGTATATATATTTGAGTACACATATATGTACATATATACACACATGTTAGTCAACAATAATTTATTAATCACCTACTATGTGCCAGAAATTTTGCAAAATGCTGGGGTTGCAAGGAAAGTCAAAAAACAGTCCCTGCCTTCAAGGAAGTCAAAATCTAATGGAGGAGACTACCTTTGAAACAACAATATTCCAACATGATATATACAAGATAAAGTGAAAATAATTAACAGAGGGAAGATTAATACTACTGGTGTTTGGGAAAGCGTTCTTATGGAAGGTAGGATTTTATTTGGAATACACACACACATATATACGCAAAAATATATATGTATATATTATAGTATATGTATGTGTACATATACACATAAAATCTTTTTTTCGGCTTGAGGTAATAGAGATACACATATAAATTCCATGTAAGAATTGGATTTGCAAGTCAACTAGGTTAAAACCTTGTCTCCAGCACTTACATGCTGTGTGACCGCAGGCAGGTCATTTAACCTTTTCTTACCCCCAGTTCCTTTAACTATACAAAAAAGAATACAATGGGAAATAACACCTATAGTAATCTTCTCATAGGGTGTATATAATATTAAGGGAAGTTCATTCACTTTCCCAAATTTTTCCAAAAGAAGGTGGTATAATTAATGTATTACCTGTTTGTCTACATTTCTGTCTTTGGAGAAATAGTCTTTTTAGAGGGTAGGATTCGGTCAAGGGTCCATCTTAGAAGCAACCAAGCTTGAAGAGATGAAGTGAAGCAATAAAGTTAGAATTGTAATAGAAAAGTTTCTATTACAGAATTTCTAAATTGTGTAACTTATAAATTGATGTAATAATTGCATCATTAAAAATCTTCTTCAGTGACTTCCACAGTCATATGAAAAATATCAGCCTAACTGTGCACACTGGAGAAAAGGGAAGGGAGGGGAACTAAAAATGATGAACATCTATTGTCCATATAATGACAAAATCTGATGCACACAAACCAAGTTACTCCTTTAATATATGCTGCAAATGGACAATGACCTTTGCCCAAATTGGATTCTTGCCTCAGCTCTGGGACTAATTAGCTATGGGAAATCATAGGCAAGTCACGTTACCTTTCTAGGACTCAACTTTTTTTCAAGTATAAAATGAAAGCGTTGGACCACTTCTGGCTCTAACATCTAACATTCTACATGTTCCCACCATGTAAGCCCCTTGAAGGCAGGATGTTTTATTTTTTTCATTTTTATCTTTGTATCTGCAGCACCTAAAATAGTATTTAGCACATAATAAGTAGTGTGTTTTTTATCCCCATTAGAATGAAGAGGCAGAGTCCCAAGGAGATTAAGGGACTGAGTTTAAACTACAGAGCTAGTTAAAGCTACCTAATTCGACCAGAATTCACATTGCCTGACTCCCAATCCTGTGTTCTTTCTACTACAGCAAGATTAAGTTAGAAATGTCCTGGGCTGTGTTAAACTCACAGTGTTTTTTTTTGCCCCATTCTGCTTCTTTTAGGTATATTGCGATTCAAATGTCTAGTGAGAGTTGTACACACCTAGTTTATTGCACAGAATGGATAATGTGGACAAGTCCGTGGTACTGCAACAGCCTTATTACTAGTCTCTGATTTAGAGGGCTTTACATTCCAGGCAGCATGCTTTATTGCAATCTGACAGTAGATACAATACAATGGTACTGCGATCTTTGGGTAGGTATTTGTGGATTTTGCAAGGAAACCCCACGCAAAACAGCTGAGCGCTCTCAGGCATTATGCCTTTAAGTTAAACTTTATTGAAATAAAATGGGGAAAGCACAATGTGGTTTGCATTCTACAGAAGCCTATGTTCAATAAGGACTGAGTTTTGATCGATTGATACAGTGTCATATTTGACTAAAGAGGTGGGGAAGTTGCTACTGTCGCTTTGTGCTGGATGGCAGCAGAATGCTCTATTGATTTTATATGTTGGATGGGTTGTCAGTGTATAGTGCATTGTTGATTTTGACTTTTATAGCCAACATGTTTCCTTTAATTGGATCATTTGTAAAAGAGAGGAGGGGACCTGTTCTCCTCTGACAGTGACTGATTACAATCATTTCATGTTTGTCAATATTTGATAAACCCACCGTTACCCAACAACATGGCTGCCTACGGCATCTTTATGCATTTGTGAGTTAAGGCTCCTTTTCTTCAAATTTGTTCCAGGATCACTAATAACTTGGGTAAACCATGTTATACAGATTTGTTCATTCATTCATTCCAAACACTTTGATTCCTTCATTCGTTCATTTGTTCCTTCATTGCTTCATTCCACCAGCCAGACAACCAGTTATTCACTTAACTTTTGAGCGTGTAACACAAATCCTAGCTGGTATTGACACCTGTTCTATTTATAAGTAAATCAGTTAGTTCTACCTCTTTCTCCTTCACCCACTACTCCTCCTTTCCCACCTTCATAGCTCTCTTGCAGCTTTGGTATAAGATTTAGTGTATTCCAATCAAGTGCAATGCACCTGTTTTCTCTTAAATTCCAGCTGTCACATCTTTAAGACTGGGCGTGGGGGAGGAGGAACAATGCTCCTATAACCCTTCATTGTCCTTGACTGTCTCTGCTAACTCTGATTAAGATTATTGTTACAGCAGTCCTAATTGTTCTGAATGGGGGATGGGGGAATGTAGTGTATGAGTTTTCTTCCAAGAATGGTGTAAGTCCCTGGAAAGAACATTTCCATGTGCACACCTAGCACTGTTATAAATGACTCGAAGGAAATGAGCATTGGTATTTTAATTGTGTCTTTGATGCTTGCTTCACAGATGGTTGATAATTTTATCTTGATGTACTAAACAGTTCTTTGTCTTCCTCTTGGAAGGAGAGATGAATTTGCTAGTCAGTTGCTATCTCTGTTCTCTCCTACTTAGCAAAGGAAAAACATGCATACATAAGTGTGTGTGTGTGTGTGTGTGTATAAATATATATATATATATATACATACACATATACATATACACGTACATATATTCATATAATTTGATTCAGGCAATACATGCAAATATGACATCCTTGGCTTTAAAAGAAAATGACACCTTCAAGATTTAGAGGTACTTACTGGAAATAGTACCAGACTAGCAGTAAGGAGATCTGTGTCCTATGCTTGGCTCTACCACCAAGTAGGTATATGATCTTGGACAAGTTACTTCCATTCACCTCAGTTTTCTCACCTATAGAATGAAAGATTGGGTTCTTTTCTATGACTCTATGATTCTAGGATAAGGGCATTTAAGACTCAACCCTTGCATTACCTCCTTTAAAGTGATACCAAATAATTCTGGGATATAAGCTCCCTACCAGGTGTGTGGGGGGGGAAGGCTTGGGGGAGCTGATGGCTTTGTACCTCAGGGCAGATGTAACTGAACTGTCTGCTGTCACCATTCTTTTATTGATGAGTCATCATAATAGCACCCTCTTTTCTTTGCACCAAAAAAAGTTATGTTTCTTTGAGAACTTTTCCTATCCATGCCAAGAATGAGAATTTCAGAGGCTAGATCCTTACATTTACATATGTCTGATAGCATCTATTCTAATACATCATTTTGGGTGTTGATGTCCAGTGACTTCCACTGAGATCTCATTCCCTAGGGGGGGAAATCCCAACCAATTGTATTGATCAGGGAGGTTGGAAAGGATATTTATATTTAATACAAGATAAAATTGCCACTGTAGAAATATTAAATATAAGAATATTCCTTTGTGTTTATTTCTAATTTGAAAATAATATGAAGGAAAATATTATTATTTCCAAGAAATGTTTAAAATGTAGTTGGAATGCAGTTATAGATAATTTTGCTTATATCATAGTTAAAGACATACTTTTGGGTTATAGGAGGTAATGGAGAGGACTTTGTTAGGAAAAGCAAATCTAACAGGGCTAATAAACAATCAAATGCTTAAAATGTAATAATGCATAAAAAGACTTATATACTACTAAAACATGAAAGCTGGAAGGTACAGGTTGGTACAAGTTCTTCATTTTACAAACGAATAAACTGAGACTCATAGAGGTTAAATTACTTAATCAAGATCGCAAAACTAAAAAAAAGACTTTCTATTTACATACTGTTATGTTCACAAATTAATTGTTTTTTTTTTTTTCAAAAGCGTATGCTACTTGGAGACCCTGACTAGGGGAAAAAAACCCTTGGAAGGAAATAAGAAACTCTCTCCAGCCTCCTGGAGCTGGTGGTTGTGGATTTTTTTTTCCTTCTTCCTTCTGCCTTTTAAGGGTCTCAAGTCATTTTTATTCATTTCAACAGCAGGTGTGAAATAGTAGGCTGTCATCTGCCTTTTTGTAGTGCTGCGGGCCAAAATTATAAATGGGTTGACATTAATGGCAGACCAAAATTTAGTGTTGTATTGGTAGTTGGTATTGAAAATGTTTTGATATGACAGATGAAATACCTGCCGCTGAAACCTTAGTTAGACTGTAGCTGGCTACATCTGGCAGGAAATTTTTTTTAAAAAAATGCCTTGCTGTTGGTATCCAGTTTTTATGGCACTTCTTCATCCCTTATGCTCCATTCTTCTTTCTTTTTTTTAAACCTGTTTCTCCTTCTCTTCTTTTCTCTTTACCTTTGAAATTCGCAGAAGGATTAAGTGTTGATGAAAAGTATGGAACTGCAAGAACCGCTCCTCCCCCCACCTACCCCCCTCCCATTCTCTGTTGAAAGGAAGCACAGGTGAGAGACATTCTGATGTTATATGGCTTAGCAGTAATGTCTATGCCACCCCTATGGGGAATGTGGATCCTAAAGCATTCCAAACTCCTTTACTCTCAAGTCACTCTGCCTCCTGAATGCTCCCCTAGTGTACTTTCCTTAACCTTTGTTTCCAAGTGACGCTTATTTCTATTATTCAATGAGCCATGGTTTCATCAGTATGGAAAATTCCTCAGCCATGCCAGTTTGTTAATAATATGCTTAATAATAGCATTTGTATAGAGCTCTAAGGTTTGCAAAGAATTTTACATATGTTATTGCATTTGGTCCTCACAATAACTGTCCTGTAGGTGCTATTATTAACCCCATTTTATAAATGAGGAACTTCAGGGTGAGAGAGGGTAAGTTATTTGCCCAGAATCATATAACTAGTAAATGCCTGAGGCAAGATTTAAACTCAGGTCTTCCTCATTCCAAGTCCAGGAGTCAATGCATTGTACTTCTTGGCTGCCTATTCTTACCCATTTATAACAAGGTAAATGGCCTTCAAAAGTTGCTATAGCTCAAAAGGTTAACATCCCAAGACCAATATGCTAATGAACCTTGGCTAACTTGAACAGATTGGTCTGTTCAAGCCTGGGCCCTTCTGAAAACCTTTCTAGTTTAGTAATACCTGCTACAGTTTGGACTGAGCTGGCAGAGCCTACAAGGGCAGCTTCATGACTCATGAGATAATGGAGCTAGAATAAAGTGAAAGATGCAATGAGTTATCCGATTAAGCAGGGCATCTTACCCTCCTCTGTGCCAATGACTACTTTGGTGAAGTCTATGGACCTCTTTTCAGTAATGTTTTTTTTAAATTAAAAAAATGTATAGGATTATGAAGGAGGCCAATTAAATACAGTTATAACTTTTAAAATAAATACAAGTTATTATACCCCCAAGGGATAAAGAGCCCCTTAGTTAAAAATTAAGATTCAGGACAGCAATGAAGGGAAAAAGAAGGGGAGAAAATGTAGAAATAGAAGGTTGTGTGTGGAAGAGCAGGTTCAGGGTAGCCCCATTGATCTCACTAGCTCTTAGTTTCCTACCATTGAGTCTGTTGCATTCACTTGGTAGTATGATTCCCATGGTAGAATTCCCCTAGAAATGTATGCTTAATTGATGCTACTATCATAAGGAGAAGAATCTGGCTGTAGGGTTATGGTTGTAAGGAAGACCATGTATAGAGGTCTAATTCTATGAGTTCACTATGTTCTAGAAATATCTTTTCATTTATCCTTCAATTATTGTTTGAAACTTGAAAAGACTATTGTTATAAAAATATAAATAAATCATTCAATAAGTATTTGTTGAAGACTTACTAGGTGTTCATGTTCTGGTGGGTTCAAAATAAAGACATGTTCCAGGCTATTACAGCTGAATTTGGAATGAGTGTAAGACTTAAAGATTTCTCCATGAGATGCCAACTAACTAGTAACGCTAAAATTGAGAAACAGTTTACCTGGTGTAAAACTCCTACAAGAGTTTTACAGGTGCCTTGGGATGAATCATCCCTGTACATAATAAAGGAGGCAAGGGGAGAACAAAAAATACTGCCAGCAACACTGTCATCCAGAGAGACAAGATACAAGAAATGTGTTTCATGGAAAAAGAGAGTGAAAAGATCATTAACTCCAGTATCTATCCCTTTTATTTCTTCACACAATACTTATTTTTGTTATCTGATTCAGCTGATGTGGTCTGAGGGAAAGAAAACTCAAAAAAGGAAACTGAGTACATTACACTATATTCTGCCTCTGTTTCATAAGATAAACAGAAATTTAAGAAAGAACCATTGACTTTTAGCATGCATCTTGAGCTTGAGGGTCTAACTGTAGTGGATGGAGAGGCGATCAGATACTATTGCTTATTCCCCTACATTTAGCAATAATTGCTCTCTAAATGAGTGATAATATGATTACCATCACCATTATATGACTAGGTGTCACCCTAGTAAAAAGTGATGGTAGAGGCCAACACATAGCTAATAAGGTTGATTGAACAACATAGAACAACTGGCCTTGACTTGAGATAATATAGAGGATTCTAAAATATGGCTGCTTCCAATATTTCTTTTATGCATGTGCTAATTCCGTAAGATGCCTTATCTCCCATGTCTATGAAGGACAGATAATAGTGAATCTTTCAGCAGCAGTATTCTATCTACAGTATATGTTCTGTGCAGTAGTGTGATTTGAAACTGAATGTTTTTGACATATGCACACACATAGAGAGACATATATATCACAGAAACATATGTGTAAGGCTTATCTTCTCCACATTTATAAACAAATTCTCAAATTTGATATGACTTTGAGGTTTTAGGTACCATGATTAACCAGAACACAAATGACTGAGCTCATGGGCAGTATTTCTGAACTCATGATTAGTCTTTTGGGGAACTGGGCTTTGGAGTACATTTGGCATCCTCAGCATCCCTAGACATAGATGGCTTTTATCTGTATGGGAGGTCTATACTTGACAATTTCTCCCAATTGGCTTAAGGATGATACCTTGGGAAGTGAATATTATGTTAGAGTAGGTGGTCTGCCCCATGCAGGTGCTAATTATTATCCTGAGAATGACCTTGAAGAATCTACCATTTCCCTAGAATTGAGGGGAGAACTTGCCCAGTAAGGCTTCTTGAAAAATTAGAAAGGAGCTGATATACTCCAATCTTAATAGCCAATTAAAAATAATTACAATACACTACACATAATACTACCCCAGCTGACACTTGCCGTACTTCTCCGGTCACATAAAGAATTCTTTATCTAGAAATTTATTTGGTGATAGATATGGGATGATGAATTGCTAAAGGGAGAGAGATTATATGCAGGGCAACTTATTAAGAGGCTGTTATGTTAGTCTGGGTGAGAGTTGATAATGGCCGTGACAATTGAGAGAAAAGGAAGGACACAGGAGATTTCACGGAGACTAAAAGAACAGGACGCAGAAGCTAAAATTTCTGGAGTTAAATCTAGTGACCAGAAAGATGATGGTCACTTTGACAAATGTAAGAAGTTAGAAAGAATGGTATGAGTGAGGCAAAACAGGAATAAAGAATTTTTGTTTGTTGAATGTGATACATTTATAGGCTTTCCATGTGGAGAGGTCCAGCAAGCACATGGGAACAAAGGCCTACCTTGTGTGACTGTTACCCTAGAGAATCTTTCCAATCCTTTTTCTTTACCTGCTTGTTCAGGGCCTTGGGGAAAACTCAACAGAGGCCAGACATACTCAGAGAAGACAGTTTGATACTTAAAATAGAGGGCAAGTTTGGGTTTATGGCCTTAAGGAGAGAAAAAACTTTTAACAAGAGACTTGGGCACTTTCTCTCTTCCTTAGGCTCCTTGTAAGTGCCTTGTGGAGATCGCTCTCACAAAGCTCTCTGTAAATGGTCTCTTGAGGGCACAAAGATGGCTTGGGACATCCTTGGATTTAGAAGGAGCCCTGGGAAGAATATGAAGTTGAAAGGAACCTAGGGATATGACCAAAATAACATGCTAAAATAATTTTCAACTGAGTAACTAAAGGTACTTTGATTTATTTTTAAAGGTGAAATAATGCATCTCGAGTTTCTTTTTCATAAAGTAATGAGATCCCTAGATGGAAAGAAACCTTTAGATATTTTATCTGTCCATCTACTTCCTGGTCAAAAAATACCAAACTGATGCCTGGCAAATCTGCATCTTTGGAGAAACCAAGTAATTAGTGATTAATATTTATACTTGCTACTTAGTTGAGTATATTTTTATGGGGGAAAACATTATTGACTGGAAGCATATAATAAACTCTCTGATTCAGTTATTTATGCTTATGGGAAGCACCTCACTGTTTGAACTGTACACTACTATAAATGTGGCCTTACTATTTAATTTTTTCCTCTTCTTATTAGGAACTTTTATTATGAATATTAACATTTCACTATTTGAAGAACATGAGTTTTGTTTTTTCTTGCTTTGTCAGTGAGGGGAGAGAAGAAATCATATACTCACTTGAAAATAAAATATAATTTGAATTCATTTGATTGGAACATGAGAGGATATTATATGAAACTGAGAACTTCTGTTAATTCCATTTGGTTTTTTCAATAGTGTATTTTGAAGTTTACACAATAGTTCCAAAGCTAGGATGCTTGTCTGTGTGCCCTTCTCACCTTCTGTCTGCTTTCTTCTTTGTATTTTTACTATTTAATTGATGCTTTTTTTTTCTTTTTGAAATCAGCTTCACTACCCACCACTTTGTTCCCACAAATAGAAATATTCTGTAGAGTCGAGCAAAACAAGCTAATATAGTGACTATGTTGACAGATGTGTGTATGTATATAGGTTTTATATGTGTGTATACATATACATGCAATATATATATATATGTATATTTATATATATATATATTTATACATATCTTTTGAGACTTGCAGAGATGGTAGAGTAAGAAGAAGTACTAGACCAGCTCTCCTTGACAAACTATTTCTTACAGTGAAGTGGTGGCAAACATCCTAGCATGCACTTTTTCGAGTAAGATTTATGGAGGGAAAGCCTCAATATAAATGCAAGTGCATACAAATGGAAAACCGTCAAACAAAGGAAGGTGCTATTTCTGTATATTTTAAAAATCATATATATACATGTGTATATGCATATATAGTTTTATATGTAATTTTTGCAATTACTGTATATATAAGATCATTAAAATAATATATAAATATACACATTATATATAATCATATGTGTGGTTTTTGTGTTCTTAATGTGCCTCATTCTTTCAATTATGTATACTATATTAGGTTGCTGGCTACCAATGATAAACTAATTCATGCCAAGTTATTAATAAAAATTAATACTATTCTCTCTCAGACAATGGCCATTGTAACCTCAACATTCAAGTAGTAAGGCCTTAAGCCAAAGGCACAGAATCAAAGGATAATAGAGCCTTAAAGCAAGAAAGAACCTTAAAGATGATCTATTCCAATCCGCTCACTTTACAGATGAGGAAAATTAAGCCCATATGAATGAAAGGATTTACTAACACCACACCTACAGTGGTAGAAATAGGACTAGAAATGAAATCTCAGTCTTGTGCTTTTCCCACCATATCATGCTGTTCCTTTAACTATAATGTAGAAATTTCGAATTACAGAAAATTGTTGTTGAGAATTAAAACTATGGGATGACCTTTTGTGTTACATTTTAAATCAAATTATATTCTGTTTTCAAATAAAGATCTAACTTTTCTCTCTGCAGCTTCCCACCCCCTACTGAGAAAGCAAGAAAAAAAACAAATTCCTTGTTATAAACACGTATCATCAAGGAAAACAAATTTTTTAATTGTCCACGTCTAAAAAAATCTCAAGCTACACTCTTGAGTCCATTACCTCCCTACCAGAAATTGAGCAACATGGCTTATTATGTCCTATAGAATTATTGTTGATCGTTATATTGGTTAGAGCTCCAAAGTCTTTCAAATTTGATTTTCTTTACCATATCATTACAATATCATCAAAGTTATTCTTTTGATTCTGCTCACATAACTCTGGATCAGCCCATACAAATCCTCCCGGGCCTTTGTCATTTCTTACACCCCATCATTTGGGGGTTTACTCTTATTCTTATGAATCTGAATACTTTTGTATATATTATGGAAGTGATGCCTTTATCTGAGGGACTAATTGCAAAGATTTTTTTTTTTACAACAGGGTGATTTCTCATGGAGCTCTCCATACTATACCATGTATGCAGATAATTTTTCCAAGGATAGGGCTAGCCATGCAATTCTATGGTGTGCAGCTGGTTAGTGAAAAAACCCACAACGTGGATAAGTGGGATGGCAGATAGTGCTGCAATTATTGTTCAGAGTCCGCAAAAACACAGTTCCAACAGAAGCTAAACTTCTTCCAAGGAACTACTACATCCTATCCTCCACAGTGAAATTTTTCGAGTTAGAGGAAAAAAAAAGTTTCTTCTGGTTGTTTCTGTCGTCTTGTGATCTCTCCCAGTTTCATTGGTTCATACTAAAATGCTAAGAAATGAAAGGAAATTGAGGTAATCAAGATGTCACCTGGTTGATGATGAGCTTTGGGGATTACAGCAAAATACATGTTCCCAGGGAGGGAACAGAGAGCTTGAATGAGGGCCTGGATGTTCTATGGAATGAATAAATTCAAGCTAACTCAGACTGAAATAGAGTGGGGAGAGAGGGGTGTATTAAATGATTTTTCAAACTCTTTTTAAATCTTTCATTTCCTAGCTTCCTTCTGTAAAAGATTTCCATAGACCTAATCCATACAGAAGACATAGCTCCCTGGAAAATCAACTTCTTATGGGACCTCACAAGGGGCAATTTTGCTTTCAATAGAGGTATTCCTTCTTACTTTATGATTACACTCATTCATCTCAAAACCCTAGTTTGAGTTAGTAAACCCTTAACCTTCATAATTCCTGAGGCATCATGTTTCTTGGGCCCTGAGATCCACCACAACCTGAAGCTAACTACCCTTCTTTCTCCAACTGAAGCCAATATTCCTTAGTACCCTAGCACAAACACCCACCCTTCTTCCCCCTCCTTCTGTATTACTTACTGCATACCACAAGTGCACGTTTTCTCTGGTTCATATACAAGAGTACTTCTTTAAAAATTAGTTATAATCAGTATCAATGTCTATTTCTCCATTCCTTTCCTATTTTTGTTAATAAATTGTTTCATTAAGTCATGTTAGTGATTATAAATTACACACAGTATCTTTTTATTATTTTCATTTTTTTTCTAGTTCTTTTTATTAAATTTTTTAATCATTGTCCTAACCTGTCAGTGATCTGACTGTACACAAACAGCTTATTTAGGAATGATTTTCACATCAAGAAAGTATTCCACATTCGTAATAAGGAAAAAAATAAACTCCTTGTCTGCAAACATCACAAAAATAAAATTAATTATATTGTGTTTAGTGCTTACATTTCCAATACTTCTTCCTTATTCTCCTTTCAAAGAAAGTATCATTTGACATGAGGCTTCAATTTAGTCTATAAGCTTTGACCTTTCTTATTCTGTACCATCAAAATACTCTTTCAAATTTATTTTTCACCTTCTTTCCTGATGCCTTTCTTTGCCTTAAAGTCATTCAGTATCATATTCATAGGCATTTGATTTTGGAGAGCCAAATATTGCCTTAATGGATCTCCTCGAACATGATGTCCTTTCATTCTTATGCTAAAATCACACAAAATTCCTCGAATCATGCTAACAACAGAAATGAAAATGTTCACTGACCCATTAATTTCAAATGAGGCATAAAAACAAGGAGACATATGTTCAACAAAGATGTTTGTCACTATCATGGAGGAGGTCCAGCTCAGAGTTCAAGTCAAAGAGGAATTCTCCATGGATGGTGAGATCCTCCAGATGCCCCTCTTTTTAGATGGCATGGAGCCAATTACATTAAGGGCCTGAATATTTTTGGCCTCCTCAAGGAGATCTATAATGACTCAAAGAGTTTAGCCTAACTCTTCTCCCAGGAAAATTCAAGTGAATTAAGGCTATTATTCAGTAAGATATAGTTGAAAGAAAAACTTATAATGCACACACACACACACACACACATCTCTATATCAATCTAGCTATATTAATAGAGATAGATAGAAATAACATCATATATACACAGAGATGCAATAAGCTATGTCCATAACTGAACAGGAGACAGAAAGTAGGCTCAATTACCCAATTACCATTAGGAAATTGAATAACTCTCCCAGTGACCCCAAGTTTCTCCTTGAAACAAAGGTCTATCTATTTAGTACCAATATTCTTCTGGTGATGTAATATGTTTGAAAGTCTCAAAACCATACTTTCATTGAAGAAAAGAATTTGAGCATTAACCAAATGGCAGTAGAGAAGCTAAATGTGTCCATGGGCAGAACACAACATATTAAGAGCTTAAGAACAAGGAATTGTTAAGCAGAGGTTTTATAAAGAAGATCATCAGATTGGGGGAGGTGGAGGTAGTCTTTTTAGATGATAGTAAGTGTTCTCATTCCCTTAGTCATCATGTTTGCTGGGCTCTTGAGGTCTGCCACAACCTGAAGCTGAAGTACCTTTCCACCTTCAGCTGATGCCAGTATTCCTAAGTATCCTGACACTAATACCCACCCCTTTTTTCCATTCTTCTCTATTGCATACTGCATACCATAAACATGTTTTTTTTCTGATTCATAAACAAGGGTACTTCTTAATAGTTATAATCAGCATCAATATCTACTTCTCCATCCATTTCCCATTTTTTTTGTTATTGATGACTTATTTTATTAAGTCAGGTTTGAGGTTTGTAATTTCATACCACATCTTTTCATTGTTTTTATCTTTTATTGTTTTAATCTCTTTAATGGAGCCTGAATGCTCCAGTAATATTTTCATTACGTTCAAAAGAAAACAAGAAAGGAGCCAAACCTGTAGAATGGGTGTTTTGTGGCAAATTTATGTGAGTACAAGACTGAGTTACCCTGGACAGGCAAATGTAGATGAGTTGTGATCTATAGGAATAAAAGGGATACAAAGAAAATCTATAAAATCATAGATCCATTATCATTCTAGAATAGAGGAGTATCCGTGATGCAAAAGGGTTAGCAAAAACAGAAATAAGGAATTGTGGAGTATACATAAAAGACTCTATCTGCTGTAGACTGAGTGGCACTTAAGCTAATTTGCATATCTTCCTATCTAAGGTTTCTAGTAGATGAACTCAGATTAAATCCACTGCTCAGTTTTTGTCATAGAAGAGAGATTGTGAAACACATAACCCTGCACCTGATGGAGAGGTGGTTGCCTATGGCTGTAGAATGTTGCATACATTGTCAAATGTGTCTACATCCTTTTTTTGAGCAGGGAGTAAAGGGGCAGAGTTTATCTTTCTTGGCTAGAAAAGCAGTGTGTTTAAATAAGAGTCAGGGAAAAAAGACATACATTTGAATCCTGCCTTAGGCACTTACTTGCTGTGTAACTTTTATAGGCCACTGAACCTATCTTCCTCTTCCTCATCTATAAAATTATAGAATTATGACACCTACTTCATAAGGGTATTGTATCATTAGAGTGTCTTTGAAACACTTTGCAAATTATAAAGCATTACATAAGTGGGACTTAATAAGTATTCCTTGAGCCAATTCTGTGTGTGTATATGTGTAGAGGGAGGTATGTTTGTAAGTGACTTCACTGTAAAAAAATATCTTTTATTTTAAGTAGAAGCTTCCCTTCCCCTCCCTCACCAACAGCATTCTTCTCTAAGTGCTTAGAGCAGGAGAGGGGAATCTGCAGCCACAAGGCCACATGTGGCCTTCTAGGTCCTCAAGTTTGTTCTGTGACAGGTGAAGTTTGGATTCAGTCAAAGGGCCACACTTGAGGACCTAGAGGGCCACATGTGGCCTTTAGGCTGTCTATTCCCCACCCCTAGACTAGAGTAGCTTGCTTCTTCTCACCTGCAAAGTAAAAAATCACATCTTTCTCACCCATCTTCCCACTTGTCCCTGCTACCAACCCCTCTTCTGTATTGATTTGTAATCATTTCATCTGGTTGCTATGACTAGAATCATTTGATGGTTCTATAACCATAAGTTTAATTTTAGCCAATCAGAAAGCCTTCTGTTTGGTTCATTGATATTCTTGGAGTCCTTTAACCACACCTTCCTGCTTGATCGTATGAATAATGGTCCATGTTCCTCATCAAGAAAATGGGGAAATGTAGACCTCCTAAACAAACTATTGCAATTTTTCTTATCGCTTAGAGAAAGAATGCCAACCTCACACCTACTTGGCCAACAAAATTACTGAAAAGACAACCCTTCCTTCACATTGTTATCCCCAAGTTTAGAAATCATTATTTTTCAGGAGCTTCAGGTGGGGATTGTGCAGGTCTATTTAAATGTCTAACTGATTTTTTCCTCATCGTTTTAAATTTCCAATGCCATGCTCCCCGTCCAAACACTTCCATGTGACAAAGTGAAATAGCAAAATAATCTAACCCATCAACTCTGCAGGAAATGGTCTATCACCTTTCTATTGAAAGAAAGAAATATTATTCATTATATTTATCTGAAGTCTTGGTGGTTTTTTAGCATTATTTTACTCTACATCATTTTATTTCTAATGTAATAACATAGAGGGAGATCTAAAGGTTCAAGCAAGTAAGTTATTAATGGAAGTAAGAAAATAGAGGTGGGGCACTATGGGTGTGAAATGTGGCATATATCATCAGAACTTTTTAATGTGCTGGTTAGTTTCGATGATTTTTCCCTTTAATTTTTTTTTAAAGAAATTACTCTCTGAAAAGAGGAAAGATTCATTGGAATTATGTAATGAATGAAAAACAAAATGCACACCTATATATGTATATATGTGATATATAGAAGGAAGGAAGAAAGGGAGGGAGGGAGGGAGGAAGGAAGAAAGGAAGGAAAGGAGGGAGGAAGGAAAGGAGGAAAGGAGGAAGAAAGATATTTACATGTGTATGTTTATATGTACATATATATATGTGTGTGTGTGTGTGTGTGTGTTCTCATATACAGTTGAATACTACTATTTAAAAATTCCATAACTCTTGCACAGTCATTCACCTTCTGGGTCTTTATTATCAATACCAATACAATATGCAATCTTATAATTTCTCAGTTTTATATGGATTTCTCTTTTTTCCCTAACTAGATGATAAACATCCAGCTTATGTTGTTCTTTTTTCCCTTTCCCTTCATGTATAATATAGCATGAGACACATAGAAGGCAATCAGTAGAGGTTTGCTTGATTACTAATACGAAATAAAATATATAAAATTACATTGAGAGAATTTTAGTTTTATCTACTGTCAGAACTAAAGCATACAATTCAATGAAAAGATAAAAATGAGGGATTTCCAGATAGAAAATTTCTGCTATTTCCACACAGCTCATTCTTGTTCCTTTTCTTCCAGTGGTATTTGCCCAAGTTGATGGTGGGCAGGAGAAAATTTTTGACACAGAAACTAAAGACAAAGTAGACAATCTAAAGCAATGGAACAAATGTAAGAAGTGAAACTATAATTGGGATAAATGTAAAGTCTTACACTTAGATTCAAAAAACCAACCATACACATACAGGATAAAGACCTGTGGTTCATCAACTGTTCATGTCTAAAATTTGATTTCATGATCAATAATATGTTATAACCAAAGAAGCTAACTATATTGGAGTGTTTTGGCAAAAGGGAGGATCCAGAACAAGGATGACTTTAATCAATGGACTATAGTCTCTTGTGCTTAGATTATTGTGCTCTCTTCTGGGCACCACCATTTAGGAAGGACACCTTTAGGACACATTTAGGAAGTGCTACCTTTATGAGTGGCTACTAACATGAGTTCCATCTCTTGGTCACTATGGCCTATACCCTCCCTAAAATGACCTCATGTTTATTTGTATGTATTTTGCATCTTTATTTTTTCATAGTAACTCCCTGACAGAAAGTTAGATCCTTAAATGAAAGGACTTTCAATTTTCATTTAGAATCATTAATACAGTACCTGGCTCATGGGGGGAGCTTAATAAATGCTTTTTGATTGATTGTTAGAAAAGACTACAAGAAACCCTGTCTTCAAACATTTGAAGGACTGTCATATGGAAGAGGAATTAGATTAGCGTGGTTTGATCTTGCAGATTATAAGTGGGAGAAAAGTGGGGCGGTAGAAGAATGGCAAATTTTTTGTTCAATATGAGGGGAAAATTCCTAACATTTGCAAAAGTAAAATGGGCTGCCTTCACAAATACTGTAGATCTTAAAATGGAGGCTGGGTGGCTACTTTTAATAGTTGTTTTAGTGGTGACTTTTGTTTGGACACAAGTTGAACTACTTGGCCTCTGAAGGTCCTACCAACTCTGAGATTCTAGGATTCTATGTATTAGAGATATGTCAAGAAAGAATTCCTTCTAAAGAGATTTATATGCCTATGTAAGTCTGCTCTCTAGGGAAAGGATAGAAGTTCTATAGCTTGAGACATTTAAAATTGGGCTACAAGAATAGGAGGAAAATATACTTTGGGGAACAATTCTCTGCCAGACTGCAAGGGATGGAAAAATGACTTAATGGGCCTTTTCACTCTCCCAACTTCTGTATATATATATATATATGTGTGTGTGTGTGTGTGTGTGTGTGTGTGTGTGTGTGTGTGTGTGTTTAGAAAGATGATACCTTCTATAAATTTCATTGTTAATAGACTCTTGAGATAAAGACACAGCTCTCTCTCCCTTAGGTGGCAGACTTCCATTCTGCTCTCTATTGAATCAACAAGATTTAAAAACAATATTTAGAGAGAGAAATGATTCCAAAGTAACTTAAAAAACAAAACAAAACAAAAAGAACTTAGCTTTGAATTTGCCAAATATCAAACAAGCACAGTGCCACCTTCCTTCCAAAGCCCAGAGACCTCCAAGCAGAGACCAGGTTAACTTGTATTGGTATCGGTCAAAGGATATTTGAAAAATGGTCTTGGAGAAGTACCAAAATGAACATGGATGAAGAGCTAGCATTTGTGTTGAGTTTCTAGAAATTCATGATTCAATAGAGCTTAAAAGAGACAGATCACAAAGTAGAGCATGAAAACAGGTAGATCAGAATATGATTGGCAAGATGACAGACTCGTTTTCCCATCACCTCTGCAAAAAAAAATACAACAGGTTTACAGCAACTTAAACTATTTCCCAGATAATAAGATAAAAAGCTTCATAAGGTGAAAACTTCATGAATTAATGTCTAAGAATGTACATATTTGAGTCTTTACTCAGCATTCTACCTCCAAGCCATTTGATTGGCTGATATGAGCAAAAACCAAACCAAAACAAAACAAAAAAACAACAACAACCTCACAGGCTTGTGACTCAGCATGTAGTTCTAGAGAGCCCTACCCACTGACCTCACATCAGTGACTCATTCTGAGTCTTTCAGTGTAACTAATTCTGCCAAGCCAAATAACAGAAAACAGCTACGTAGAGTGAGGTAATGGTGGACTGGAAGATACTACAGAAAACACAGACAATGTATTCTGTTCTCAGAAACAGGATAGAATGAAAAAAGAATGCTGGTAGGAAGGAAAAGTAAGGGGAAATGCCAGTAGGGGAGGGTCAGCTCCTCTCTTCTTGGAGTTAACTTAAGGCAGCAACCTAGTCAGCAAACTCCTACACTATGCGCCACAGAGATGCTAAAGACAACCAGTAGCCAAGTATCAAAGGATTCTATGTGGCAGGAAAATAAGAAGGAACTTAAGAGTGAGGAGGATCATTGGTAACTAATTGTGATTACGAGATGGAGGCTGAAACATAAAAGGATCAAGAAAGAAAACTTGAAAAAAAAACTTGGCACACCCGTGGAAAACATAAAAGATAGATTTTTTTTTAAAAAGATGCAACTGTTGCCCATGATCTAGAGTCACTCTTCCAACTCCCACCAGAACAGGTTAAATGAGTTATTAAAACATTACTATCTATGCCCTTTTGTGTTTTAGAGCTCTAGAATTAACCCTGAGGGGCTGAGGGTGTGTGTGTGTGTGCATGTGTGCGAGTTTTATAATATTATAGCTCATAAACCTCCCACCAGTGTGCTTCTCTCCTTGATCAGCTAAGTAGTAGAGTGGATAGAGGGTGCTGGACCTAGAGTCAGGAAAACCAAAATTTAAATCTTGCTTTAGACATTTACTAACACTTAACTTCTGTCTCAGTGTCCTCCTTTTTAAAATTGAGACAATTAAAAATTATGTTGTTCCTCTAGGACCTAAAATTTCCATCTTCTACAGGAAGCCCTTCCCAAGCCTTCTTAATTCTAGTGCCATCTGTTTGGTATTTCCTATTTATCCTGCATATAGCTTGTTTAATGTAGATAGATAGATAGATAGATAGATAGATAGATAGATAGATAGATAGATAGACAGACAGACAGAGAGAGAGAGAGAGAGAGAGAGAAAGAGACATCATGTGTATATGTGTGTGTGTTTATTTGTTTGTTTACTTATTGTTTCCCACATTACATTGTGCTCTTCTAGAGAACAGGGGCTGTCTTTGTATCCCCAGAACTTAGCACAGTGCTTGGCACATAGTATATACTTAATATTGTTTATTGTCTGACCAATAGCACCTACCTTCCAGGGTTATTGAAAGGATGAAATGAAATATTTGTAAACTGTTGTATAAACCTTAAAGTGCTATATAAATGTTATCATATTTATTATTATTATTATCAGTCAGACCAAATGAGCTTTTAGAATAGGGTAATTTTACAAATATGATTTGGTAAGGATAGTTGGTATAAAAAATCCTCCCCCCAAAATCTGTGACGGGTTGTACTGTACATACAGAGTCCAGGGGAAGTGGGTTCAAGTTTAGAGGGCACAGTTCCTGGTTGCTGAGAATCTTTCTCTTCCCTTTAAGCTACTCTCATGAATTTCCCCTTAGGCATGGTTTATGGTTTTTCTGCTGGTACTGTTAAAGTGTCTTGAAACTACCTATCCTCACTCTGGCCAGGTTGCTTCAACACCCAATGCATACATTGTCTCTAGCTGTTGCTGTCCCTGTGATGTTTCTACGATTCCAAAGGAAAGCCCTAATACTCCAACCCTATGGAATTCACAAGGTCTTTCTCTGGCCCAGGAGGTGTGTGTGGGGGTGAGGGGAGATGACACCAAGACTCAAGTCTAAGCTCTTCCCACATAAGTAATTCCTCCTCATGTAAACAATGGCTAGAATGTGTATCTTCTCTGCTGGCTAACACTTCAATCCCTAAGTTCCGATACTGGCTCATTATTTTATACAAAAACTAAAGGGCAATAAAAGAAATCACTGAAGCTATGAATTGGTCCAACCCTTTTAGAAAGCAATTTGAAACCATAACTAAAGCTATTTTTTTAAATACACACATACCCTTTGATACAGAGGTTCCACTACTAGAAACATACCTCAAATAAATCAAAAACATAGAAAAAAGGCCCACCCATATTCATAAACATATTTATTTTTGTTGTTGAATCATTTCAGTTATGTCCAACTCTTTGTGACCTCAATTGTGGGGTTTGTGTGTGCCATTTCCTTCTCCAACTCCTTTTACATATGAGGAACTAAGGCAAACAGGGTTGAGTGACTTGTCCAGAGTCACAGACACTAGTTAGTTTCTGGGGCCAAATTTGAACTCATGAAAAAGAGCCTTGCTGATTCCAAGCCCAGTGCTGACACTGTGCCACCTAGCTGCCCTTGCAAAAATATTTATCGCAGCACCTTTTATTATAGAAATGGACTAGGAACAAAGTGAATGTCCATCAATTGTTGGATGGCTAAATAGATTGTGTATCGTGAATATAATACTATGGATTTATGGAATCTTATGAAGATATGTATAAATGAATATTAGAGAGTGAAGGGATCAGAACCAAGAGTACAATTTATATAGTGATAGTGATGCTATAATGGAAAGCAATTTGGAAAAAAAACTTCAGAATTCTGATACCTGAACTGCTCAGTGATGCTTTCAGAAGAGTGATGGTGGATTACATGTCAAACCTCTTGAATGAAAGGTGTTGGACTAGAGGTACAGAATAAATATACATTTACAGGCATAGCTGATGTGTTGTTGATTTGCTTTGTTTGGCTATACTTGCTGACTATAATGGAGGGCTTTTATGGAAGGGGGGTGAGTGCATATATATCAGTAGCAATTAAAAGAAAGAAAATACCATCAATGAAATACATAAAAATACAGAGAAGTGGGCAGAAGGAAATTCTGAAGGATACATTGACAGCATAAATTTTGTTACTATTGTGTTAATTTTCATATACATTTTTAAAACTGCAAGAGAAATTTGTAGTTTAATATTCAACCTTTTCCTCCTTATATATTAACATGTTTGTCATATAATCATATTCAATATCACTAGTTCAAAATCACTAATAATTACATGAATGCAAATTAAGATAACTGAGATTCTATCTCATACTCATCAGACTGGCAAAGGTAACAAAAGAAGAAACTATCAATTGCTAAAAATTCTAAAAGAGAATACGCATATTAATGATGGAGGGATTGTGGAAGGGACATAAAGCCAGACACAGGTTAAGGTGGCCTTAGGAATGGAAACTAATTAGCATAAGACCATGGGTTAAGATTGGGCATTATGTATAATTCTGATGCAGTCTGATCACTGTGCCTTGGAAGACCCAAGAGCAAACATGAGAAACTTCTGTTTCATTACTTTACCTCTGGTCACAAAAGCAACGCAAGTGGCATCAAGGTCTTTAAAGAAATGAGAACTGACCCAGAAGCAGTTGTCTGAAGGTTTTCTGTGACAAAGGGAAATATTTACTTTTCTCCTCATGAAAACAAGATCAACAAAAATTCAGTGATTCCCAAATCTGATTTTACAAATGAAAAAAATGCAAAAGACAGGCTGGCAAAACATATCTGATCTCCACTTGGTCAACAAAAAGCAGCCAAGTCATTAGCAAGCACAATACACCACTACACAGTTGGCATATCTGTTCCATTCTCTGCTCATCCTCAAATCGATTATAGATGTTTGCTGTGAAGATTGTATTCTTAACCAGCCTAGGATTATAATTGTTAATTCTCCACCTAAAGAAAATGCCTTTATAACTAACTATATTCCCCAAATTAAATTGTCCAAGGAACGTTTTGAGGCTTGCATCTTTCAAGAGAAATGTTATGAAAAGAATGCTGTATGGTCAAAGTCACAGATCACTTAGGGTTCAGGACATGTTCATTAGCCAAGACCAGAGTCACCACGTGAACAAAGGAGAAGAGTTTGGGATAGTAAAACAGAAAGCAGAAATAAGTGCTGCAGCATTTCTCTCCTTATTTGCTTTATCCAACTATTTTTGGTTTGTGCTGTGGTGGTAGGGTGAAGCTTGGGAGCATTTTAAGTGACAGGGCATTGTGGATGAGAGTGGTGAGGCAAATGGGCTGGAGATTTTCATGACTCTTAGTGGCAAACAGGTGGGTGTTTTTTTTGTACCTCTACTGGGAGACTGACCAATGAGAGCACAGTCCTAGGAACACCTGTGAAGTGGGTTTTTTCCTATTGACAACCCAAGTGAAGAGGCTTCAAGATCTTTGTTCTGGAAGTGCACAATTATGGGAAATGGGCTCAGTGTTCCAATTCAGAGCATGTGCAGGTATTCCTTGACTATATTCTTGTCTACTCACTGCCTTAAGAAGAAAAATCTTTCATTGGTTGCTGATGTAGAGTTGAGTGTATATTTAAAATACACTATCCATTTTTTCTTATGGTAACAATCAAGGCAAAGGAATAAAAGAAGTTTTGCCACAAAGAACCAATATAACCACACTCCCACCCCAAGATTAATGGACAGCCTTGTGTCTGAATGCTGTGTACTCAAAAGGAGATATGACTACTGATTGATTGGGAGAACTTGAACTCAGCATAAATATGCAGAGACACCATTAACTGTGCAACCTGGGATATGTCACTTAATATTAATAGAACTTAATTTCTTTCTTTATCTATAAAGTAAGGAGTTTGAACTATTTGCTATCTAAACTCTCAGTTATAAAATGATACATTTCTCTTGATATTCTCTATTTATATTCTTCCACTCTGTACCTATTTTCAGTAGAATATATTCATAGATAATCCATTCAATACCCTAACTTCACAATGCCTCAACAAATTCGGTTCCTAGTATATTCATTGCATATCTGTTGTAATCAGTCTTCAATGTCACTATGCTTTGGGACTCATCATTATTCAGAACTGCTCCATTTCCAATAACTTGAAATCAGAAATTCTTCTTCTTGGCCATAATCTTCAATTCTTACATCTATACCATCCCTTACTTCTTACTAAGCATGTTCTTTGCTCTTCTCTCAACCTCTAGTTTTTCATCTTGTTCTCTTTAACCTTGCTCGTCAATCCTCTTCTGCAGGTTTGCTGAGTGGACTCCATGATTACCCATTTTCAGGGTTTTCAACACTACATTAGAATTCCTCTCTGTTTTCACTTGCCATCATACATTTTTCTCCAAGCCCCAAGCCTTGGTAACTCTCACTAGCATCTTTAATTACTACTATGCTAAGAATACTGAGTATAATTAGAGAAAGGAATAAAACATCTTAATTTTGTCCAAGGTGAATTCATGCTACTATAAATTAAACTTGTTCCTGGGTTATTATCATATGGTACAGAGTTGGAAGGAGTCTTTGATAACATGGACACTATCTAGCTCAGATACCTTAATTGTAATATGGAGAAGCTGAGGCCAAGAATGGTAAGGTCACTTGATTTAGGTCAAACAGGTACAGTAGTTACAAACAGAACTGGAACTCAAATTCCATCTGACTCCACTGTAATTCCTGAACTCTTCTTGTTACTTCATATACTGCATCAGCAATCCTATTCTATATTTTATATTGACTTACTATTGTGTTTGAAACATTTTCCTAAAAGGCCCTAACTCTGATCCTTTCTACCTCTCTCTTGGCTATCCTTATGTGGCATCATAAAGAAATTACAAGATTATAAAAGGAAATGCCTTTTACAACTATGGATTGATGAAGAATTAACAAACCATCAAGGAAGAAAGGCACATTAATGTACTATTGGTAGATATGAAAATTGGTCTATCAATTCTGTAAAGCTATTTAGACCTTTGTCCCCAAAATTGCTAAGCCATGAATGCTCTTTGGCACAGCAATACAATGCCTAGGCCTATCACCCAAAAGAGTTCAAAGAAAAAGGAAAAGGATCCATATGTACAAAAACTATTTATAGCAGCTGCTTTTGTGGCAACAAAGAACTAGAAATTAAAGGGGTCCCTAACAATTAAGGAATAGTTGAATAAATTTTGATTATATAAATGCCATTTTTTCTATGAGAATAATGGAGGTGACAGTTTTAGAGAAACTTGGGAAGACTTATGCGACTGATGCAGAATGAAATAAATAGAAACTGGGAAAAAAAATTTATAATATCCATAATATTATGAAGCAAACAATTTTTAAAACTATGATCAATTCAATGATTAATTACAATTTCAAAAAAAGAGGAAGCATACTACCCACACCCTAATAGTACAAAATGAGAAACATATTTCTGAGGCATTGCCAATGTAGGGATTCAGTTTCTTGATTCTGCATATGTATTATGCTTATCTTTTTCTTTGGTGCTTTTTTCCAGTGAGGAGGAGCTCTATTTGTAGTAGCAAAGTCCTGGAAACTAAAGGAGCACCCATCAATTGGGGAATGGCTGAGTAAATATGGGAAAAAAAATTATGAGATAGAAGCCATCTCCTCCCTTGGCTTCCATGACTTTGGATTTTTCCAGTTCCAATATCTTTTCTTACTACCTTCTTATTTTCCTTCTGTACAATATGTAGAGATTACCTAAAGTGCTGTGGTCTGGTGAAAAGAACACTATCTCTGGAGTCACAGGATCTGGGTTCAAATCCTACCTCTGATTCTAACTACCTGTATGACTTTGGACAGGTCACTTAACCATTTAGTTTCCTGATTTGTGAAATAAATGGATTAGACTAGATAGCTGCTGCTATTCCTCCCAGATCCTTCAGCTCTGTATGTGGCCTTCTCTTCTCCATACTTTCTTCCTTGGCTAATTCGTCTACTTCATTAATTCCAATTATCACAGTTATACAAATTACTCCCAAATCTCTAAGTCCACCTCAAATCTCTATCCTGGGACTCTAGTCCTACATTTCCAATGGCTTATTTGGTTATCTCTTCATGAATATCCTGATAGCAACTCAAAGTCAATTTGTTAAAATATTCAATTTAATATCTTCTTTTGAATTATTGTTTGCCTCTGACTTCTCTGTTTCTACCCATGGAACAAAATATTTTGTAAGTCATCTGCACTTGAAACTTTGCATTTACATTGGACTCCTTCCTTGTACTCCTTCTTTACTCCCAAAATTTCAGTCACTGTCTCCAATAGATTTTACTCTCATGTCCCTCCTCCTTACAGGACTAGGCCAAATGGCAAAATAATAGGCCCAGACCAACAGACTATTTCTGGAGTAAAAACGTTTTAAACAGAATATGTCTATATTTAGTCAAATAATTTAGCAGGAGAAATAACCCAGAGAATGAAGCAGCAGGCTTACAAAAGAGATCGGAGCAACAATACAAACAAAGGCTGGCAAAGGTCAGCAGGGAGAAAGTGAGGGATTCCTATGGAGGGAGAGATACAGGCATTAGCAGATTGTCGTTTCTCAAACAACATCTCTGGCTTGGATGGGATTGCTATATGATAGTCATGCCTCTCCCTTATCACTATATTGAGTCTATGCTCTTAGGAATCCTATATCCACAATGTGGATTCCATCCTTTGAAATTCAACTGCTGCTAAGCTATTTTACACCCCCATTGCCATTTAAGGCTTACATATTCTGGCCTCAGCCTACCTTTAATCATGCTACTCCTTATCATGTAGGTTATGTCGGGTTAAGGAATTTCTGCTTTATTCCATAAGCCATCAGGGGCCAATGATGATTTGTAATCAACTCAATGACCACAAGAGAAGTGTTGCTGCTATTGTTAAATTATTACATTGGTTCTCCCTATCTCTCTTAGATTGAACGATATTGGCCTCTTATAGATACGGTCCCATTGCTCATCTGCACCGAAACTTTGACCTGCTTTGTTTCCAACCCAGATCAGTTCAACCCTCTTTATACAGCCTGTCCGACCCACTCCTAACCACAGACCTCATGGGCCCACTATATTAGTGCTGGACGTAGTGCAGGTATGTGACAGGTTTTGACCCTACTATAGCCTGAGCCTGAGTCATGTATCAGCCTCAGCCTTCCCAGCATCAAGGACTACAGGGGTGCACCAACACACCATTAGTAATTATATACTGGATAAATTGTAGGCAGAAAGAGATTAAAGACAAAGTAAAATAACTCAGGCAGTTTTGCAGTAGTCTACATAGTAAGTAATAAAGGACTGAATAATTAAAATAGAATGGAAAGAAGGGGCCAGGTATGGAAGATTGTTTTCACTGACACCAAAGGTATCGTGTGCTATCTGATATATGAAGCATGTGTTACTGATATATGAAGAAGGTGTTACTCTTCCCAGTCCCCACTGGCATTGAGGAGTCTAGTCCATGGAAAGTTGCTGCTTCATCTCCTAGGGATTGTCCTGAGGTGTTAGAGGTATCCTTCTAATTCTATAGCTCATAACCTCCAGTTGTGTTCCTCCATCACATGGTTATCAGTTGAGATCATCTAGTGAACAAGACAATTAACTTTTAGTAAGATTGTATAGTAAGACTAGTTGGTACAAAACATTGCCCAAAATGTCTTTGACATTCTTTCCCACCAGTATATACAGAATATTTGGGGAAAATAGGATCAAGCTCGGAAAGCTTTTTGGCAGAGGGATAACCAAGAGCTGACATACAGCAAGCACTTAATAAATGCTTGTTGCCTTGCTTTCCGGTTGCTAGAAGTCTTTTCCTTCTTTCTGTGGAATACTCATAAAAACCCCTTTAGCTAAGATGTAGCTATTCTGCTAGACTCCTTGTAGAGTGTGGAAACTGTATTGCTCAGTCTATTTATTTGTTCCTTGGATCCTGAATGTGGACATTATATCACCTCTTCCAGAGACACTGCTAGGATTAGAACACTTATGGGGAGAACATATTAATAATAACAAGAATGTTCCAACCTCCTAAAACTCACAAGGTTCTTCTTTATCAAGAGACTGAGGTACTTTCCCTGTGCTGCCTCCCCTCCCCCCCCCCACCCCAGTCCCAAGTGATTCCTTTTCATGGTCTTCACTGTAAAGTTTCTACCACCAAGTTACCAGATATTCAAGGATCCATTTCCAAACCATTTTACTATGTCCAAACCATTGTTCATTTTACTAAAAGTCCGATAGGGTATGACCAAGCCCCTTCAACCAATTTTACAGACTTCCAGTTTCCCCATTTGAAATGTTTCTTTAATTAAGTGGAGATGTTTTAATGTTTTTAAATTAAGTGGTGATATTGAGAACTTATTCATACATAGTTCATACCACTGATTGATTAATGGATTGACTCATTAAGATGTGTTCTCACCTGGTAAAGGAATCAGGACATAGTATCTTATTACTTAGAGTTCAGTTTTTTATTCTTACTTTGGATTAAGATTTTGATTCAATCAACATCTGTCCTTACACACCATCCTTGTTCATGCATAGATATCTGCCCTTTTCCACAACACACTCACCTAACAATGGGCAATATATATTCACTAAGAGCAGCAAATATATTCTTCCTTAGGGAATTGAGACCAGGACAAGCCATTTATTTTTCATTTCCCCATTAATTTTAATTATGGAATTGGAATGTATTATTCTAGCTTTAAAATTTCATGTCATGGATACATGCTGAGAGTGTTCCCAAACTACATTCCAAACAATTCCTTTTTTAAGGTCTGTGTGTAATGAGATAGGAATAAACTGGGACCATATCCTTCCTACATCTACATTATTAATGTTACTTTTCATACAGGCTCCAACAATAATAGCATTATTTTTAGAGAGAAGTGGGGAATCTATTTACTTGTTTAAAAAAACAGTTGGCTAAAAGTTTTTTGGTATTACCTTTGAGCTTTAAGCCCTTTCAGGGTAAGAGATGGGTCTGCTGCTTCAGTACCTGTATCTTGGTAAGTCCAGCTGTCCTTGGTTTGGAAATGTGTTATTTACTTTTCCCTCCCTGCTCCTAAGCACTACGTCCAGCATTTCAGTTTTGCTGAGTATAAACTAGAAAATGCAAAATGCCCACGTCTTCCTCATCGTGCAGAGGAACGGCCACATTTGCATACCCTTCATAATTCAATTTAATTTTTTTTTTGTCAAGAGTTGTGAATGCTTTGTGTTTGGTTTAATCAGAATGTTGACATTTACACTGAAGCCAATTTCTCTTTTTCTACTCCGTGTTTTGTTTAACCATGACAAGTGACAGCAAACTGGAAAGAACAGACTTTTTAAATTGGCTTCTTGCCCGGAATGCATCATTTCTCTTGTAGCTCTTTTCCCCCCTTCCTATGCATTGCAAGAGGAAATGTGAAAACATAGTCCACGAACACAAGAGTGAGGTGTTAGTGCTTTTAGATAAAGATTTGTGTTGTATTTTAAAACTAGATTGCTGTACAGTTTCAAGCTATTAGCAGGAGCCTATTACGCCATGGCTCCAGGTCCTTGGAGAGATATGCTTAGTGTATTTCAGTAATTCAAGGCAAATAGAAAACCTACATGTGAAAATATTTAATGGCAAAAGCACCAACTGCTGAAGGCTGCTGGAAGCAATAAGCAAGGATGGTTCTCACCATTAACTCTTTCTTACAATTCCACTCTGATCTTTCGCTGTCTGGACTAACACAGCATCAGCAGGCACAAATACAAACAAGAAACTCCAAAATTCAGCTGCTCAGAAAGTCATGGCGCTGCCTTGGGCTCTTTATCAGAATGGGGGCATTGTTGTGTTTCATGCTTGATCTGCAGGCAGTTTCATGCTAACAGAGCTCAAGTCTAAATTAGAATGTGCCCTGTATCAGATACACCTGTTTAAACCAGAAATGAGCTTGCAAATTGCTTGCATCAAAGACATTGGAAACAAAATGGGGCCAACTAGCCACCCCACTGGAACAGAAAGTGCCCGTGCCTCAGAACATTATTTGCTTACATATGATATATGTAAAGAAATCTGAAAAGGTTAAAAATTATCAGTGCACTATGTCAGAATGCCGGAATCCTTTAAAAAGGACATCAAAGGGCCAATTCTACTTTTCCAGGTAGAATTCCTTTTAATTAGCCTCCAGTTCTATCCTGACTAACAAAATCTAGAAGCTTTAAGAATTGGGTTATGAGTCACAATGAATCAGAAAGAGCTTCTAATAAGCAATTGAATATTCTCCCGTTTACCTTCCTGTTCTTTAACATTTGCGTTTTTATGAACTCCTCTAGGGATAGCTTTATGCAATAAGAACATAGGCATACACTGAAAGTATATATTTTGATGGAGACCTGGAAAAACCACTTATGAAAAAATACAAATTTACCTACCAATTATAGTACCTAACTCATTTGGGGTGCCTTGTTCTTTCCAAGCACTTGTTTTGAAATGTAGATATATGGCAAATATTAATATTTTTACTACTTTAGAAATCACTGTTAATAGATATATTAGCTAATTTCCTTCCTAACAGGAGGGGCCTGGCTATATATCTTCATATGTATCCGATATCAGAAGGGGAAGGGGCCATGGAAGAACTGAAGGGCAAGGGGTACTCTGAGACTGGAGTAAAGAAAATTATAATATTAATATTCATTTTGAAAGGTTTTTGTTGTGACTTCTGTTTTTATTTTTCTGGATATACTGCTTCCTTACCACCCACTCATACAACACTCTTACCCATGCCCAATGAATCTTTCCTTGAAACAAAGAAAAATTCAAGGAAAACCAACTGAGGCAGTTTTTATGATGTTCTGAACTGATAGTCCCCTAGCTTATCCTGGAAATGAAAGGAAATGAGGAAGGCACATTTTTTCAACTTTTTTTCTGGGTAACAAATTGGTTAGTACAATTCACCTTTGTTTTAGTTTCCCTTTATCAGTTCATGTCTTCAAATGACCTTTTGAATTCCTTATATTTATCATTATTTATGGCACAATAATAATATTCCATAAGCATCTATATTCCACAATTTATTTAGTCATTGCCAAATGATTTTCAATCACATTGCTTCCATTTTTATTATAAAAATATAACCATATTTTTATATTAATATACATGAAATGTTTCTATCTTTTTTGTAGTATACATTTCATATATATTCATGTATATATGTTTCATATTCATGAATGGTTTCTATCTTTTATTTTTGAACATATATGTATATATGCATATACATATCCATAAGGTCACTAGATGGAAAGGTTTAGAGACTTTGAACACTTTCAAATTATTTTTCGGACTTATTGGACCACTTCAGAGTTCCATCAACCATGCATAAGGGTGACAACCTTCTCACAGTCCCATCTAATACTGCCTATTACTTTTATCATTTTATCCATTTTGCTAAGTATGATATTGAATTGATAATTGAATTATGAATGAGGAAGTCACCCTTGGTTCTTCGGGTGCTCTCTGAGAAAGACTACAATTGGCAGCAGAAACTGACATGGCAATCACTCTTTAACAGGGGACAACAACAAGCAGCAAAAAATGGGGAGAGATACAGAGACAGACAGCATGGGGATAAAAGACGGGTTTGTGAAGGAAGGCAGTCATTATGGGGAAGAGGACAGGCAGAGGCAGAGAACATCACTCATGTAACTATGAATTAGAGTTGGGAGCACTGGGCTGTATGGACCCAGTAGAGCTGGAAGAAGTCTTAGTGGCCAGGAGTTTGAGGTCTCACTTCATAGGGTTTTTGGGGGGTCAACAGACCAATTCTTATTTGTGCCACCAGAGTTCATCTGGAATTTATATATCACACAACCAGAATTCTTGACACGTGAGCTTAGATAGTTTCTTCCAATTCAACACCTATTACCAGGGTGTGAATTTTACTATATGATACAGTTTCTAAATTATGCTCTTTTGCTCTATGGGACAATTTATCTGTGACTTCCAGGTTCCCCTTTGCAATCTTATTTCCTGCTAAAGCTTACTTACTATACTGACTAGAATGGTGTAGTGGTGGTCAGGGGGATCAGAACAAGATACAGTTTTAGCACAATCTGCCATTATACGCTATAATGTCTATGTAGTAATCCAAACAACATCACAGCAAGCACAATAATCACAGTAACCTCAAAGGATCCTTGCATGATTCCAGCCCATTTACTTGAAAGAAAAATCCAGGAGAGAAGATCAGTGACAAAATTTATAGGCCCTGCTGAAATATTCTTGATGTCTCTGATGATGAAATCAGCAATATTTACTTACTTTCTCCTATGGTCTGTGACAAGGGTTATTTCTCCTGAGGAGACAATCCATATGAAATAAGAGTTTACAAAACCAAAAGCTACACCCTGGATGGCTAACAGAGAGTCCAAGGCCAGCTGGTGATCCATCCCTATAGCTCCCAAAGTAGAGGATCCTCCACTTGATTTGTCAAGGTCTCTGGAAGTGTGCTCAATTTGGTCCTTTAGCTACTCTGCAATAGCAATCTGTGCAACTTCACAGAGATGAAGTCTCAGTTCTCTCATTAAGTGATTGTAATGTTAATGGAATAGGAAGGTCTTCCTTATCCATTAACAGGCCTTTGTGACTACATGCGTTCAGTCACAGCTGTGATACATCCTGAGTCACATAGAGCCCATTGGAGGAGGAACTTGCCTAAAGAAAAGCTTGCTTAGGGGAAGGTTTGCTTAAGTGGAAACTTGCTTGTAGGAAGGATTTCACACCTTTTGCTACTAAGCTAATTAGGCACTGAGTCATGAGGGTTGTGATGCCTTCTGGTTCTGAGCCTACTAGCCAAAAGTCTATATATATTCTGAGGTGAGATTTTGCTTTGGGGACTTGCTCATAAGAAGGACCTTTTTTGATTCCCTGCATGGGACTCTGAGTAGTCATTTTGTTAAGACCCCCCTGACTACTCAGATGTAAATGCTCCCCCAATCTAGTGGTGTATATAGGTGGTCTTATTACTTTGTTCAGATAGTTGGAGCCCTGTCTGTTGAATCTCTGTGCTAATTTCTCAGCTTATATTCTCTGCTTGTATTTTCTCCATGTTCAGGATGCTAACCTTCCCCTTAAATAGTGAATGATTTGTATATGTTTGATTAAAGCAAGACTGTTGACCCCCTTTAAAGTTGCCTTTCCTTTAAGAAAAGCAGATAAAAGAACCTGTGATAGTAGGCCATCCTGGATGTTCCAGGGTGCTTGCTGGTGGTTGTTTATAGATTGTGATTGTTCTTTTTGAAAATTGCCCTTTAAATATTATTTCATCGTTTATCTATAATAGATAGTTGTTGATATTTGTATTCATATTAATTTATGCATTTTTGATACAAGTGTTAGAGATATTTGAAGCAAAAAATATTTTCTTATTTAAAGTTTCATTTCTTGTTTTACCTGCATTGATATTGTTTGCGCAAAAAAAAATTTAATTCCACAGAATAGAATTTTTTTTCTTTTCACCTCTAAAAATATTTATTTTGCTTAATAGTTCTCCCACTAGTCTCAATTGTTAAAGGAATACATATACACATTCATTAGATATGTAGATATGTTATATATCATATATTTCCTAAGTATATATGATATACATATGTGTATATATACATATATCCATGATATAGAGGTATGTATATCTTTATAAAGATATACACACATTCATATGGTTGCATTCTGTGGACTTTTATATTTAGGCCCATATGCATTTGGAAATTATCATGATATATAATATAATATTTGGTCTAAACATTTCTTGCCAAAGTTTGTGCACACACACACACAATACATGTATACATATGAAACTTATCATAGTATATGGTATATGATATTGGTCAAAAATACTTGATGCTAAACCCTTTACTAATTATCATAGTTGTTATTTTCAAACATGAAGCCTTTCTGAGGTATTTCCGAGGTCCTTATGTTTATTAAAAATTTTCTGAGCTGCATTTATTTAGAATCTTTACTATCTAAATTCTTTTCCTTATCTATATCCCTATTTTAACCAGTACCAAAATAGATTTGATGATTAAAAATTTTAAAATAAGTATCTAAAAGTATTATCTCCCATTAATTTTTACTTTTAACACAATTCCCTTGACATCCTATATATTTTATTCCTCCAAATGAAGTGTCATTTTTTCCCAGCTGTGTAAAGGAAACACTTGTAAGTTTAACTGACATAAAACTAAAATTGTGAATATCCTATTAATTGTATCAACATTTTTATTATATTTGAAGGGGGGCTAAAATCAATAGATATATTTACACTTATTTGTCTTCCTTTATGTATGTTGAATGATTTGAAATAGTATTTTGCAACTCTTTAGTGTATTTTTGTAGCTTAACTCTTGGATATTGCCTGCAATTTTTAATTATTTTGAATGGTACTTCTGTTTCTATTATTCTGCCTGGTTTTTGTTATTGTCATATAGAAACCCCAATGAATTTGTGGATTCTTCTTGTATCCTAATACTTTACTGAAGCTATTAGTTATCTCAATGCTTTTATTGATTCTCTTGAATTTTCCGAGTAATCCACAATCTTATCTGCAAAGACAGATAGTTTGATTTCTTCCTCAATTTCATTTGTGCATTTCATTTATTCCTCATCTTATTGTTCTCACTAGCATTCCTATATCAAATAATTGTAGTATAAGGAAATATCCTTATTTTATCCCTGTATTTATTGGGTAAGCTTCTAGTATTTCTCCATTACTAATTAAGTCAAGTCAAATCAATAGGCTTTTATTAACAGGTAGCATGTGACTAATATGTGTCAGAAACTATGCAAAACACTGGAGATACAAAGAAAGACAAAAACAGTTTCTGTGGTCAATAAGCTAAAAATTTAATGGGGTGGGGGGAGGGAAGAACACGTAATAGCTATTCAAGATAGATAGATAGAAAGATAGATAAACACATTACATATACATACACACACACACACATATACAGAGAGAGAGATAAAGAGAGTATAAATTGGAGATAATTCCAGAGAAAAGAATAATATTAAGGAGAACTGGGAAAAGTTTGTTGAAGAAAATGGGAGTTGGGACTTGGAGAAAGCCAGAGAAGTCAGAAGGTAAAGGGGAAGAGGGAGAGAATTCCAGTATGAAGGACAGACAGGGAAAATACCCAGTCAGGAGATGGAGTGTTTTGTGAAAGGGGGAGCAAGGAGTCCATTGTCACTGGATTGTAGAATATGTAGAGAGGAAGAGGATTTAAGAACTCAAAAATAGTAGGAAGGAGCTAGGTTTTAAAGTAGTTTAAACGTCTAGCAGAGTATTTCTTTTTTTTTTTCTTTTTCTTTTTTTCTTTTCTTTTTTTTAATGGAGGCAACCATTGTAGTTTATTGAATGGGAGTGTGCCATATAGTGAGACATATGCTTTAGGAAGATCAGTTTGAGGACTGAGCTGAGGATAGACTGAGGAAAAAAGAGGGTACAACAACAATGTTGCTAGCAGCTACTGTGGGGATGTAAGACCAACAACAACAGCACACAGGAGGGCTGCTGGCACAGGTTCTTTGATCTGCTTTTCTAAAGAAAGCAACTTTAAGGGGTTTACAATCTCACTTTAATCAAACATACATAAATCATTCACTTAGTTCAGGGGGAAAAGCCAGCACCCTGAACTTCAGAGCAAATATAAAAAGAAATTACAAACAGAGACAGTATAAACAGAGCAAACACACACAGTTATCAACAGTCAGGCCTCTAGCTGTCTGACCAAAGAATTACATAGTTACATGGGTTTTCACAGCCAGGGCAGGGGGGGCTGCTTCAACAGCTTACCCAGAGTCTCATCACCAACACTGTGTCAATGAGTGTGCCCTAAACAAAATGCTAACCTCTGAGTACACACACACACACACACACACACACACTTCTTCAGGGTCAGTTCACACCTTTCAAGAGTTTAGCACATCTGGTGACCTAATTAGCAAAAGGATGGGTCTTTCTACAAACAAAGGCAAGACTCAATCAAAGGCATTGTATGTGCTGAGAAGCACTCCAAAACAAAGACAACAAAAAGTCACACTTTGCTTGCTCTTACAGAGGGTTATCATCTAAGTGAGTGATGAGGTGGGTCTTTACTAGGGTAGTGGCAGTGTCAGAGAAGAGAAAGGCTATATACAAGAGAGATTGTGAAGGGTGAATTGATAGGTCTTGGCAACATTGTGGGTACATGTGTTAAAAGTGAAGAGTACAGCTCAACACCTAGATTAGTGTTGCCTTTGACAACAGGGTATTTTGGAAGATGGGCCAGTTTGGGGGTGAAAGCATTCAGTTTTGTTGAGATTAAGATGTGCATAGGACTTCTAATTCAAAATGTTCAGTAGGCAATTGGAGATATGAGACAAGGTCAGAGAAGAGTTTAATGGAACACATAGATCTCAGATTCATCTTCATATAGATAATAACTGAGCCTATTGGAGCTGAAGGGAGCACCCATCAAAAGAGAATAAAGAGACGAGAATAAAGGACCCCCAGGGCAAAGCTTTAGAAGACAAACATGGTTAGCAAATAATGGTAGCTTTATTCTTTAGGCAAACTTCTTTTGTCTAAAGCAGTATTTCTGTGCCCATGCTTTTAAGTATTTAATGATAAATGTATACTATATTTTGTCAAAAACTTTTTCTGTATCTATTGGCATAACCACTATAAATATAACTTGGTCATAATAGATCATTTTTGATATATTGCCTTAGTTTTTTCTAGGATTTAACTTAAATTTTTGGGATTTCATATTCATTAGCAATATTAATGTATAATTTGTTCTCTACTATATCCCTCATTTGTTTAGGAATTAGGGTGATGTTTATGACAAGTGATATTCATAGGGATTAGAGCACTGGCCTAAAAGCCAAGTACATAGGTTCCAGTCACTTCTAAAACATACTGTTTCCTTAACTGGATTTCCTATACCAGTGAAATCACAGGTCTAGTCGCTATTCCTTCTCTCATAAAGGGAATTTGCTCAGGCATTTTCTTCCTTAATTTTTGTGGGGAAAAAAAAAACATTTTGTAGTATTGGTGTTAATTGCTCTTTAAACATTTCAAAGAATTCACTTGTGAATCTGTCAGTACCATGTTGTTGTCATTTTTTTTCTCTCATTTTTGGTAATTCATTTATGTCTTCTTTCATCATTTTTTTTTTCTGGGAATAGTTTGTTTAAGAGAATGATTTCTTTTTATGTCTTTTTTTCTTCATTTGAGATTATTTCACAGGTAGTTGTCCATTTCCTTTAAAATCTTAGTTTTGCTAGCACATAATGTGCAAAGCAGATTCTGTTGTTCCTTTTTTAAAAAAAAAATTCCTGTCATGATAGATTAACCTCTCTCTCCCCTCTCCCCCACCTCTGACTCATTAGCCAAATAGATTTAAAAAACTTAAAGAAGTATTTTATTAGTCCTTTTAAAGAACTTAGTTTAGTTTATCATAAATTTTTATTGTATTTGATTTTATCTTTTTCCTATAATTTTCAATATATTTTTAGTAATTATGTTCTTTTTTGGATTTATTATTGTGTTGATTTTCTCTTGGTGTCTTTATTCATATAGTCACTATATTTCTCCTTTTTCTTGTGTATTTTGTTCAGGAATATTTTTAGAGATATAATTTTTGATTTGAACCACTTTAGTTCCATTTCAAAATTTTTGGTATTTTGCCCCTTGATGGGCTCATCTGGGGCAGTTTGCAATCTACATTGATAAAAGGAATAATTTGAATACCTCTTTTGGGGGACACCAGACATGTGATATATGTCAGAAGCAATACTTAAATCCAGTTCTTCCTGACGCAAAAGCAAGCTCTTAATCCACAGTGCAATCCTGAATACCATTGTTGCTAAGAAGTAGGTATACTCTCTGTGTCTTTTTTATAATTATTTTAGCTGTTCAGTCAGTCAACAAACATTTATTAAGAACCTATTATGTGTGAGGCACTATTCTAAGTGGTAGGCAAACAAAAAGAGTCAAAAGATAGTCTTTGCCTTAAATGCACTTATAATCTTATGGGGGGGAGACAACAAAGAAACACATGTACAAATTATATACAGAATAAATAGGAAGTAAGTAAGTGAGGGAAAGCACTAGCATTTGGAGGGGGTTAGAAAATGTTTTCTATAGAAAGATGAATTGTAGCTGAAACTTAAAGAAATCAAGGAAAGCCAGTAGGCATAGATGAAGAGGGAGAACATTCTAGGCAGAAAAGACTTCCAGAGAAAATTTCCAGGTCTGAGAGAGGGACTGTCTTATTTATGGAACAGCAAGGAGGCCAGTGTCACCGGACCAACGAGTACATGATGAGGGAGAAAGGAGTGAGAAGACTGGAAAAATAGGAGGGGGATAGGTTATAAAGGACATTTAATGCCCAACGGAGAATTTTGTATTTGATCTTAGAAGCAATAGGAAACCACTGGAGTTTATCAAGGAAGGGGGTAATATGATTGAATTGATGGATGAATGGAGGATGGATTGGAGTAGAAAGAGACTTGAGGAAGGCAGACCCACCATTAGGCTATTGCAATAGTCCAGGCATGAAATGATAAGGGCCTGCAATAGTGTAGTAGCAGTGTCAGAGGAGAGAAAGGGGCATATTAGAGGGATATTGCAACGGTGAAATCAACAGGCCTTGGCAACAGATTGGATCTGAGTTGGGGTGGGAGAGATTCATTGAAGGTGACATCCGGGTTGTGAACCTGAGGAATGGGATGATGGCTTATAGAGATGCCCTCTATAGTTGTTATATGTTACCCTAGATAGCAAAAGGAAAGGCTAGAAGAATGAAAGGTTTAGGGGGAAAGAATGTTTTTAGTGTTGGACATGTTGAGTTTAAGATGTCTACTGGACATCCTTTACAAGATGTCTGAAAGGCAGTTGGAGATATGAGAAGTCAGCAGAAGCAGAGAGGTTAGAGAAGGACAGGTACTTTGACAATCATCAGCATAGAGATGGTAATTAAATCCATGAAAGTTGATGAGATCATTAAGTGATATAATATAGAAAGAGAAGAGAAATGGGCCTAGAAAAGAGCCTTATGAGACACCTATGGTTAGAGGGCATGATATGGATGAGCCCCCAACAAAGGAGACTGAAAAGTAATAGCTATATAGGAGAACCAGGAGAGAGAGTTGTACTAGGATGCTTGAGAGAAGAGACTGTCAAGGAGGATGGAATGATCAACAGTGTCAGAGACTCCAAAGAGGCTAAGGAGAAGAGGGATTGAGAGACGGCCATTGATTTGGCAATTAGATCTTTGATCACTTTGAAGCGAGCAGTTTCAGTGGAAATATTGTCCTTTATGAATCTATAGAATTATATAATCTTTCAGAAATTCAGGACTATTTAATCTGAGTAATACCTTAAAAAATCACCAATATCATAAGATCAACAAGTAGTTATCTAGCCTTTGCTTAAAAGCCTTCACTTAAAGAGAGCCCTTTATTCCCCTTTAATCATGATATTTGTTTCATATCCATTGGATAAGGATATTGTTTCATTGCCTATATGACATTTAAAGAGAATAATTTCCCTGTTTTTCTCTCTTGACACTGTTAATTTTTATTTTGTCTTTGCCTGACATTATACTTTCAACCTGCTTTTTTGAAATTGCCTCGTGTAATATACTTTGAAAATTTCACTTTTCATTTTATATTTGTCTTTGTCTTTGATGTGTTTCTAATAAATATCAAAATACATTTTTATTTCCTTACCCATCATTCAATTCTCTTGTTTCAATAGGCTATTAACTCTACTCTGATTTAAGATTAAAATTATTAACAATTTGAATTTTCCTCAACTTATTTATTTTGTATTGATCTTTGTACCATCTCTCCTCATTTAGTGCCTTAACCCCATAACTGCTTTTGTTTAGAGTAGTTTGACTCTATTCTCTGCCCACAAGCTCTCCACCCCCACTCCTGTTTACCTTCCCTATTCCAAATTATCTTAATAAATAGTTTCTATTTTTATTTACTCTTCCCCTCTTTTGATACTACCCTCTTCCCATCCATGTAAGTATTCAATAATTTTTTATTCTAAATTCAGCTTCTTACATGATACTGTTTTATGACATGCTTTTTCAGGAGGTGCTCATTTGCTTTGTTCTACCACTTATTTCAGTTTCCATTGAGGATACCCTGAATTCTATTTCCCATTTTATCAGCTATTCACTTATTTGTTCTTTCCTTATTTTACCTTTGTACCAATGAGAGGTGAGGCTTTCATGAAACAAAAAAAAATCTATTTCTTCCTCTTTCTCATGCCTACTAATATATTTATAAATATCATACTACTTTTCCCCACTCCTCTCCACCTTTTTTGTTGTTGTTATTGGGACTCCTGCTGCCATTCCCCACTGCTACAAATTGAAACTCATGAAGGAATCCAGGTGGTATGGTGTGAATCATTCTGTATCCTTAGTCATAGTGCACGGTCCTGCTATTATCTTAACCCTTTCTAATACTAGAATATCCTAACTATTAAAGTTTGCCTTCCTGGATAATGATCATCCTTGGTTAACTTTCGAGAAGGTACAGATCCATGTGGCCTGTAGCAAATAGGATTTGATTCCAACTCTCAAGGCACCCCATCACACTAAGATACATAATCAACTTTCCATTTATTTTGACCTGCCCTGTATGAAAGACTAGCTAATCTAGAGTTTATATAGCGACTCAGTTGGATTGAGGAAAGTCAGCGAACTTTCATTGTTCAGATAATAAATATTTTGCTATTTCACACTTTGGGAATTATCTTAGTATTGTATTTTCTTAATTGATGTGCAGAAACCTGCCTAGTGTGGTAAAAAACATGGGATTTGGAATAAAAGTTTGTGGGTTTGAATGCTGTCTTTGTTGACCACTACTATGAGACCATGGACAAGCCACAAGAGCTCCAGGCATCTTACTGTTCTCTTCATTAAAAGAAGGAAATAGGGCTAGACTCTCTCTAAGGCCATTTCTAACTCTAAATCAGGTGGTCTATCCATTTATGTAACTTAACAATGCACAAATTTATAATAAACAAGTGTTCTGTTGAGGTACACATTTCTTAGTACCTGAGATCCCCAAAAGCATTTCAGAAAGATGGTTATGATGGGAACAGTTAAAATGATGATGTTTAAGTACATCATAAATGGTGATAATGCTAACTGTGGCAAGAACAATAATAATGTCTTCTTGATATGAATTGGAGACTTTCTCTAACTTTCCTTGGTAATGCTCCTTTAAGGCTCAGAGACCCACCAATGACCTGAGCGGGACTGAATTATAGCTTCATTGCTATCTGGCTCCATCCTGGGATTAGTTAGACTGTCTCAGGTCATTTGTGACCTCCTGCTTGGAGCCAGTCTGTTCCTGTATAGGATCATGGAGCTGGCCCCAAGGGAGTTTATTGTATGTGACTCACCAAAGCAAATCCTGAGGGAATTCTGGAATATTGTCCCAGTAAGTTCATGTGTGAAGGACAGTACACCTACCATTAAAAAACTAGACAGATTTTAAGTGTCGATGATTTCCTTATGAAACAGCAGTCTGCTTCATCCTTACCCGTTCAATGGGTTGTAGGGAATTTGAGAGGTTCTAGGAAATAGGGCCAATGTAATTTAAAGGTAAATTCTAATGAGAGATGTCTGGGGTTCTGAGATGACCCATACCTAAAATTATAGACAGATAGACAGACAGACGGATAGTTGGATAGATAGATAGATAGATAGATAGATAGATAGATAGATAGATAGATAGATAGAATCAGCTTCAAATAACCTGGGGATGATCATATCCCATAGTATAGCGTAATCACAGGATCTCAGAGTTGGAAGGACCTTTGTAAATCATCTGCACCATGATTGAAATTCCTTCTATAAGATTTCTAATAAATGGGCATCTAGCTTCTGTTTGAAGACCTCCAGTTATAGGGAACCCACTGCCTGACAAGACAAGCCATTTCACTTTGGCACAGATCAACTTTTTTTTCCCCTGGATCTAGCCTTAATCTGACTCTACAAATTCTACCCATGTTTTGTATTTTATCCCTGGTGGGGAAGCACTATAAAGGAAATCCCCTTTCTACATGATAGCCTTTAAAGTATTTGTCCCTTGGGTATATAGACGGGGAAGCCACTGAGTCACAGTTTCACTCAGAGCAGCACCTCAGCCCAATTCTGACAAGCAGCTATCATGGCAATATTGCAAAGTCAAGTGAGTTCCCCATTTTCTTCCTGGCACACAGACAGATACAAAACAGACTAGTGAGGCCGTAAGGGACTCTTCCAGGAACCCAAGGTCGTTCCACATCTCCTTTGTTTCAATCCACAGAGGGTCATCAGAGAGGGAGACACATTCACACAGTGGGATAAAGGAGAGAGGCTAGAAAATCAAAACCTATTCCTACTCTTCAACCTCTTCTCTCAAAAAGATATGAGAAAGCTAGAGAACATCCTCAAATTATCAAGCTTAGAGAAGTCCTTAATTCTACTACTTACAGGCCCACACTAACTGCATTGAGTAGGGGCCATTAAAACTCGGAATGCACATTTATTACCCACTGTGTTTGTCTCCTTAGACTGTGCACCAACCACTTGCACTTTCTTGGTCTTTTAATGTTTATAACATGTTCCAGTATCTAATTTTGTGTTGGGCCTGGCTTCCACTGAGAAAGCGTGGTTTTATTTACTTCCTGTTCAGTGTCTGAAGCCTGGAACCCCAATATGGAATTATCCATGAAGTCATAGGATTTTGACCTGGAAAATACCTGAATGAACACCTTCATTCTACAGGTGAAGAAGCGGAGGGAAAGAGATAATCAAGTAACTTTTCCAAGACTACACACAATAATTAAATGGCAAAGTTCGGATCCAAGCCCCCAAGATGTTTGACTCTAAGACTGGTGTTACTTCTGCCATAACACTTTTGACATTCAGGATGTCACAAAATCCAATTTGCAAGACAAAGGAAGATTTAGCAAAACTTAATGGATTGTGAAAACATATCTTTATTGAAAAGGAATGGGTAAGCTGTTGTGTTTTGGGGGGGGGCAGAGGACTCATTCTTTTTATTTATTCTAGACATACTTGCCACTTTTATCATCTTTCATTTTGAAATCCTCCCCCATCCCCAAGACCATAATTTCCTAGCTTTCTCTCTCTATCTCACTGCTTCTAAAACTGTTCTTTATCCTCATCAGAACTTGGAGTCTTTTTATAACACCTTGATCTTATAATTCATAACCCTTACTCAGGCTCTAATTCTATTCTTTCATGAACATGACTTTATAGTTAACCAGTTGAACTATGCACCCTTGAATCTTTTTATTCCATGTCCTTTCACCATTTAAACCCTCTAACTACCCCAATACGAATCCTGCTCCCCAACTGCCTTATTCACTCCTCCCTTTTATATGCTGATTGCTGTTAGTGGAAGTTACATATTCATGCTATGTCCTCTAGTCCAAATTCATGTTATTTAATGTCAACTGGGGTCTTATTCCTTCACAGAAATTACTGTATTCATATTCAATTAACTCCCAACTAAATGTTCCTTCTTCAGTCTACCAGTGCTATCCCAAAATCCTTTCTCTCAACTGATGATCTTTCATATGACTACTGAGAAAATCAAGGTCATTTATCAAGAGTCTTCTTTTATCTTGGGCTGCAACTCTGTACCATACCTCTATATTACTGGTCCTCTTTCCTTTTACTTCACTGTTAGGAAAAAGTCATTAATTTTCTTATCTACCTGTATACTTGATCCTCTGACCTTCTCTCTCCTCACACTTTCATCCTCATTTTTTTCTAATCTACCAACAAGTAATATGTGAGTACTATTACAGCTTTTATTACCTAACTGTGGCCCATCCCAGAATGCTTGTAACTTCCCAATTATTTGTGCTTTCCTTTACTTGTTGTGTAAGGAGAAAAAGAGGAAGAGAAAGAAAGAGAGAAAAAGAAATTGTGATTACATTTTAGTAGGTCATTCTTAGATATTCAATATATTTTGTTAATATAGTTGATGAATTTTGGGATTTATGTTTTATTCTTTTACTTTAAGCAGATCTCAAATATAAGTGAAGAATGCATTCTGATTCCAGAATATATTTAAAAGCATGGGGCAAAATATCTGCTATACTCTCAGAACTAAGGAGAGTACCCCTAGCAAGGACAAACCCCTCAAGGAAATGAAGATAATTGATCTCCACAGACCACAGATACACAACAAAACTCTTTAAAATATGTTTTGTTTATCCTCTGGTATTCTATTGGTAGAACACATCATTTGCAAATGAAGATAATTTTGTTATAATCACTCTAATTTTGTTTTATGTTATTTCTCTAGCACTATAGCCAGCAAAAATGAAGATAATGGACATCATCATTTTAACCCTGAAATTATTTGGAAAATTCACAGTGTTTCTCTATTAAGAAACAACAGTAACTCTTTGTTTGAGGTAGATTTTTAAAATCATGTTAAGGAGACATTTTTTGTATCTAAACTTTTACTAGCACTTTAATGTAAATGAGTGTGATGTTTCATCAAGGAAATACATAATATTAACAACAAAATGCATAGTCATGTCAAAATGACCATATAATTATTTGTGTCATTATCATCAATTTCTTTTTTATTTCCTAAATATTCAAACATCTTTGCTTTGTTGATATAACTCAAATATGTTGAATGATACTCAATGTAATACTACAGGTTACTTGCTAATATTTTGTTGAATTTTTTGCCTCAATATTTATTAATGATAATGACCTAGGATTTCCTTTCTTTACTTTTTTTCTCCTGGTTTGGTGTTTAATATTTTTGTGAAATATTTCTTTTTAAGTTTTATTTTTGTTGGCATATCCCTGAATATAGCATTTCTTCTAAAATTTTTTGTTTCCCCTAAGTTCATCATTCTTACTTTTATTTTTGACCTTGAACATTTGATTTTCTATCTAATTTTCTTCTCCTCTCCTCTTCTCTTTTCTCCCTTTCTCTTTTTTCCTCTTCTATTCTTTCAAAAATTACTAAATAATTTATTAATTTTCTTTATCTTTTAAAAAGATTTTTTTGTTTTGTCTATTATTTTGATAATAATTTTGTATTCTGTCTCTTTGTTATTAAAAGTTTCTAGGTTTGACTTTGTTTTGTAATTATTATTATTTATTTTAAGTTGTTTTTTGTAGTTATATCATCTATATATTTGGTCTACCTATTAACATCAAGTCTAAAGTTAGGAAGCAGACTGGAAGAACAAGTAAATGAAAAAGGAATCTCATCATAAAAATATTATTGTGATAAGGACTCTCAAGACACAAACCCAGAAGAAGACAATGACTCTAAAACCTCTTAAAACCAAAGTCTCAAAGAGGAAACAGCTTAGGCACACATTCAATTAGAATTTCAAGAATACATGGAACAAAACTCACAAATAAAAAGATTTTTAAAATGTTTTCTCATCAATGGACTAAATGCTGGAGGCAGGGGGAAGGGATCAGAAAAAAATAAGAGCTATGGAAGAAAGAATTGGAAATAGAATTCAGAGTTTGCTAGAAGAGGTACAAAATCTTGTCTAAACAACAAACTCCCTGAAATTAGAAGGGACCAAATAGAAGCCAATGGGTCCATCAGACAAGAAAAAAAATATTGAAACGAAGTCAAAGGACTGAAAAAAATAGAAAAAAATATATAAGCTATCACAAAGTAGAAACAACTGACTTGTAAAACAGATCAAGAAGGGAAAATAAAAATTTTGGATTACATGAACACTGTGACCACAACAAAGGGCCTAGTCATTATATTTCAGAAAAAAAAATTTTAAAATAAAGGGCTAAACAGAAATAGAAAGAATCTACAAGTCACTTCCTGAAAGAAACATCAAAGTAAAAATGTCTAGGAACATTGCACCTAAAATCCAAAACTTTCAAATCTAAGGAAAAAAAATACTTCAAGAAACTAGAAAGGAAAAAATCAAGTATTGGGAAGCCACAGTCAGGATTCCACATAATCTAGCAATCCCTTCTATGAAAGAGTGGAGAATATGTTATACCATATTACAAAAGGAAAATGATATATACTTAAAGCCAAGAATAATGTAACCAGAAAAACAGTATAATGCTACAGAGGCAAACATAGATTCTTAATGAAATAGTGGACTTCCAAGCATTCCTGATGAAAAGCCAAAGCGGTATAAAAACTTCGAAGTTTAAACATAAGAAATAACAGGAGCACAGAAAAGTAAACACAGATAAATAAGGATAAAATAAGCAGTTTACGTTCTCTAAACATAGAAATAAAATATAAATATAATAATAAATTAAATATAATATATTTATAATATAAATAAATAAAATTAAATATAAATATAAAAATAAGAAAATTCTATAAGTAAATAAAAATAAGAAGTTTATATTCTAATATGAGGAGATGATATATGCATCCCTTCTGAACATTATCATAAGTAGGGATCATAAACTGAGTCTAATTAGACAAGGCTTGGGAGTGGTTCTGTTATATCTTGATGATCTTATGAGAAGATGAAAAGAGCAAAGAAAAGTTATACATTGGGTGATAGGGGAGAAGAAATTTAAGGAAAATTATCTTACATAATTAGAGTACACAAGTAGGTATCTATTCAAACAGGAAGGAATGAATGATAGGAGGAGCAGCTGACAATTGAATCTCACTATCATCTGAACTGGGCAAAGAAGAGAAGACATAAACAGAACTGAGTAGAGAAATACATTTCACTCAACAGATATTTTGAATGGAAAGAGGAAAATGGTGAGTTAGAGGTAGAATGGAAAGATTAGGCAAAACAGACTAAGAATGTGCAATTTTGGTTATGCCTTTTTCAGGTGGCAAATAATGGGAATATGAGATGCTTATAAATTGTGGAATGACGGAACAAGGTTTGGTATATAAATATGATGAAATACTATTGAGATGCAAAAAAATGATGAAAGGGATAATTTCAAGGGAATCTAGGCAGTCATAGATGAACTGAAGCAGAGTGAATTGAACAGAACCAGGAGAACAATTTATACAATGACAACAGTATGACAAAGAAAAACAACTTTGAAAGAATTAGGAACTCTGATTATTGTAATGATCAACCACAATTGAAAAGAACCTATGAAACATAAGATACCCGCATCCTGACAGAGAAGTGAAGAATTTGGAGACCAGATTGAGATCTTATATACTCAAATACATACATATATGTACGTATGTGTATGTGTGTATGTGTTTGGGGCAACATAGTCAATGAAGAAATATGTTTTGATGGACTATACATGTTTGTAAAAGGGGATTTATTTTTCTTCTGTTCTTAATTGGTCAAGAGAACAAAGAGAAGGCAGATTTTTCCTGATTGAAATTAAATAGATAGATAGATAGACAGACAGACAGACATGTATGTGCATTTAATATAATTTTAAAAAGGAAGCCTGTGGAAAGATATTGGAAGTTTGCATCACTATCTAGCTGGTAAGCACACAAGAAAACTTGAATGCCTTATTACCCAATTAAAGGCAAGGGGGGGAAAAGCAGAATCCAGAAAATGAAAGTATATCAAAAATTGTAGAAACACTTAACCGGCCATTGAAAGAAAACATCAAAAGACTAAGGCAATATAAAAAGGCAATGTAGCACAAAGAATAAAATAAATAGTTCATCATTGATCAAAAACTTTATCTTTGTCAGAGGAAGTCAAATAATTCTTATGCTGTCTCTTCAATTGTTGTCTTCTAGGTCAATTGTATTTGGTGAGATATTATGTGTTCTTTCAATGTTGCTAAAAAAAACTAGTCTAGTGATTCTATGATTCTTGTTATAGCATCAACAAGCAATAAACACAGTGGGATCTTTGGCTTTCTATGCATTTCAGTAAACTGTATGACTGTAAATATATTATCTGTTGAATACCTGTTGTGATAGACTATTTGTTCTTTCATCATACTCACATTAAGGATGCCCTAAAATATGCAAAATATTCTGATTGATAAATAGTAGAGATAGACATATGGATTGGAAGTAATTTATATCCTCTAAGTCACCTTGAGAATGAATTCCTCAAAGCTCTCTGATCTATGGCTTCTGCTCCCATATCACAATCATTATGGATACTCTCTGTGTAAACTTGGTCTAGTCCAACTCTTCTTTGCATTAGTGTTTTCTTTGGTGATATTTCTGCTTCCTCATGTTGAACGTTGTTATTGAGTTAGATGAAAAATTAGTTGATTTGATTCATTAGTGTGTATGGAGTATTTATTTATCCAGAAATATATCTGTCCTAATACTCATGGATAATAAATCCTGGAGTTGTTCATCTGTGTCAAAATACATGTGTAATACACATACACATTAATGATATACATGCATATGTATACATGTGGAATGTGCATGTGTTATATATAGTCATCTTTTATGTGTGTATATACAATACATATATGTATATCTATACATATATATACACAATATATACATATATGTATGTTTGTGTGTATACTGAGCTGGGTCCACATTTGGACAGAAAGAAGAGGGTAAGGATTGATTGCCTTTGAGAAATTGTGTGATTTTTAATTATCTTCATCTTTTCCTTGAAACAAAATTTCATATTTTTTTAAAAATGGTAATAATTAATTAATGCCATAGACTCTAAAGAATTAAAGTTAAAAGTTAGTCTAATGTCAATGAAGAGATGTATGATGTGTGTGAGTTGGCTTCAATAATTTCAAATCAAGATCTGTACAAGAGAGATTTTATACAGGATGTTATTAGAGAGACACGTGGTCAGCAAACAAGTGGTCAGCAAAAATGAGAGCAAATCTTGTGGCAAGCTCTAGATGTAGTCAGTAGGCAATATACAGGAACTATTAAAGGATTACAGAAAGAGCCCTGGCACAGTCTATTGATCCCCTTGGGAATACATGGCTAAGAGCTGCATAGGATGAGAAAACCTAAATAAATTGTGATTCCAGTTGCCTGAAATACTATTCACTTTGAAAATCTATGCCAATGCATTAAAAATGTGCATATGTACATGTAATTATAAATATATAAAGGTTTATATTTATAAAGGTATGTATTTGTAACATCATCTCATTGACAGAATGCCTCCGAAAGGTTCATATCAACTTGTTATTCTTTGACCCCTCCAGTACACTATAGTTTTGTGCAGTGAGTGCCCACTGATTTGAAGGACATAAAGCTATTTCTGAATCATGGCAGAGCAGATTAAGTTGCTCCCACATCCTTATACGGGGGATGTTATAACGTAACTTACGTGAGACATTTTAGGTTATAAGGAAGGATATGAGATAACCACTGGGAAACTTCTCCATAATCGGCCTAACCAATTGATGGATGGGCGCCAAAGGCTTTAAGCATCACTTTCCATTTGCAAGGTGTATAAAAGGCACTGCACAGATAAAGCCTTTGAATACCATTTGTCTGACTGTCTGATGTGCTTTTCCATCTCAATAGAAATATTAAGTTTCAAAAAATGACACTTTGTATACAGGCAAGAAAAAATATATATCCTTTAAATGTGATTACTGCATGATTTACTCCAGTGCCTAGTAAGTTCTAAGATGATTAGGCCATAGTTTCTCCTTGACAAAAAGAGAAAAAGGCACATTAGCAAGAATATTCCTTTCTCTTTAAAGTTGTGAAGCTTTGTACCAAATCCATTGTAATTGTCCTTAAACATACTTTGAGAGTTGGTGTTGTCTGGAGAACTGGTGGTTATCATTTCTGCCCCATCACTTCCTGGCTGTGTGACATTTGTTAAATCCATTAACCTCTTTATGTCCGAGTTTTTTCTGTCTTTTAGTAGGTTAAAATAATATTTGCTGTCTATGGATGAATCCACAAGGGAAAAAATGAAGTGGAGATTTGAGTCAGTTATTCAGATAACCAACTCCAACAATAAATACTGGAGAAAAGGTTTCAGGGAAAATACAGAAGGGGTCTTTTCTTAGTATTCCAGAAGGGGTTATCTACATCAATTAAGCACCCAGGATGATTGAAAAAATTTTCCCCTCTACTTTGCCTGTGTGGTCATTAGACTAGAGAACTGATAAACAAAATTAAAAGATAGTTCTTTGAAATTATTAATAGAATATATAAACTTTTTTAAAAACCTGATTAGAATGAAGAGGGAGGAAAACAGTAATGGAGATGTCTTAGAACTCAAGGATAAGTGTCCTTTGAAACTTCCTTACGCATCTACTCCATGAAATTCCTATGTTTGTCACTGAATAATATGGAAAGATAAATAGGACATATTTATTATATTAATAAGAAGATACCTCATTTCTCTGCTATCTGCCTCATAAAGCTTATCTTATAATAGTAGTTATATATGCAAGAATAATCGTAATATAAAATAATGTGATTGGGGCATAAGAACTTCAAGGCAGGCTTCACGTAGGAAGTGACATTTGGTTTGCACCTTGAATGATAAATAGTAATTTTTGATAAGTAGTATTTAAACAGGCACAGTGGATCTTGAAATATGAGTGAGATTTAGAGGGCAGTGTTGAAAGGGGAAGCATTCCACAGTGTGAATTGCCCACAGTGTGAGCAAATAAATAAAGCTGTGCTGCCTTGGATTGTGTAGATAGAATGATGAGTATTCTCATTAAAATGGATTATAGAGCACCTGAAGGGAGTATTGTGAGATGAATCTAGAACAGGGGTGGACAACCTGCAGCCTTGAGGTCACATGCAGCTCTCTAGGTCCTCAAGTGCAACGCTTTGACTGAATCCAAACTTCATAGAATAAATCCTTTTATTAAGATTCTAGAAGGTTAAGTGGTTAGTCAGTGCAGAGCTTTTGAGGCTGGATTGAGATGACTGGGCTTTTGCAGGAAATAAGGAGTTTATGAAAGTTTGTGGAACATGGAGGCAACTGGACCAAATATGTGACCCATATCCTTTCCATTAGCCTACCATTTCTCTTTTCTGGAGCTAAAGCTTCCTAAACATGATATGCTATAGGTCCAGACTCAAGAAGATTTGAGAGCATTTAGCAACTTTTCAAATATGACCCCAGTCCAGCAGCAGTAATAATTAGGGCTTGTTTAGCCCTGTGACATTCCAGTGGTTGCAGAGATGATTGACTGTTGATCCCTCACCAAATATAAGACCTAAACCCTTCATCTAAGGAAAGTTTAGTTCAACAGGAAGAGAATTTAAAAAAGGGTCATGAAAATCTGGGTTCAAGTCCTAGCCTGGCCAATCACTACCTATATGACTTTGCTTTACTTCTCTAGACATGTTTTCTTCTCTATAATATTCTTCTCTTCACTGAGGAAATTTGAGTAGATGACCTCTAAGATTCCTTTTAACATTTCATTATTTTAGGGGTTGGGAATCAAGAATAGTGAACTCATCATCTTGAATGTGATATGGTTGCCACCATTCTCAGGGGAATTGAAGCCAGGGGCCTGAAGAAAGAGTCAAATGACTTGGCTCAGTACACCCCAAACATCAGCACAGCCCACAGATGAATCACTCTTCTCAGGGTTATTAAGTAGCATGGCTGGGCTGGGCTTCCCTGAGCTGGCTGACCATACTATGTAGGATATGTCACAAGGGGAAGAGAAAATGGAGATGGGGAGAAGTGAAACCAGTGAGACCAGTGAGAAGGCTATCTCAATAGTCCATAAGATAGATAATGAGGGCATGAAATAAGGTAGAGAGAAAGAATTAATTTTATATACAGTATAATCAAGAGCTTTTAAATTGCTTGAATGTGGAAAGAAAGGGGAAAGAAGTTCTTAGAATGTAGCCCAGGAAGAGAACTTAGATATAATATAATTTAGCCATTTCATCTTACAGGTGGGAAATTGAAGCTCAGAAAAATTATGTGATTTATCTAAGGTCATACAAGTACAAAGTAACAAAGTCAGAATATATGCCCTAAAACCCTAAATCTGAAATTACTTTCACCATAGCAGGATTCAAGCATAAATGACTGGATGCATTTGTCAGGCCACTAAAAGAAATTGAGAAGGAAAAGCAGAAGGGTGGAAGAGTGAGGAAAAAAAAACAATAGAGCCCAGATCTCTTGTACCATAGCAGCAGCAAAAACAACAATAGAGAGAGAGGGGAGCCTACATATTATATTTCAAGAAATCATGAATGACAATAACCCAGACATCTTAAAACCAGAAAGCAGTGAAAACAGCACCAACCCATTCACCTCCTGAAAGAAACTTTAAAATTAAAACCCTCAGAAATGGTCATAGCCAAAACCCAGACCTTGCAGGTCAAAGAGGAAATTCTGTAAGCTGCCAGAAAGAATATTAAAAGTAATAATAGCTAGCATTGAGATAGCACTTTAAGGGTGGAAAAGCACTTTATAAATGTTATCATCAAAACAACCCTGAGAGAGAGAGGCTATCACTATCTCCATCTCACATGTGAGGAAACTGAAACAGGCAGAGGTTAAATGACTAATCCAGGGTCACACAGCTTGTAAGTATTTGAGGCCAAATCTGAAATCAGGTCTTCCTGACTTCAGGCCCAAGCCTCTATCCACTTTACCAACTGGCTGCCTAATTCTCAAAGAAAGAATATAAGTATCAACACGCCACAAAAATGATCACTCAAGAGTTGGCAGTTACAACTATAAATGAAAGGAGATCTTAAGATAACAGATTCTAAAATGCAAAAGATGTGGGCTTACAATAGTGAATAACTCACCGTGCAAATCAATATAATCCTAGAGGGGAAAATGGATATTTAATGAAACAGAAGACTTCTAAGCATGAAAATACCAGAGTTGAGTAGAAGCAATGCAAACAAAGAAGTCAAGAGATATTTTTTTAAAACTATATATTTGAACATTTGGAAAGACTATACAAGGATGAAATATTTACATTCAATAAATAAAAAAGAAATAAATTTCTCTTCATTATCCTAATGCCATTAATGGTTACTGAAGGAATTAAATAAGACAGAGGACCTGGCAATTGTTTTACGTTTATGTTTGGGGACTGTATGTGAAGAAAAATTGAGGTTGAAAAAAATGCACTAGTGAAGAAATGAAGAAGAAAGAAGTGGATGTCATCAAATTTAATAAGTGTTTAGGAAGAAGATTATAAAAATGTGGTGGAAGAGGTAAGGGAAGCAGGTATCATTTAAATGAGGTTCCATTTAAACCAGATGAAGGGTAGCACACTAAAATTCATATGTACACAAAAGCACACAAATTATATACATATATGTGGATGTATATATATAGTGTGTATATATACATATACATACACACACAGATACATATATACGTATATATTTATAGTGTAAAAATAGTCAATTCGAAAGGGAAAGAGAAAGGATCTTCAAGAAGAGGGGAAAATAACATAGAAGATAGATTCATTGATTGATTAGTCATAAGAAAAAGAGAAGTATAGAAGATTCTTTTACATCTTGGTTCAAATCATTACCTTCATTGATAGAGGATGGGGGAGTTATGGCTGTATAGGAGTTTGCCTAAACAAAAATGTAAATTTTAGCTGACTAACAACTCCCTAAGAGGCAGCAGTGTGAGATGTGCTCTTGTACTGTATTAAAAGAAAATTTCAACTTGGAAAAAGGAAGTGATACTCCTGTACTCTACTCTATCCAGACTATATGAATAGTACTCCATTCATTTCTAGGTGCTACAGATAAATAGGGCATTGACACAGCTAGAAATTCTTCTGAGAACAACAGGTTGGTTAAAGGTCTTTTATGCCATGTTATATGAGTACAATACTGGTAGGGTGGGATGGAGAACCCTCTTATTTGCCCTCTTCGTGCTACTACTGATTCATTGCCTAGATGACTGTTTGTTTGGGTTTTTTTGGTAAAAAAAAAAATTCCTACTCTTCTATAAGAAGTTATATGAAAGGATCTATTTTATTGCTCTGTCTCTTGTCTCTCTTTTGATATGTGTGTATTATACATGTATATATAAAATATAGCTGTGTATATGCACATATGAATATGTACATACATGTGAATGTATATATACCTATGTATACCTACATATATACACATATATGCAGTATATACACACACAGTATGAATATGTGTACATGTGTGTATGTGTGTATATGTGTGTTTATATGTTTGTGATGTATAGTCTAGGAGCCATAGACCTTTGCTAGGCAGGGTGTATTCATTGAAAATAAGAATGCAAAAAAAAAAGTAAGAAAATGAGAATGTAAATGGTTAAAGGGGGAGGGAAAACCTAAAGAAGAGGGAGAAAGAGATCTAACACTAAGGTATTTGGCCAGGATGTGATATCTCAGAGCTCTGAGCCTTTAGCTAAAGAAATTACCTCAAAGTTAATTTTATGTGTGTGTATATAGATACATATACATATACACACATAAATGCACACATACATAGCTAAACATACTTATGTGTGTATGTATACATGTATACATATCACAATGCACGTGTGTATTTATATATATGTATGTATGTATGTGTGTATATATATATATATATATATATATATATATATATATATATATTTTATTTATTTGCTTTTTTGTTTACGTGAATTAGCTCTGATTCCAGTCAAAGATAGCACATCCTGGCCAAATACCCCAGTGTTAGTTCTAGTTTCCCTCTTCTTTGAGATTTTCCCCTCTCCCCCAATCAATCACTTTCTTATTGCCAGTAAACACACCCCAACTAGCAAAGGTCTATGTTTCATATTGCTTATATAAAATCAACAGTTTAAACAAAGAGAGTTAAGGAGATATCCCTGTTCTCAGAAAGAGAGACTTCAAATTTGTAGAAGGAAGTCCAGACCAAAAAAAAATGAGATATGGTTATTGTCTTGGGGTATAGCTCTGAGGGTTCTTTGCTGTGTCACTCTTTATCCCATATTGTCTCACAAAGCCATGTTTCTAGAGTATTGCTGCCTGTGCTTCTGTTCTCCTGATTCCATGTGGCTTCTTGAACCTTAAGTTTCTCCAGTTACAAGCATCTTCCACATATCTTGTCAGGGGATAGATATTCTCCTAGAGTTATTGCCAGATTTTTAATGATCATCTCTCCAGTTTCTCATTTGTACCACATGAAGGAATCACTCATGGTGGTCTTATTTTCACAGTTTGTGCAATAACTTGTTATTTGGCCCCTTTTCTATGGTCAGGTCTTTGAAATACCAATTCCTTATACTAGCCTTCCAGTCAAACATTTGTTGTACTCAGTAAAACAACTGGCCTGTTATTAAACATAAATTTTCATATTCCTGTATTTTAATATCTCTTTAGTAGCAACAGGTATAAATTAATTGCAGGGCATATTTCATGTGCATGTCATAGTATGTATGCCTATCCACATAAGCTAATATGCATAGAATTAAATGCAATAATAAAGACAATACATATAAAAACAATGTGCGAAAACAGAAGCATATATGTAAATAGTGTAAAATTATTTACATTTATTAGGTATATACGCAATTTTATATATGCTGAATACATATATAATTACACATATTAAATTGTATATATGTTAAATATATACAACTATATGCAGGGCACATCTTATACTGGTAAGTACTACTATAAGTATTTAGCTATGTGAATAACTACTTCTCCATTTTCCCTTTTAACACCATAGATTAAGATGGACACGAGTCAAGTACACCTAGGTCTCCTGTGATCTATTGAAATATCTATCCCTTTACATGAACTAGTTGATGGTGTGAGGTCATCATAGTTCTCAACATACCTATAGTTCCAAATCCATAAACCTGAACATGCGGAATGTCCAGGCTGACTAGCGGTGTTACAGCCTTCTCTGGGGGTTTTCTGCACCCTTAGCATCTCTACAGCTGAAATTGTAGGTAGGAAAGTATCTACCTCAATTTTCATTCCTTTTCCTCTGATTAGAAATGTTTTTTTTTTATTCCATAAAGTCTTCTTCACTTGAAATGTCTATTTGTAAGCCATTGTTTGATTTAGATAATCCTTAAGAAATTGATAAGCATTCTATTTTGCATAAAGATTACTGAGGTAAAGACTTATCTCATCAACAGTCTCTTTCTGCTCATCAGAGAGAATCCAGCTTATTCTCCTATAGGCCATAAATGGTTGTGGTGAATTGTCATTACAGAGCCCCTACCAGTTCCTGGGTCTATTTTGTTAACAGTCAAATTAACTGGTCTCTTCTAACTAGGTGTCTCATGAGCACTGAGGTTTTGGCAAGACACTGTCTTCTTATTTAAGGACTTGACAATGAACTTGACCATTACAACATCTGTCATTTCTGTCCAAGCTCTTGGGAGCTGCAGCTGATGCTAGGTAGTAAGCCTGTAATGTAAATAGCTTCTCTGTCGGCTGGGAGGCATACTGGTTGTGGGTGTCCGCAGGATATTATTAAAACACAATTCTAGAAGTAGAGGTGGTTCTAGCACAAACATCAGCAATTACAGTATATTCATGTGGCATCTTTCCTAATAGAATTTTGTGCATATAAAGCCACACGGTGGCTCCACTGAGAATTTTGCTCTGGTCTCGAGCGTCCTGAACACGAACAGCAGAATATAGTTGAAAAGCTCGGGCTGTGGGTGCTTTTTGAGGGTGTTGAGGAATAGTTCTATATTTCTGGATGCCTGGCAGAGCTTGCCTCTCTTTGAGTAGTGTACTTTCAAAGCATCTGCTTTGGCCTGAATGGATTTTGGCAGAAAGCCCACACAGTGGGAAATACTTTGCTACTATACTTCAGCAACAGTGGAAGCTTTCTGATCGCTGTTCTGGTGTGCCTGTGGGTCACATGGGAAATGGTCAGTAAACACCAAAATATGGCTTCTATTCTCACTATCTCTTTCCAAGGATAAAAGTTAAGCAGATAAGTTCTAAGGGCTCTACTTTCCAACTATGTATATGGTATGATCCAGCAGTGCTTTTCTTTGCACACAACGAACACAAGTTTCATATTTCCTAATGATATCTAAAGCTGTCCTGGACAGTGGAAAATCTAATCTTTACTACCTATAGTTTGCCCTTTGGCCATGTATGTCCATGTAAGTCACCATATAAGGGTTTTATAATTGTAGTGTGACATAAAACTGCTCCTTGGTATCACATCTGGGATCAGTGACCATCTGGCATAACATTCTATTGTACAATTCCAACTTATCATATTGTCTCAATGGTACGATACCTCCATGGATTGGAACTTGAGTCCTTTGTTATCCCTGACTTACTTTTTGGCTTGTATCACTTCTTGAAGTTTCTCCCTCAGTGGCCATCCATTCTTGCCATCTTGACGTCTAAGGGAGAAAAGGCTGGTTTACTGAAATAAAATTCACACACACTGCTGGCATGCTATCTTGTAGAAGAAGTCCCCAACCTTCCGTTGTATTGACATTTTCTAGGAACCCAGCTCTCCAGGTATTTTTCACTACTTACTTAGGGATTGCTAAAATTTCAGTGTCACATTGCTTTTGTGACAGAGCATCTGCATTGATATCGACACTTGTTAGATTACAGATCTGTGGATGGTGGCTTGTCCGCACTTACGTCTTCCCTCCGTGTGAACAGCTCATAAACTTTGCAGTGACAACCCACTTCAAAGTCAAGAATGACAACTTGTATATAGATAATGAGTCTCAGTGTTGCTTACTTAGCCCTCTGCCAGCAAATGCAAAAGAATATTTTTTTCTTATTTTGCAGGACAAAAGTCACATTTGGATATGCATAAGTCAATACTGATACATGTGGTGAGTCAGCTGACCAAGTTTTTATAACATTGCTCACAAATACGTATGGTAATGCATACCTGTATCCTCTGCTACTGGGGAGATTAAGATTTCAGTAGTTCTGAGGTACAGTAGGGTTACAACTGATAGGTAGTCCACACTACGTCCAACACCAATATGGTAAGATGTTTGGGAGTGCGGGTGGATACACCATAGCTGCCTAGGGAGGAAAGAATGAACCCAGGTCAGATGTTGAATGGATCACAGCTTCTTGCCAATCACTGGTGGGGTAGGGTTCATAACTGACCATTGTACGTCCAGCCTAGGTCCCGTAGGCCAGTCAGTAACCAATCACTGCTCACACCTTTTTGAGATAAGTGACCAACATACATGAATACAGCTCTGCAAAGCTGGTACTTATAAAGTGAAAACTGCAGGCCATTTTTCTTTAATTGATCCAACATTTTCATGAATATCTCCTAATTTTCTTACAGGGATGCCCAAGGCATTGATAACAAAATCAACACTTCTACATAGTTCATATCTACAACTTCTTTGTCAACGAATTGTTGGAAAATGGCAGGGCCCACCAAAATGCCTTAGGGTATATGCTCAAACTGGTAAATTCAGATAGGTAGATGAAAGTCTTTTTAGCCCTATCTTCCTCTGCCATAAAAATTTTGTAGTAATTTCTACCTAAGGCAAATACTGAAAACTGTTAGCAGCTTAACTGACACAGAACATGTTGAATCATTGGCATGGGATACAGATCCACTTTGTATTAAAAATTTAGTAGTCTTCACACATTAGTATTTTACATTTTTCTCGGTACTTCCGCTATAGGTTAAGTATATAGACATCTGGACTCTGATGACTCCACAGACCAACAGGTCTTTAAGCTTCTTTCTGAGTGTTTTTTTTGAAATTGTTCTTGGTACAATTGGGAGTTAGCAAGCTGGATGCTATGGGTTGCTTATTGAGTATTAAGTCCCCCCACCCCTTCAGTGAGAATACAGTGGTCATCTTGCTGAAATCAACCCTTCTTCCCATTCTTTAGTACAAGAGAATCAACAAAGTCCAATGTCTCAGAGCCTGTTTCTGAGGTTGAAGAACCAGTATTTTCATGATGTTTACTATTATAAGTTTCATCTGTTTTCCCATAGACCTCTTCACAGGTGGCATGGATAATCAAAGTGTCTAGGTATTTGGTCCCAGATTATTGTCTGCAGTGTCCTTCTAGTATTTTGAAGACACTGGAAATTGTTCTAATAATGGCTAATAGACCATTAATGCTCTCTGGCTCTAGAAATGCTAGAGTTAAGGTGTCTACTTACTTGTTGACACCAGAAACCTCCTTAGTGAATCCCATGCTCCCTAGGTTGTAGCCCAGATATGAACAGTATTTGACACTCAGATCTATAAGACAAAACCCTTTCAATGGCTATAAGAGTTCAAGAATATAATATTATTTTTCTTATATATTTCCTTTGGGAAATGATGGTCACTTGTTTTCTGCTGCATTAAGGTAGCAATACATTCCACATCCTCAATCACTTGTTTTTGTTTGTAATAACTCTTTACTTTTTATCATTAAATTCAGAGGAGCTCAACAGAAACTTAAAGCTGCTCCATTGTTTCCATGGGGGTCTTTGGGAGAAGGGATAGGGAAAGTCTGAGGGGCCACACCATACTAGTACATTGCTAAAAAGTACTTGGAAGTAGTATGTTTTACAATAACAAGGGAACACATCTCTGGAGAATGTCTTCATTCATGTACTACAGATGTGCATGATATACAGCATTCTGAACTTCTTAATCCTAGTTCATGATTTAGGCAGGCTAAAGAATATCTGTGTAAGATCTGTCAATTTGGATGTGGTGAGCCAGAAGGCAGCTCTGCTGGAACACCCAGCACATCTTCAGTGTGGCAAGGACAGGTATCTTAAGGGCAAATTATGGCATCACAGATCTGGTCTTCCTACCCCATTTCCCATGGTGAGAATATAGGCCATACCAGACCAGGCAGCTGGTATAGGCACCTGGCCTACCTCACAGCTTCTGGATCCAGTCCCAAGGTAGCAAACATGTCATGGAGGTGCAGCAGCCCAGATCTGAATGTGAAATGCATACCCCACTTATAGGCATTGTTTCCTCACCTAGAACCAGACCCTCACCTCCCTCCATGGACCACTACTGTCCCCAACAAGCCCAAATACAGCCACTCAAAATCTGTAGTCTTAATTTTCACAGTCACTTTTGCTTGAGTAAATATAACATAAGCCATCAATGATGAGGTTCTACTCACTGTTTCCACGGTCCAAAGTCCTCTCCTTCATTGTTCCCATCTTCTTGTAGCTAATGATAGTCACGTAATCCACCAAAAATTATGCATTGAGTGCCTACGATGTTTCAGTTACTGTGTGAGGCACTGGAGATGCAAAGAAAAGAATGAGACATTACCAGACCTCAATAAAATTTCATTTATAAGATATGAAATAGAACGTTTAAAATATGTACACATAAATATATTTAATTTATTTATTTTATTTTATAATTATGGAATAAAACAAGCATTTCCATAACATAGTATATAATAAAATGATTACACATGAAACTGCAAATCTATTTTGTGTAATTTGCTATTCCTTTTAAATATATAATAAAGTTATAATGAAAATTTCTTTTTTTCTTCCTTCTTCCCCACCCTAGAGATGGCCACTATTGGATACAAATATCTATCTATGTGTGTGTATGTGTGTATACATACATATATATATACACGTACATCTATATACACACAGATACAATCATTATATACATACTTCTGTTTGAACAATCACTTATCCTCTTTGGACCTTAGTTTCTTTATTTGTAAAATGAAGAATTTGGACTAGAACACTTTAAAAAATAACCTGGTAATTTGCCTGAAGTGAGAATTTTATTCTGCACTGTTGAAACATCTTTCTCTCACAATGATTTCAAGTCTACTGTGGGGAAACCATGGTGAAGGGAAAGCTGTTTTCATTTTGTTTACTAGTTTGGTTTTTGGTCTGAACCTTTTGATGCAATAGTATGGTAACTTCTATGTCTTGTGGGGTGGAGCCCACATTTCGCAATTTTATGATCCATCAATTAAAGGCTCTTTCAATTTTATACACCATAGCAGGGAGAGGTTGCTTAACTCTCTGAGAAAATTCCCATCAGTCAGGTGCAGTATTTTTACAAGCAATTTCCAGTTAGTATATGCAGAAGAAGTAAAAGTCAAGGACAGTTTGCTGTGTCCCAAATGAGTACTAATTACAATATTTCATACAAGGAGAGTTAAGGATAGAGAAGAAAGTTCACATATATAAGTTTGTAACATTGTACAACTTGTCCATCTCACTGGTGATGATGAGAATATATTATAAAAGTCTTGGTTAGGGACTAGGGGTGGGCTAAAGTCTAAACACAGGGAAGTAAACATGACTATTTTATTTATGATGAAGTGTAAACTACTCTTTTGTTTTGTTTTGTTTGGAGGAGGAAAGGCAGGGAAATTGGGATTAAGTGACTTGCCCAAGGTCACACAGCTAGTAAGTGTGTCAAGTGTCTCAGGCTGGATTTGAACTCAGTTCCTCCTGACTTCCAGGCCAGTGCTCTACTCACTGCGCCACCTAGCTGCCCCAAAATGTACACTACTCTTAATGATGGAGTCACTCATATGAAGAGGGCAAAAGTATAGGGCCTTCTTCTCTTTGCCTTCACATTTGTTGCATGAATAAAATAAGGTCTTGGGCCAAATGTTCAGTCCCTGACCTCAGTTCATGGCATGGTTGAAAAAGCACTGAATTTAGAATTAGAAGACATGGATTCAGATTGTGGCTCTCCTACTTAATACCTATGTGATATTAGACAAATCAACACTTCTCTGGGCTTCAGTTTTCTCATCTGTAAGTAAAGAGGGTGAACCTTTAAGGCTCCTTGGCACTATAAATTTTCTGATCTACAGAATCTCTTTCAGCTCTAAAAAGGTCTGTAATTATAGTTTATAAGTTAGTATATTGTCTTCTGAGATAAATTTCCACTAAATAGGTACTACTTGTATATATAAGACCAGTCTAAAAAGTCAAAGAAAAATAATGAGGGTCATATTTTTAATTCCGGGTTTTTTTCAAGAATTATCAGAATTATAATTGTTGCTATCTTTAAGAAGGCAAGAAACTTGGAATTCTCTCTCTCTGTGTCCCCTCTCTTAAAGATCATACGAGGATAGGTTGAGCTAACCACAGCTGACCTCTCTGACTTCATTATTTTCAGTTAGAGATTTCCCTTTACAATTCCTGGTTCCCTTAACAGTCTATTATAAAACTGTCATCCATGCATTCATTATAAACTTTTTTGAACTTTTAAAATTTGTATGTTCAATTTTCCTATTTCTTCTTTGTAGCTCCATAAAATAGGATTGCCTTGTTATTTTTTTTTACCTCTTATAAGATTCAATTTTGCCATCCCCAGTTATTTTACCATTTGGGAGAAAAAAGGATTTGCTTATGAAGCAAGGATTTCCCCAATTCACCTCTTTTGACGTTTTAGAGATTCTGATCCTAGCTCTTCTCTGCCTTTGTCTTTGCAAACTTTAAGCCTCGTATTTTTAGACAATCCTCTTATACTTCCACTACTCCTCCATTTTTAATAGCCAAAGAAAAGCAAGGATTTGCATTAAAACAATAAATAAAAATCTGATTTGTCCTGAGTAAGAAGGGTGAGTGGGTTTTCTGTTGTTGTTTATTTGTTGCTGTTGTTTAACACCCTGAAATCCGACAGGGAATCATTGAGACTTCTGAGCTGGCCAGGTCTAACCTGACAGCAGTGTTTTGAGCTTCAGTAGCCTCAGGGCACCTGTCATGAGAAGTGGGAATCCTACAGGCTCCACTGGAATTCAGCCACTTTTACAGCCTCTACTCCCTGTCCTGCTGTGAGAACCACTCAGAGACATCAGCCAGTGACGCAGGTATTTCGCTCAGGAGGAAAAGTGATACAGGAAGGTTAGAGAGGGCACAGCAGGCCAAAGAGAGAGTTCCATATGGGCAAGGAGGCAGCAGAAGCATATTGGATAAATGCAGGGCAATGTCCCAGTAGGGATGAAGAGTTATAGGGCAATTAAGCTATTACTATTAGAGGCATCACAATGATATTAATAGATATACAGAATTACAGAATCTTAGAACTACAAGGGATGTCATTGAGCAGCTCATTCAATTCCTACCTGAAAATGCTATTGTGTGGTACTGTATACCATCTGTGACATCTTCGGTAAGAGATGATCTAACATTTGATAGGTCTCCAATGAGGAGAAATCCATCTCCTCCAAAAACAGGCATTCAACTCATGAACATTTCTAATGGTTAGAAAAGTTTCTTGTATCAAACCTAAATTTTCCTCCTTAAAATTTCCACACATAAAACTAATACCTCATTTATTCAAAACTGTCAGAAAAGAGTTATTCTAATGCAATTTTTGCAACTAACAGAAACCTAGGTCTTTCATAACTTAAACTGTTTGTTGTCATGGCTAACATTATTATCATCACTGATTTTTAATGACTGAAATAGTAATAACTCACATTTACATAGTGCTTCAAGATTTACATAACAATAACTCTATAAGGTAAGGAATAAAAACAGTATTAGCTTATTATTCAAAGTGACTTGCCCATGGTCACGTAACTAGTAAATGTCTCAACTAGTATATGAACCCAGGTGACTCTAACATGTTATCAATTCAAATAAAATTCATAACTTTTTCCCTACATTCTTAATCCAATCTAATGGAACGACCATTTATTAAGAGCCCACTACATGTGAGACACTCACCTAGGTACTTTGGACACAAAGATGGAAAATAATACCTGCCTTTATGGTGCTTCCATTGTACTAAGGGAATGTAACAGAGAAAAAAAAAACAAAATGTATTATTTGAGGAAGAAGGATGGAATATTCATAACTAAGGAGGTATAGATAGATATAGAAAGAAAGATAAAGACAGAGAGATAAGAGATATAGAAGGATAGAAAGATAGACAGTTAAATAGCTAGATATAGAAAGATGAAGACAAAGAGTGAGAGAGTGAGAAAGTTAAAGACAGAGAAAGACAAAGATGGAGAGAGATGATAAATAGATGGATAGATAGATAGATAGATGATAGATGACAGATAGAACTTAATAAGTACTTACTATGTGCCAGGCACAGAGCTAAGGAGTGGGGATGTAAAAATAAGAAAATAATGTGGTTGCTACTCTCACAGTGCTTACATTCAAAGGAGAGGAAGACACATGGAGGGGGAGATAGAAAGGGGCAAGGAAGCTGGTGTGGAGATATAGCAGACCAGAGAGTAAGTTGGGAGGGAAGAAAGCATTCTGATAATTATGGGAAAGCATTCCCATAGATAGAACATGAGCTGAACCTTGAAGGAAGTTTGAACTTCATTTGTGCATATATAGAGGGGGTGCATGAGGGACTGTTTATACAAAGGCATAGAAGCAAGAAATAGAGTGCCATATTTAGTGAGGAATTAATGCTAGTTTGACTAGAATGGAGAATGTAGGGGGAGAGGACTAGTAAATGTAACAAGTCTGAGCGGATGCCCTCCCACTTAGTGGAAGTGTCACTGTCTGATGGCTCTAAGTGGGTCTTGAAGCAGGGCAGGGAGTAGAGGCTAGAAAAGGCTGAATTCCATTGGAGTCTGGAGTTGCAGTACAACTGACTCCTCTTGACAGTTGCCCTCAGGCTGGAGCCAGGTTGAGAAAGGCTTCTACCCATGAAGAAATAGTGGAGCACTAAAGAGTCTCAATCAAGGGAGGTGACTTGGTCAGTTCTGCTCTTTAGGAAAACTTCCTGGTGGGTTTGAAAAGGATCAAATGGAGTAATGGAGACACATGGGGTTGGGAGACAATAGAAAGTTGTTGGGAAAGTCCAGGTGCCAGGCTTGGAACTAGTATGAGCGAAAAGAGGGGGCATTGGGTAGGAAGATCATAAATCCCTTCTTTTCAGACTGAGTACATACTAAGGCATGAGACTTCAAGCAAATCACTGTAACTCTCTGAGAATCTACTATGTCTTTTGCAAAATTATGGGTTGGATAGATTCAGAGGGCAGATTGAAGTATATATTTTTCTCGTTTTTTCCCTTTCTTTTGTTTTTGAAAAGGACTAATGCCTGTTTAAATTTGTTTTATGTGATTATATATACATATACATATATGTATGTATATATATTGTTTTTTTTTTGTTTTTGTTTTTGTTTTGGAAGAGGGGGTGTAGGTAGAGGCAATCAGAGTTAAGCAAATTGCCTAGAGTCACACTATATGTATTTCTAAAGTTTTGTTTGTCTTGCCTTCTCAATGGGTCCAGTAGGAAGAGGAGAGAGAGGGAAAATTTGGAACTGAAAATTAAAATGAAATTGAATTTTGAAAATATGAGTTTTGACTTGTAAACCTCAAAGTTGTTTTTCTAGGTACAAATTCGCACAAATCTGTGAATTAACATTTTCTGGTGACCATTGGTCACAATTACAAGTATTAATTATTATTCTGTAATGTAGAGTAGTTCTTCACTAAATTTTAAATATGAAGGCTTTATCATAATGATAATAACATCTCATATTTGCATAATGCCTTAAGTTTTACAAAGCCTTTTACAAGTTTATCTCATTTGATCCTCACAACAACCCTGAGTTGTAGGTGCTATTTATGATCCCCATTTTAGCAGACGAGAAGACTGAGGCAGGCAAAAGTTATGTGACTTACTTAGATAGTAAGTGTATGAGGCTGGACTTGAACTTGGGTCTTCCCGTTTCTAGGTCACACAATTGACCCACTATGCCACCTAGCTAACAGTGAAGCATAAGGACTGGCAAGGGTTCCATCATGGGCTCCATGACCTACTTTGTGCCTGTCTTCTGAGATTTGGCCTAGTTATGTTCAGGGAGAGAGTATAGAAGTTTGGTTACCACTTTATATATACATACACACTTTTACATATGCATACATATACACATGTACACCCACATGTATGTTTGATGCCTCCAGTGTAGAGAACTCTTGGAGTGAGATACAAAACACCTTCTACCAACGCAGATCAACAGCTGTTCTGCAACACAAAGTCTCAGTGATTAGCCTGGGATACTAAGAGGACAAATGACTTGGACAGCATCACACAGCTACTATTTGCCAGAGGAAGGACTTGAATCCCAGGTCAGCCGTGTTATTTTTCCTGAAACAGGTTATATTATTCTTGAATTGTTTGTTTAGCTCTTTGAACAAAATAAAATTGATTTTTAATGGACTCTTTCATTTTAAGCCTTGGGAGGCCATGAGGTATGGAAGAACAGGCAGGAGATTTGGAATAAGAAACTTGGGCTCCTGTTCTAGCTCTTCTACCATGTTGACCCTGTGCAGGTCTGTAACCTCTCTGCATATTGATTTCCCCTCTAGCCTGACTGAAGTCCTTATTTTCAAACTCCTGTTTAGATTCAGCTCTGCCAAGTCCATCTGGGATGCATATACTACATCAACCTCTGGATTTCTGGGTGTTGTCAACTCTGTTTGACAAGGCTACCAGATGTCTCCATCCAGGATAATGGTATTCCCCTGCTCTTAGCTCTGGGTGTGGAAGCCCTAGGCGAGGTGATGGCTAACATGGCTTGAAGGCAATGGTTTTCTCCAGTGAGCTGACATAAGTGCATGGAAGCATGGGGGTGTAACACCAATGTCACTAGCAGCTGCTGTGGAGGCATAAGACCAACCACACTAGCACACAGGAGGGCTGCTACCACAGGTTCTTTAATCTGCTTTTCTGAAGGAAAGCAACTTAGAGGGGTTTACAGTCTCACTTTAATTAAAATATATATTATATATATATATATATATATATATATATATATATATATATATATATATATATATATGTATATATATGTATATACACACACACATATATATCATTCACTTAGTTCAGGGGGGAAAGTAAGCACCCTGAACTTCAGAGAAAATACAAACAGAAATTATATAAACAGAGCAAATAATACAAATCAGCAGACAGGGCTTCTGTCTGTCCATAGCAGTACATACATAGTTACCAGAGAGAGAAAAGCACCAACATCTGGGTTTTCAAAGCTGGGGGCTCCTTAACAGCCACCCAGAGTGTCATCTGGCCAAATAACACTAACACTTTTCTAATGACTGAGCCCCAAAGCAAAATGCAAACCTCAGAGCATAAATACACTTCTTCAGGGTCAGAGGGTGTCACAATCATGTGACTCAAACTCATGTGACTTAGGCTTTCTTGTGACTTAAGCAAGACATCAAAGACTCTTGATTCAAAGACTCTTCATTCAAACAAAGGAAAGACTCAATCAAAGGCACCTGATTGCCTTAGTGCTGAGAATCAATCCAAAAGTAAAAAACAGCAAAAAGTCCATTTTGCTTGCCATTACATGGGGAAGTAGGCATGTTTCCTCTGTAGATCTCCCTCCTTAAGGCATCCTCTGTCACCATGCCCCTCATGGCTCTCTACTACTGGCTCCTGACATCATCACCACCCTCACCCCTCCACTGTCCTATCCCTGGTCCTACCCCTACTTTTTTTTCACATCCCCTAATATAGTGAAGGTCAGCTGGATGTGACCACACCAATAGATGAACTGTCCTCTGCTCACTCCACTTCTCTCACCTAAACTATTTTTACCACAGGTGAAAAAGTTCATAATTATGGTTCTCTTTCAAGATCTGCATCCTATTATCCATTTGTCTGCCAAAACCTTCAAACCTTCTAGGAACTTATACATCCAGGTTTTGCTGACCATGAATGTGCAAACCTTTGGACAAGATTTCTGGGACAAGGAAGACCCTTCCTTATACACACTTCAAAGAGTTCTCCCTTGGCTTCAAGCCAATGGCCCCAACCTGGAGGGTACTTCTTTCACTCTTCTGGACATATCAATGGCCTGCACCCCTGGAATCCTCCTCTCTTGCCCGTGATCTGCCCTTTCTATTGTGATTATTTTTCCTAAAATTAAACCACTAATCAGATTGCAATGGCCAATCTTACACACCCAACATTTCAGCAAAACCCACCTACTCTCTAACCCCTTTTGTCATTTTTACACTTTTTCTCCTTCACTCACCATTACTCACCTTATGCTTAGAATTTCCTTCTCTTCTCTATCCAAATCTCCTGAAATCTCTCCTTCCCTTCAAGGCCCAACTCAGGGACAATATCCTATGTCAGCCTGTCCTGACATCATTTCGCCACCTGAAGGTAATCTCTCCCTCCTCAAACTCCCCTTGCTTCTTTGCCTACAGGTCTACCTTGCACTAAACTCACTGTCCCTTTTATAATCATGATTCTTGTGTGCCTTTCCCCTTTCTTAGTGCAGCCCTACATTAGATTTTAATTTCAACAGTTCATAGACTTCAAGCTGGAAAGGACCTTAGAGGCCCCTAAAAGTAGGGTCGTTTTTTTTAACAACAATTTCTGAATTTGCAGAGCTTGCTAAGTACAATATTTTGCACATGGTTGGCACTTAACAGATGATTGTTGAATTGAAGCAAAGCCCATGAGAAGTGTTTTTCAAGGCCCAAGAAGCCAAGGAGCCTCTGTCAAAATTAAAGGGGTCAGTGCCTTGACAGAAGCATATGCCTGTTGTCACAAGCCAAGGGGAGCTTAGAGTTCTGCTGGCATCACGGAGCTTTTGTGAGTATAAAGAGTGAAAAGGAGCTAATGTTTGCCATTTGTATGGATTAGTCTGAGGAGGCTTCCTGGAGGAGCTGGGATTCAACACTTAACAGTTAAAAAATGTTTGCCGCTGATCAGCCTATGACCTGATAGAGTTAATCTTCACCATTTTTTAATCTGTAAAATGGGTGTAATAATAATTGTTTGACTTGTTGCCCAAGCACCTACTAAGGAACCGAGGAGATGGGAAAGTGTTTTCCAGAGTTTAAAGTGCTGTGTAGATGTCCTGTGTATGTGGCACTGGGCTGGGATAGCGCACACTTTTTCTTTTAAGATGAGAGTGAGAAGTATGGGAGGGGATTCCAAACACAAAGTATATTATAAATAAGAGATATCAAATGATTCCTAGCAATCTTCCTTCACAGTAAGAATTTGGATTGGCTAAACCTGTTTTTGGAAGAGACTCCAAAGAAGCATCTGCGAGTTCTTCTAGAAGTCCCTCCCAGGATTGCTCCCGAATGTAGTAGGAGAGATTTTCCTGTTTGGCATGGCAGCTAACCTGACGTCCCTGGCACATGGCTTTATCTGTGCTCTTGCTCACACACCTGAAAGCTCAAATAGCTCACAGTCGGAGCTGCCTGCAGTCTCACTTGTGACAACAAAATGGAAAGGTTTGAGCCAAGGCATTTTGAAAAAGACATACGGCCCAACAGATGACGCCTCACGTGGAGAGACCTGAGGGTGAGGACTGCCTGCCCTCACTAGAGGGTGGATGGGCAGGAGGAAACTGACAATCAAATCAGAGTCGACGCCATTCCCAGGTACCAGGAGTGCGTGCCTTGGCAGGGGCCATGCAAGCAGGCAGAGGAGGTGACCACCCTCACAATGTTATTTCATAGCTGCCAGGAGAGAGTCCCACTGCCCCCAACATTCTTTGGACAAATGTGGCACCACACCTGAAGTTTCACTAAGTAGCCTTATCCTTTTAATTTGAGGCCTTTTAAAATGCAAGTACCCATGAGAGGGGGCATTCATTAAACTGTCATTCAGCATAGGAAAGCACCAGCTTTATAACAAAATAAATCAGGAGACGTGAGCTCTAATCTTGTCCCTGCCACTAACTAGATTAGTGACCCTCACCTCTGGACTTCAGGCTCCTCATAGGACAAGCAGTGCTCTTTAAGGTACCTTTCAGCCCTAGCATTCTCTGATTCTGTGATTTAGTCCTTACCATGAATAAAGAAGCTGAGAGCAGGTTTTAATGAAGAGACAATGGCAGGAGGGCAAGGGGATGAGGACAGGACAGGGCACATACTATTAGGAACCTAGAATAGAATTTCAGCCAATGAATCAACTCCAAAAGTCTTTATTGACTACTACTTTATTGACTACTGTATGCCTAGTTCTCAGGAAGGAAAGGTTGAAAATTGATGGCTTTTTAGAGTGAAATAGACCAAGTGAAGCGGTCACTGTTCTGCCTTCTCCACTGATCCATAAATACAGATCAAACATTTTTACAATTTACCAAGACTGAATGCATGGGAGAATGGAAAGAACATCAGGCCATGAGTCAGGAGCCCTGAATTCTAGAGCCAGCCTAGCTCTCTCACTTCCTAGCTATGGTCAGGTCTATATTGAAGGAGAGTCACTTTGGCAGTTTTGTAAAGCATGGATTGTAACTGGGAGAGACACAAGGCATAGAGACCAATGAAGAAGCCATTGCAAGAGGTGCTGGCAGAGAGAAAATTAGAGAAGGAGAGATTGTCTAGAGGTAGAAATGGCAAGATTTGAAAGCTGATTGAATATGTGGGATGAAGAAGAGTGAGGAGCTAAGAATAATGCTGGGATGGCAAACCTGGAACAATGCTAGACCTGCAGGTGGAGGGGCAGAGGGGAGGATGGACAGAATAGGAACATTCCAGATCAAACAGAACAAGTATCATCTGCATTTTATGTGATGGCCCTTTAAATACTTGAAGACTGCTTTGGTCCATACTGCACCATATTCTTCTCTTGTTCAGACTAATGAACCTGATCATTGTGTGGTTTGCTCTCCGGTCCTCTCATTATCTTCTGGATGCACTCTAGTTTATCAACCCCATCATTTTACAGATGAAGAAATTCAGGCCCATTAAGTATTAATAACCAAACCAAGATCCTGCAGTCAGGAAATGAATTGGCTAGGATGACAGGTCTCTTGAATTGTAGGCCAAAGCTCCATTGACTGTAAGAGACTACCTGTTACTCTCCACACTTGTGGACAGCAATCTAGGCTTTCTACAAACTAGAGTTCTTACTTCTAGCTTTCTGGACTGATGTAAATATGGAGAGAAAGAGGAAGGAAGGAAGATAAGAAGGGAGAGAGGGAGGAAGGAAGAGAGAAAAGAATGGAGGGAGGGAGAAAGAAAGAAGAATTTATTAAGCACCTACTGTATGCCAGGCACTGAACTAAGGGCTTTGTAAATATAATCTCCTTTATCCTCACAACTCTGGGAGCTAAGTGCTGGTATTATTACCCCCATTTTACAGATGAAGAAACAGGCACACAGAGGCTGACTGACTCCTCAGGATCAAACAGCTAGTAAGTGTCCAAGGTTGGATTTAAACTTAGGTCTTCCTGACTCCAGGCCCAGGGCTGTATCCACTATGCCCCTTAGCTGCCTCCGGACCTTGGGCGTCTCCATTCACTTCTCCTGGGCTTTGGTGTCTCCCTCTTACCTGTGAAATTAGAAGTTTTAGTTCCTCTAGTCCCTTCCAGCTCCAAAGTCTTTGCTAATCTCAGTGAACCCTCTCCTGGAGCCTAAAGAAGGGATTATACAGTCCGATGGAAGGATCCCATATAGTGATTCAATAGCTTTTCCTACTCACCCAAAACTCAGGGATGCAATGACAAGCAGTTCAGCTCACCAGTTGTCCCCCATCTACCCTGCAGTCTTCCCAGATCATCCAACAGTGGGTCAACCCTTCTCATCTCAAACTCTGTTCTAGGCACAGACAGCCAACTCCAGGCTGTTGCCAAATGTACCCCCTCCCTAAGGTAAGCAGGGCCCAGGCATGCGTGGTCCTGGCACACATTCTCCTGCAGCTGTCAGTGGGAACAGCTCTGCCTTCTCCACAGCTGGTGACAAGCATTAAGTTGACAAGACCCTTCTGTTCACTACTCTTGACTTTACCTTGACACCTAAATTATCCATCAAGAATTGCATTTTTTAATGAGAGTACCTTGATGTTTCATTGTTCTTAAAGTCGCATAGTTACCGGGCCAAGGTGAGTGGGGATGCGGGAGGTGGGTGGCAGGGGGAGATAGCATACTCTGCTGAAATCATTGCACATTTCACTTGAAAACCTTCCCCTGTGGATGGCATCATCATCTCTTGCTGACAAGAAGTCAGCCCTGGGGTTAGTTTTTCCTTTGTCTTTGTCCTGTTTCTCCAAATCTGGTCTCCTGCTGATTCTCCACTTGAATATAAATCAAATGCATGGTCTGCTCATTCACTTTTTGGTTGTTGTCAATATCTACGCTTAGAAATGAAAACAGACACCCCACCAATTCCAGCTCCCCCAGAGCAGATGCAATATCCTCAAAGTGAGAGCCGGGTGCCACCTTCCTTTCACTGTATTCTCATAAATGCTGCTGGCTGTCAAACACCACAGGTCCTTCCTGGGGGTGTTAGAGAAGCAACATTTTTAGAGCTAAAACAGACTTTAAAGGACATTTACTAAATCCCCACATTTTCCTGACGATTAAACTTGAGGGCCAGGGATATGAAATGACTTTTTTTTTTTCCTGAATCACACAAGTTAGCACCAAAGCTAGAACAGGAACCCAGGTCTCCTGACTGCTTATCTCACTCACCCTACACCTCTTTTGGTATAATCATTATTTTTCAAGGCCAATTTGATGTAGCTTCCAGCTTGCCATTCTCTACGGCTTTGGGACAGGAACACAAGAATCTAGAAGTAACTATGAGAGAAAGACAGACATTTTAAATCAGTTACCCAAATACATGTGATATTGACCTTGCCACTTAGGTAGATTCTGTTTCTTCTCAATGGAATCAGTCATATTCAGCCATAGTATTACCAGTGGTTAGAGTATTGAGAAAAAAAATCAATCTCTCCTTCCCAAACAGGAGGCCTGGGCCCATCATTCGAGGTTATGAATAGAGAAAATAGTGGAATTGGTTAAAAAAAAGTACTTGGGCTAAGGGGAAGCAGTTTGGTTGGAAGTGATTTGGTTCTCCTCCATTTGGGTATTTCTTGGGTAGGAGGATGAGAACAGACCTTTTGGGAACTGTCATATCATGGACAGGGGCAAAGTGGGAATCTTGCCATGGTGCAAATGTGACTGATAGGACTGATCTGTCAGAGGCTAAAAGATGGACGCAGTCAAGTCAAAGTACTTCTGCTTCCTTGTTGGCTTATACAAAGCACTCCAAGATTCTCTCTTTTCAGCCTAAGCCAAAGTGTCAATGTGGCTCTATATTCACCCATCCTTTCCTCATTGTCTCTCTTCTCCTGCCCCCAACCACTGCCATCTCTCTCTGTGCCTCTCTCTTCCTTTCCCCTCCCTTGCCCAGCAACACTTTTCCTCAGTTTACCACTGTCTCTGTGTGAGGATTTTACACTAACAAGAGAACTGAGATAATAAAAGATTCTACTTTACACCCTTCAGGGATCAAGGAAGGCAGGTGAGGAAGTGTAAAAATGGAAGTCAAAGTCAGGTTATTGTTCATAGGATGCCATGCATGGGCTGAGACAGAGAACATAAGAAATGTTCCAGGGGAAGCAGTGTATTCTGATTGCATTTTTTGTCGTTATTGTTCAGTTCTTTCAGTTGTGTCTGACTCTTCATGACCCCAGTTTCTTGGCAAAGATACTGGAGAGTTTGCCATTTCCCTCTCCAGCTCATTTTCCAGATGAGGAAACTGAGGCAAGCAGGTTTAAATGACTTGCTCAGGATCACTCAGGAAGTGTCTGAGGTCAGATTTGAACTCAGAAACATGAATCTTCTTGACTCCAGGCCTGGCCCTCTATGCACTATAGCACTGCCTAGCTGCCCTCTAATTACATTTATATCTTTTATGATGCTCAGACACTAAGCTTCTCATAAGACTAAGTATCTAGTTAGTAGTGAACTGTTCCTCATCTATCTCTCTCTCTTACTACTTTATTTCTATCTCTCTCTCTTACTACTTCAGTAATATATCACTTCCCTATGACCCTTTAAAGTTGGCAAAGCATTCTATGGCCAGGCAAGTATTACTGGTAATAAAAACCCCCATTTTACAGAAGAAGAAACTGAGATTGAGAGGTAAAATAACTTGGCCCTAGTCACACAAACAAGATTGTAGGATCATAAATTTAAAATTGGAAGGGACTTCAGAGAACATCTCAAACGACTGGAGTCCAACACCGTCATTTCCACAGATGAGTAATCTAATGCTCAAGAAAGTTAAGTCTCTTACTCATGATCATACAGACAGTAAATGTCAGCCTCCCTGACTCCAAAGCTGATGCTTCATCCACTATGTCAAGCTGTCTTCCATTGCAGCAAAAGAACAATAATTAAAGTTAAATATTTATTGCAGACACAGTAACCGGGCCAAGGCTTGGGAATGACTTATGGTTAGGTAAGGAATAGAGCTAGCCTCTGCAATTATGAAAGTTACAAGTTAGTAGATCCGTGATTATTTCAGCATGGATGTTTGTTATAATCAATGCCTCCCCACGTTGGTAGATAGTTTCATGACATACTGTAACCAAAAGCTGAGGGAAATAAATAAATAAATCGTCCTCTGGTAGCCAACCTTCTAGTGGTGAGATAAGTATTCTCATCCCTACTGAATATTAAACTCATTGAGGATAAAAATGCTATTTTAAATCTTATGAATCTTCATATGCTCAGTGGCTAGCATGACACACAGCAGTTTCTTCATCCACAAAATGATAAGGTTAGACTGGATGGGAAGGGAATAATTATTTCTACAGCACCTACTATGCACCAGGCACTGTGCTAAATACTTTTTATAACCGGTTTTTCATTTGGTCTTTACAACAACCTTTCAAGGTGGATGCTATCATTATGGCCATCTTACGGTTGAGGAAACTGAGATAACCTGAGGTTAAGTGATTTGCCCATCATCACACAGTTAGTAAGTGTCTCAGGACTGATTTGAACAAAGGTCTCCCTGACTTGACTTCGGGCCCAGTGTTCCATTCTCTGCTCCACTAGCTACCTCACAGAGCTACCGACTCCCTTGACTAGATGGTATCTTAGGTACCTTCCAGCAATTCAATAAATATTTCATGAAAAAATGAATAAATGAATGAGTGAGTGAGTGAATGGAGTGAATCTCATCTCTGCTATAGCTTTTTCTTGTTCTCCTCTGGATCTTTTCCAAGTTCACTCTATCTGACCTAACTAATTGATCAGCCAAACAACAAGCACTTCTTCAAAATAAAAAGCCCTTAATACAAGTCATTTACAATTTAATACACGGGTTCTTAACCTGAGGTCTATGAACTTGTGTTAATATTTTTATAACTATCTTTCAATATAATTGGCTTCTTTGATAATCCCATATATTTTAGTTTATGCATTTAAAACCATGATTCTGAGAAGGAATATATAGGCTTCCACAGATTCGATGACACAGGAGGCTAAGAATCCATGCCTTAATGTGAATTAATGTTAGTATTCCATCTTTTGGGAGTATTTAAATAGGTAGCCATATCTCTACTTAAAGAATTAAGGTCTTTGACTCTGGCTAACAGGATTTTGGGTGTCACTAGGATGGTGTAGAGCAGGGGTGGGGAACCTGTGGCCTCAAGGCCACATTATCCTTCTAGGTCCTCTGGTGTGGTCTTTTGACTGAGTCCAAGTTTTAGAGAACAAATCCTTTCATTAAGGGGATTTGTTCTGTGAAGTTTGGATTCAGACAAAGGGCTGCCCTTGAGGACCTAGAGGGCCACATGTGCCCTTAAGGCCACAGGTTGCCCACCCCTGGGGTAAACTGTAGAGGATGGTGGGACTGAAGAAAAATATTCTCTTTAGATTTCCTTGAGAACTCCAGCTCCCCCTTACCTGTCCCTGCTCCAACCTCCTTCAAGACTTAACCGCACATTTTAATACTGAATCAGATGCTTGGAAAAATCTAGAATTTCATCAATGAGTATACTCTACACACTCCATCTCCACCCCCATCCACCAGGTGACCTTAACATTCCTCATCAGAAGATCTTTATGCTCTGATATGATCAAAAATATTCAATATCTAGTGGTTATTCAACCTTCTGTACCTTGGTAGGTTGATGATACACATATTGTATTCTTGGTCTTACATTTAAAGCTTTTCCAGCTTGGTAGCATCTTCAAGAGCTCAAGTGGTACTTGTGTTTTGAGAACATGGGGTTATATTTGCACCTCACTACAATGAGGCATTGTAGAGATAGTAATAGAGACTTTAATTCTATAGTATGCTGTGCTATTGTTTCCTGATAGTCCGAAGAGATTTTGTCTTTTTTCCTCAATGATACTGTCTGTTCTTAAGGACGGGATTGCTTATGCTTTCTGTGTTTCTATTCTTATGCTTTTCTGTGTCCCGCAGAACACTTAGCGGAGGACTGAACCTAGAGGAGGTATTCAAAAAGGGCTTGTTGTTTGAATGATCAATTAGTTAGGTCAGACAGAGAGAACTTGGAGAAGGTCCAGAGGAGAATAAGAAATGGGAAGTAACATAAAGAGGTAAGAGGAATAGAGAGTAGAGGCTAAGAATGCCTTAAACAATGATTGGGGAATTCACAGCTTTGCTTGGAAATGGCCCTGCTTAGATGATAAGTAAGGCATATAAGCAATAAGATGAATGAGATATTTGAGGACAAGCATCAGTGAAGACTCAGATGTGGGATGGGTGTGAGCCTAGAATACGATGAGGAGAGGGGATGGGGAAGTAGCAATACCAATCCTGGCTGAAACATGAGCTATGTATTACGTAGAGATGGTGAACGAGAAGGCTAAAAAAAGGTGTAACTTTAGGAAACACACAAAGAGTTACCAAAGTTAACAGTTATCCATTGGGACCAAGAGGAAAGTTCTGGATAGTAGAGATGTTTAAAGTCCCACGGAAAGGTGGAATACAGGCCAGATCCATTTACAAAGCTGGTTCACACACAGGTCAACTGAAACAGAAGTGAGAGATCCAGAACTTCACTTTAGTGACTTAAAAAGCAAAATACAATCAATGAAGAAGGGGTAGGGGGGTAAAGGAAAAGTTTTCTGGGAAATGAAATTTTCCCTGCAGATTTACTGGAAACTCTTTCTTTCAGGAATGTTGAAAAGTGAGTTGGGAGATAAAAAGGCACAGAAACAGCCCCAAAACAGATATATGTACAGATATATGTGTGTATATCCAGATTCATATATGTGTGTGTATGGATGTGTATGTTTGTATATGTGTATATACACATATACATATATACATACACACACACACACACACATATATGTGTGTGTGTAACATACGCAGAGACAGAGTCTCATACATATACAAATATATATGTCTTCGGTCATTTAGATTGTGTCTGATTCTTCATGGCCCCATTCGAGGTTTTCTTGGCAAAGATACTAGGATGATTTGTCATTTCCTTCTCCAGCTCATTTTACAGATGAGGAAACTGAGGCAAACAGGGTTAAGTGACTCGCCCAGGGTCATACAGTGTCAGAGGCCAGATTTGAACTCAGGAAGACGAGTCTTCTTGACTCCAGGCTCAGTGCTCTATCCACTGTGACACCTAGCTACCCCAATACATTTGTATACATACATATATGCATGTGTGTGTGCATGTGTGTATATATATGTGTGTGTGTTTGTACATGGATGCATATGCATATTCACAATGTGCATATATTTGTGTGCATGTATTTGTATATGTATATACATATATGTATTTAAGGAGTCTACAGTCTAAGGAGCTATATGTGTACATGCAAACAAATATATATGCACATACACATATGTACATACGTGTGTATGTGTTTATATTTGCATAGACATATATATGTTTAAGAAGTCTATACTTTAAGGAGTGTATGTATATGTGTGTGATGTGTGAATGTCTATAATTTTATTGGGTTCTCTAGATTCCTTAAACATACAATCGGCATAAATACCATATATGTATATGTACACATGCGTGCATATACATGTGTATAGTGTGTATACATATGTACATGCATGCACAGAGATACATGCATACATATTTGAGGAGCTAAAAAAATTTCAGCTGAGGGAAGGAATCCCTTCCACCATCTCACAAATATCACACACTAAATTTACAAATGGCCAGTCTCTAAAACAAGGCGAAAATGTCTCCATTTGTCATGTTCAGGATTGTAAAGCCACCGTTCTAGAAGCTGCAGAGGCTGCCTTGGATAAGGTCATACTGAAGCTTCCTGCTGGCGCTGGGTTTTCAGAAAAGGAACACAATGATCTATGCACAAGAGAGAGGTGGGCTAGCTCTCCTCCATAAAATATAGTGAAGCTAAGCCATTGCCTAACTCCCCCTTTGCTTTGTCAGAAGTTACCCAAACATTTGCTAGGATCCAGAACTTCCTTCAAGCTGCCTACTGATAATGAAATTACTTCATTCCAGAGTTTGAAAACCTGTGACTCATGTGCCATGAAATTGGCTGGGAGATGGCTCTAAGTACCAAGCACAAAGGTGGCTTCCAATGTGATGGAAGCTCTGTGAGGACACAGACTGTGTGTTTCATGGTTGTCTTCTTGTTCCCAAAGTCTAGCCCACTGCTGGGCTCAAGTGAGTGCTAATAAATTTTTGTTGAATTGAATAGAACTGAATGGTATGGAGGGAATGAATGGTAAGGGAAGGCAGGTCCAAATAAGTTCACATTGCTTTGGGGAGCTGAGATAATAATAGCTATCAAGAGTAAAAAAAAGCAATGGAGATTTGGCTTCCTATTCTTCCTACAGGAATTTCGTCACTGTATCCCTAGGCACTATGATTCTTGCCATTCATACATGTGGAGAGTAATTGAAGTACAGAGCAAATGAGTTGTCCAAAGGGGATGAAATAGTCTATCTAACCTTAGAATTTCAGACTGAGAGGTGATCTCAGAGGATAAATTCAACCCATACCATAATGGAGAAAGGAATATAAGCTTTGGTTAATCGGGGTGCAGGTGATGGGTATAAACCATCTCACTCCCAATCTCATAGCATGCAAGTCATGAGCTGAAATGAAGCAACTTCATCAGTCGATAACCTGAGGAAAGTCCTGGATCCTAGCAAATGTTAGGGCAGTTTTTGACAGGTGAAAGTTGAGTTAAGCAATGACTTAGCTTCACTGTATTTTATTGTGGAGAGTTGGCCTACCTACCCCTTGCCTGTGCAGAGATCAATGTGTGGAGAATGTTGTCAGAGCCCAGAAGGGAGGTAACCACTATCTGAATTCAAAGCCTGATTTAGGGGATTTGTGCCAGTCAGTGGGGGGACGGAGGAATCCCTTCTTTTCTTGGATGTTACATATAGTCACAGCTCTCTTAGGGATAGTTAGAGGAGAAGCAAAGTAGAGGGGAGAGTGCAGGACTTAGGACCAGGAGATCAGTGTGCATGTCCTGACTCTTACCAGCTATGTGGTATTGGGCACAAACATATCTCAGTCTTTTCATCTGTAAAACGGGCACCATAATACATTAATATACAAAGACTTTGGTCACAAGTATTCTTTAATGGCAATGGAAAAGTATCACATAAACGTGAGCTAATATTACTAATGGTGTAGCAGCTACGTGGTGCAATGAATGGAGCCCCTGGCTGAGAGTTAGGAAGACCTGAGTTCAAATTTGGCTTCAGATATTTACCAGCTGTGTGACCCTGGACAAGTCACTCAACCTCTGTTTGCCTTAATCTGCTGGAGAAGGAAATGGCAAACTACTCTACTGTCTTTGCCAAGAAAACCCCAAAGGGGCTCACAAATAGTCACACATGACTGAAACGACTCAACAGCAAGAAGTTATTACAATATGTTCCTCACCTCCTGAAGGTAAAGAACCTCCAAAAACTGCAGTTGTTCATGCAGCTCATCCAACACGCAGTCATAAGACACATAGTAGGCACATAATATGCTAAGTCCTAGGGATACAAAGAAAGGCAAAAGACATTCTCTATCCTTCTGGAGCTCAGGTGACAACATGCAAATGACTCTATATAAACAAGCTATTTATGGGACAGACAGGAAATAATCAACACAGGGAATGTACTAGAATTAAGAAAATTGGGTAATTTTCTGGTAGAAGGTAAGAATTTATCTGGGACTTGAAGGAAGCTGGGGAAACCAGGAGTCAGAAAAGAGGAGGGAAAGCATCAAAGGCTTGGAGGACAGGTAGTGATAATGCCTGGAGTCAGATTATTTCCCTCATCATCCACCCAATACCCATCAATATTATCCATGTTTTTGATGTCTTATCTGCATCTTCCAGGTCTCTTTATTTTGTTATTGATGTTGGTCATTGGTGTCTAACTCTCTATAATCCGTTTTGAGGTTTTCTTGGCAAGGATATCAGAGTGGTTTGGTCACACAGCTAGTCTCAGAAACTCGTCTGAGGGCAGATTTGAACTCAGAAAGATGAGTCTTTCTGACTCCATGGACTGGGCCACTTAGCTGCCCTCTCTTTGTCTTTACTAGACATTAAAATAAGGAAAGGACTGGAAGAGAGAGGGGTAAGGGAGGGCAGGTACAAATCCACATTGCTTTGGGGAGGTGGGATAATAATAGCTACTAAGAGTTAATAAAAAGGAATGAAGATTTGGCTTCCTATTTCTAAAATGCTGACCATTCTTCCTACAGAATTTCCTCACTGCATCCCTAGGCACTGTGATTGTTGGCGTTTCATAGATGTAGTACAGAGCAAATGAGCTGGCCAAATGGGATGAAACATCCCATCTATCCTCAGAATTTCAGACTGGGAGGTGATCTCAGATGAGAAATTTAACCCATAACTTAAAAATTCTTTCTATAGTATCTCTAAGACATAGTCATTCACCCTTCACAAGAAGAACTCAAGTAATGAAGAATCCACAGGCAGCTAGCACTACTTTTTGGGGGGTCAAATCTAATTGTTTGGAATTAGTTCATATGCACACAAAAACTGCCTTTTTTGAAATCCATCCTTTTCTCCTTTACTCATTTACCCCCTGGGGCCTAGTAAAAAAAAGGTCTAAGCCTTCTTGTATGAGGACTTCTAATACTCTAATGCAGCTATCCTTTCTCAGCCCAGGTTTCTTTTCTCCATTAAATTACTGGTTATATTGGTTAGGACAGAGATTAGGAATGACTAGAAGGTAGGGTAATAGAGTGGACCTGGATTCAAGTTATCCCAACGATGCTTAGTATCTGTTTATCCTAGGGCAACTCACTTGAGCTCCTTAGTCCTGATTTTCCTCATCTATTTAACAAGGGGTTGAACTAGATAGTTTATGAGGTCCCTTCCAAGTCTAAAGCTATGATCCTGTGGGCCTTCTGGGTAATGGTTCACCCAAACTATCAGTAGGAGTTCTGAACAGTAACATTCAGAATTTTAAAGAAATGAAAAAGGAAGGTGGGGTGTGGTAGGGGGAAAACACCATATTTTTAGCCCAGGTTTGATCTTCCTGAGCAGAAATTGGGCAGTAACTTTAAAAGTGCAAACCCAGTCTACAGACTATAAATACATAATTGCTAGTGTTGAAATGCTGTTGAAAGGTTGTTGTGTAAAAGGGAGGAGGGAGAAGCAATATGTTAGAGAGAACATTCCCTGAGTTGGCTTGGCATATTCACTTTTCAAAAAAAGTTACAGCCATTCAACAGATGAAAATCTCCTGGAATTAAATAAGGAGGAAATTTCATTATTTTTCCAGGAATAATTTATCAAGGAATGGGGTATAGTTCTAATTTAACATGGGATCCTGTCATGTTAACCAGAGGGGCTGGTTCCAGCAATAGAATTTGTCTTATTAACATTTCCCTAATTTTAAATAATAGCTCTTAGAATCGCCATGCCCTTTAAACCTGTAATGGGAACACATTTCTCCCCCCGAGTTAGGACTCCTGACCATCTAGATATTTTGTCTTCCTGTCACATTGGGACAAGATTCCTAGTTTCCCAGTTCTCCCTCAGACCAGCTTTCTAGCTTCCTGTTTATCAGTAGACAGAACAATGGACTCCAGCCCACTCTGCACTTATCACAGTGGATTTACAGCATAGGAAACAAAATCTTTAATTAACTCAGTTCACCTGATAACAGGAAAAGTGTAGTACAACCATATTTAAAAATGAAAGGAAGAAATGTTGTTGAAACAGGGGGAAAGTGAGAGAGAAAGGGGATAAAAAGAGAAGAGAGGAATTGAAAGGGGGAGGAGAGCAGTCATGTGGAGGGTAGGAGAGACATACAGAAAAAAAGAAGAGATAGAGAAAAAAGATAGGCAGAGTCAAAGAAGGACAAATTGATGATGGTGAAAGAGAAGAAAAGAAAGAGAGAGACAGAGACAGACAGACAGAGACAGAGAGAGAGACAGAGAGACAGAGACAGGGAGGCAGTGACAGAGAAAGGAGAGGGAGAGAATGATAAGAGAAAAGAAAGATAGAGACTTATTAGTAACAATGAGAAAAGGCATAAATCCTTATTTACCCTATTCTTTTATCATTCTAGGTATTACTGCTATATATCACTATTAGTTATTCCCCAGTAGCAATTCCCCATTGAGCACCCATCTACCACTAACTGTTCTACTCTCATTCCTTCCTACCTCATAGAAATATTCAGGGCAAGGGGCTCTTCTCAATTTTCCTTTCTCTACTTCCTTAGTCTCAACTTCAAACAATATATGCAAATGAGTCCAGAAAAAAAAAACAATTATTAATTGCCTGTTGTGTACAGGGCACTATGCTACATGTTTGGAAATGTTACCAAACATTTAAAGAACACATGGCCTCTTGCCCTCATGAATGTTACAGAGAAATGCAAATAGCTATAGTAAACAATGCTATGTGTAAAATATATATTGGAGAAAGGTAAAATCAATTTCTATGTGAGCTTTAAGAGGAGGGCAGCTAATTTTGGGGTGGGTGGGGAAAAGCAAGGCTTTATGGGGGATATAGCATTAATTTTGGATTAAAGGTTAGGTAAAATTGAAACAGGTGAAGAAGGAAAACTTTCCTTATCCAAGGAACAGTATCAGCTAAAGCCTCATTTGGAAGAGTGGTGGATGTGTTAGGGAGTCAGAAAGAAAAATGTCACTTTGAAGCATAAAGGGTGACAAGGAAAATAAAATGAAGCAAAGGCGGTAAGGTAGTATAGTGTCAGGTGGTAGAGAGAGCCTTGACTGACAGATAAAGGCATTGTCATTTTACTTAGCAGACAACAGGGGAGCTACACGATTGCTGACCAGAGGAGTGACGTGATCAGATCCGTCTATCTAGTCCTCGTAAGACATTTCCTTGACCCAATGTCCCTATAATAACAATTCTGAATATCTCAATGCAAGGGTCTTGACAATTAGAAGTATGAGTTCTCGTACATGCCTCACCTCACCCTCTCACTTACCTTAATAGTGCCATATCCATAATCTTGATGAAATAATCACAGTGTGCAAAATGAACCAAATTATCTCCCTTTACATCTAGAAGGATCCTATGCATATTCTCCCTTTGTCTTTTTTCAATTTATTTTTACAAGCATTTATTTTCTCTCCTTCCCATTGCACCCTCCCTCAAATTCAACAATAAATAAAAAGAAAAACAAAACCCACGTGACAAATACATATACTTCCATATAGGCCATGCCTGAAAATTCACGTTTCTCTGTATTTTAAGTATATCACTTCTCTGAGAGCAAGAGGTGGTAAGTAGAATGCTTCCTGTTCAATCCTCTGGTTTGAGTTTATCATTACATTTATGAGAATTCCAGTCTTTCAAAGTTGTTTTTTTCTTTATAATGTTATCACCATATAAATTGTTCTCCTACTTCTGCTGACTTCACTGTGCGTCAGTTCATAGATGTTCTCCCACTTTTCTCTGAAACTGTCCATTTATCATTTCCCTTAACACAATAATCTCCCATTCCTTCCCCTTACCATAATTTGTTTAGTTACTCCCAAGTAATTGGGTACCCCTCTAGTTTTCAAATTGGAGTTACTGTGAAAAGAGATGTTACAAATATTTCCTACATATATAGGTCCTTTTGCCCTTTCTTTGATCTCTTTGGGAAATGTGACTTTCTTCAGGGAGAAGGGAAGAAAATTTTGGATAAGATAGAGACCTAGAAGTAGCTCACCAAGAGTACCTGGCCAGGGGAGACTTGGACAGTGGAATACCATCTCCATGTTAGAAATCAGCAACAGAGTGGGAAAACCTGGCTGGAATCCGTGCACAAGGCATTCAATGAGTCTATTGAGGTTGGTATGGACCCATTCTTCTGGTAAGCGCTATGTCAAATAAAAGAAAAGGAAAACACATACTCCCACTTTTAAGATGTAGAGTGCATGACTCAGATGGTAAGTGCCATGGAAGTTCAAAGAAGGATGAATTCAGGGATTTGTTTGTTTTGTTTCTATTTGAATCAGGAGAAAAACCTGTTATTGTGTATTTCAATTTGGGGGACACCATTCTGGTCCTTACCTCTAGGAGTCACTTTTTATTTATTTATTTACTTTACATTTCCCTGAATCAGCAGATTACCACCTACAGTCCTGTTTTAGCCTAGAGATAACAGATAGGCCTGAGCATCATAGGCAATTCCCCATTTGTGTTTCAGAGTCCCAAGCTGAGCTGCTGGCATCAGTGCAAGAGCCTGGGGCTTTCTTTGTTAATATGGAATGTGTGCTGTGTGCTGGAGAACTATTAAGGGGTTTCAACTTTAATTAAAAACCTTACTGTATGAAACATGAAAATGTAACTTTAAAGGGGAGAAATAGTTTGAATGTTCAGATTTTCAAAACCATTTCCTCAGTGATGACAAAAAATGACCATCTGCCCATAAGTCATTGTTATATCTGGATTATTGGAAATTGGAAGACTGGAGTCTCCACACTGTAGACCTATAGCTGTAGACCCTAGCTATTTATGCTGAAAACTCACTCCAGCCCTGGAATTCACAATATTGAAAGCACCTTCTACCACTGTGCCTTTTTCCTCTGGGAGGATGTCAGAACCTCCCAGAATTGCCATTTATGAAGGGAAGTCAGATCAGGCATCTCTTGTTCCTCTCCAGGCTGTACCAGTTTCTCTAACATGACCCAATTACTCCCAAGCTTCTTTTGTCTTTGCCTGTTCCAGTGTCAGCTCGTTGATGGCAGAGACTGTCTTTCTTTCCATTTACATTTGCATTCTCAGCTTTTAGCAGAGTTGTTGTTCAGTCATGTCCAACTCTTCGTGACCCCATATGGAATTTTCTTGGCAAAGAAACTGGAGTAGTTTGCCTTTCACTTCTTCAGATCATTTTACAGATAAAGGAACTAAGTCAGAGTTAAGTGAATTGTCCAGGGTCACACAGCTAGTAAGTGTGTGAGGCCAGATTTGAACACAGGAGGATGAGTCTTCCTGACTCCAGTCCCAGCACTCTATCCACTGAGCCACCTAATTGCCCCTTTTACACAATACCTGGCATATAATAAGTGCTTAATAAATGCTTGCTAACTGAATGGGTAGAGGAGAGATCAACCATTCAGGTTTAATGAACACTGATGGTCTTGGCTCTATGCTACATGTTATCAGAGATAGAAATGAAAAAAAAAGTGCTTGTCCTCTGTTTCAACAATCCAGCTAGCAGCTGCTGTGGGGGTGTAAAACCAACAACAACCAGCACACAGGACGCTGCAAAAGCCCAGGTTCTTTTGATCTGCTTTACTAAGGAAAGCAACGTTAAGGGATTAACAAGTTTACCTTAATCCAGCATACAAATATCATTCACTTGGTTCAGGGGAAAAAGCCGGCACCCTGAACTTCAGAGCAAATACAATCAAATTACAAACAAACCAAATACAATTTGTAGTTACCAATGTCTGAGTTCAGCCTTGAGACTACATATTCCCCAACCCTGAGGTATAGGATTTCAGAGATGTTGGTTTTAACTAGAAAGGACAATGAACATCTTAAAAAACATGTGACGAATTCAATTTAGCCAAATTAATCAGATTCAATTCAATTAATAACCCTCCACAATGTCCATGAAAGGTAGCCATCTAGGAGCTCCTGCTTTCATTCACTCATACATACATTCATTCAGCAAACATTTATTAGGCACCTATACGCCAGGGACTGTGCTATTAGAGATATTAAGTATGAGATATTCATATAAATGGGTCTATGATATCATCAATTTGGAAATTCCCTCCAATGATTAGATTGAAATCCATCTGTGCCTCCTCATCCCTAGACACTCTTACCCATGTCCCCCGAAAAGTTACCACATGAGTCCTTTCCATATGTTACCAGTCTTCCTCAATTTCTCCTGATATTAAGATGGCACTGGTGGAAATAGAAGGGGGAGGTAGGCAATTTCTTCATCTTTAAAATGGCCTCAATAATAAGAGAAGTATCTATCCTACTGGGTTGTTCTGACATGGACTCAAATGGACCTATGCTCTCATCTGTCTAGATGCTCCCTCTGGTGATGTAGATGTCTATCCACACCTGTCTCTGCAATTCTTGTTAATATCCTTCCATAAATTGACCACACTGACTCTATAAAACATGATGGAGACCTTCCTCATTTCTTAAGAGCAAAATTTTGCCATGTTTTCTACTCTTTTTGTCATCCTCACAGAGTTTAATACAAATTTGGATGGACAGTCATTGTTCACAAAACATATTATGTTTGGTTGATGGACAAGAAGGGGTCCAGATTTTCCTTATATATCTATTCTCTGGTCTACTTCCCACCATTTATAGATATAAGTGAAATTCAGACAAAGGTCTGGAAAGGGCTATGGAAAACCATTCTCAAAAATGCCTCAAACTTTCACCACACCTTTAAAGTTGTTTGAACCTAACGTGGCCCTTCCTCCAACTCATATTATTAAGGCCTACTCTGTCCCTTTACTTGGATAAATATATGCTTAGATAGCAAGTCTTAAGGAAGGGAAACAAGAGAGTTATAAAGTTCTTGTAGATGAATGATTTAAACACAAAAGAAACTAAAATACAAATCTGGGACCACTGGTCTAGACCATACTCATACTGAACTAGATTGCAGGGATAAGGATATGGGTGGGAACTGATAAAATAGAGAATTAACTACATTGCCTTAAGAATAAATTTATTATTAAAAACTAGATGTAGAGAATATGACAATACAGCTACAAAAATCAAGATTTTTTGGTTTTATGGTTTCTTTTTTGCATCAACATACTTAGAGGACACTAGCAATGTAAATATCCTTCTTGGACAATCTATAACCTAAACATGTTTTGGCAAAAGTATGACTTTGGTGTAGGAATTATACAGACCACTGTAGCTGTATAAACAAGGCCCTAGTGGTAGGATTCCAGGAAAGAGCTATGCTTTCTGTTGGACAGAGAGAGTCTCAGTTGTTGAGTTTTTGTTGTTTTTAATAGATAGCCAGGTCCATCTGCTTGCTGAAACATTTTCATGTAATGCACATGTTTTCACATGGGCATATTTCCTCTTCTCAGCAATTTTCCCCAGGGTTGAGTGAGGGGTAGTATCTCTGTGGGGTACCTTCAATGGCTCCGGGTAGCAGGAGCAGGAGAGGAGGCAATTTAATTCATTACAATAATGTATGTGCTTAATCTCTTTTTTTGTAAATGAGCCCTGTGGCTATACAACTGGTGCATACAGTATTTATAAATACAATTAATATGGTGTCCACTTCCAGGAATGAGATCACAACAAAATGATAAAAAAACAGCATTAAGTCGACCAAAAGCCGCTAGCCAGAGTCTATGCTCCGTTGTTTTTGAGCAATCTGAGCTTAATTGGCCCCATGCAGTAGAAATATGAAGTTAGAAAATCATAGCTTTCTATCGATGGATGAAGCCTTGAACCATTGGCTGGTTCAGTCTCTTGCTGCCAAGCAGATGGATGCCTATTCAGGGTAGATGGTTCCTCACTCTGTTTCCAGAGATTTAGGGGGAATGGAGGCTCCACAGGGCTTTTGGCATTTCACCCTTTCATTCATTTATTCATTAATTCATTCATTCAATCAGCGTTTGTCTTATTATTCATTTATATATTCATTCTATCACAGTCAGCTAACCTGGTGCTAATTTTGGGTTTTGTCCATAGCATTACCTGTGGATTTTTTTTAGATATAGAAGGCTTGAGATCTGCATCAAAACCTTCACTACAAAATATATGGATCCTCTAAATATTTTTAAAAATCAACATTTAACAATTATGAATAGATACAGAAATGAATAACATATGTATTATTATTATTAATATTATTATTATCCCAGCAAATGTTTGTTCACTGTGTACTATGTTTAAGAAACTGCATTTTGCATGATGAGAATTATAGGAAAGTATAAGGTACTGTCTCTGTTCCCAAGTAGCTTACACTCTAGCTAGGGTGGTTTATTGATAATAAGGTTTATTGAGAATACTAGTTTATAAGAAGGGTTTATTGATAAGAAGATTTATTGACAATAGTAGTTCATATTTATGTAGCACTTTAGAGTTTACAAAGTGATTTCCTCATAATAACTTAATGAAGTAGGGAGTGTAAGCATCGTGTCCATTTCATAAATGATGAAATTGTGTCTACAAGAGTTCAAATGACTTGCCAAAGGTCAAACACAACTAAGATGAACCAAGGTCACCTTGTTCAAAGTCCAAAGTTTTTTTCTATCATGCTTCATTACATTACACTAATCTTGTACCTGAGATTTGAATTAAGCCTTAAAGAATGGGGGGGTATGGGAAAGGATAATCATTGTATCTGAGGTTCAAAAAATGTAATGATCTTTGGAAAAGAGTAAGATGGCCAGTTTGCATAGAGTGTAGTGCTTAGCACCATGACACTCCTATATGTAATAAAAATCTCTCTTGCTATAATATAAATACATATCCTTTCATCCACTCTTCAAGTATGGAGGAAAATTGACCACCTTCCTGCCTATAAATATCCCCTAATGCTCAAGTCATCCATAAAAGCTGGTTTTGGAGTGTCTCATGGAACATCATGTAATGGGGGTACTGGTCAACAAACACTTCATGTGTTCTCTGCTCTGATTTCCTTTTCTTCTTAGGTTTTAACACGTAATATTCCCTGACTAGTTCCTATCCAAAAAAAATGGAGATTTGGTGACTGAGTAATTAAGGTACTGTTATTGTGAGGTAATAAGAATCTTCTATTTGTTTCTAGAGCAGAAAGGACTAATGACTTAAGATACAAAAAAAAATGGAGTGAATGATCTCTCAGTCTCTTTCCTAGCAACTGCTGAGTGAGAAAGATTGTGTTGAGCAATCAACTCCCACTCAACTTGCCAATGACACCTCTGTGTGTGTGTATGCATGTGTGTGTGTGTGTGTTTATCTTTGTTTCCCTGACCAGAGGTTAAAGAGTATCCTAAGAGTGCCCAGGTCACTACTAAGAAAGCAGTGCTGAGGATGAACCAGCAGCTAGAGATAACTAGTATTATCCACTTTCTCCAGTAGCAGTAGTAGCCAAGGTGATGAAAGAGCTAGTTCAGCAGCCAAGCAACCTAAGACCCTCAATGCTGCAAGGAACCTGTCCAGCTAATCATCCAGTATGGATTCTATGCCCCAAAATAAATGTGGGAGGGATTCGACAAAGGGTGAAAACAGCTACCAGGACCACAGCACATAAGCTACCCTTCAGTGCTGCGGATTCCCATGTAGGTGCTTCACCACCTTTTTCTTCAAATTTCAGTCCACTCTCCTCAAGTGTTTGTACCTTCCAGTCTTTTTTTTTTTGAGAGAGGTGTTCTTCCTATTTCTTTTCAGTAAATAGCCACTTTAAAATTTTAATTGAGGCTAATGGAATTCACTCTAGATGGGTGCTCATGACCAAGAGTGCTACAGACTCTAAACCCTCAATGTTGTTTCTAGGACACTAAGGGTAGAAAAAGTATTCTCGTCTCTAGGAACCTAAGCTCCTAAACCACTGGAAGTCAAGAGAGTGAGTCCAGGAAGGATGCTAGCCATTATTAAACCAATATAAGCCACAGGGGTAAGCAGCCTTGCACCATCTTGAATGATCAACATTTCATTTTATGTCTCCCAAAAGGACAGGAGTTGTAAGAGAACTCAGGGCAAACTTATACTTGAACAAAACTCCTCTCCACAATTTGTCAGACAAGTGGCCAGTCAGTCTCTACTTGAAGATTGCCAGTGAGGAGGTATCCACTGCCTTTTTAGATAACCCATTCCCCCCCATTCTTGGACAGCTCTGATTGTTAGGAACTGTTTCTTCCTCTTACATGAAGCACAAATCTGTCTTTATTCACCTTCTGCCTATTGCTCCCAGTTCTGTCCTCTTGAATCAAGTAGAACAAGTCCAATTTTACTTAGCAAAGTGCGTGACACAGAGTAAGCACTTTATAAATGCTTATTGCTATAACATCTCTTCACAAATATGTAGACTTATCTCATAACTCCCCTTGCTCCCTCCATGGTTTCTTTACACTGCTTCATTCCATTTATCTTCATATGATATTTTTCTAGTCTCCAGGCACTCAAACATTTGGGTCACTTTCTCTTGACTAAGGTCAAGTCAGTCTAGATCTTTCCTAAAATGTGCTCTCTAGAACTGATCTAATATACTCCAGATATGTTCCCACTAGAGCAGAGTACAGGATTATCACTTTCCTGTTTGTGCACACAATGCTTTTTTGCACAATCTAGCATTGTTTTTTGGCCTGCTATTTAAAATTGCTAGCTCTAAGTTTTAGATTGACCAAAATTCTCACATCTTTTCCAAAAGGTGATGAATTGCCCAGCATTTCTTCATACATATCATTCCCTGTGATTTTTATTTCTTTTTATTCCAAGTGTAGAAATTTGCATTTATCCATTAACTTTCATCTTATTTTATTATAGCCTATCAAGATCTTCTGAGTACTTGATTCTCTCCTCTAATAGATCAGCTGTCCTGCTGATACTTATTCTGTCTGCAAATTAAAAAAAAAAGTTTTCTGATTTTGTTCAAACAATTGATAAGAATACTAAACAACATAAGTCCAAAGCTGATGCCTGGGACACTATATTAAAGAACACATTGCCAGTTAATATCATCTCATTAATGACTTTGTAAGGAAGTAAAAAAGAAGAAAGGAAGGAAAGAAGTTGGCATTTCTTAAGCACCTACTATGTTCCAGGCAACGTGCTAGGTGCTTGTTAAATGTTATAATCCTTTTATTGACACAAAAATCCTGGGGTATAGGTGCTCTTACATTTCACTATCGAGCGAAAAAAAGTAAAGAAAGAATGAGCTTTTATATAGTACCTACCATATGCCAGGAATTGTGCTAAGAAATTTTTATACATATTATCTCATTTGATTCTCACAACAACCTTGAAAGGTAGTTGCCATTATCATCTTCATTTAGCACTCTTGAAGAAACTGAGGCAAACAGAGGTGAAGTGATTTGTCCAGGGTCTTGCAGCTAACAAGAGTCTGAGTCCAGATTTGGACTCAAGTAATCTTGACTCTGGACCCAAGTGCTCTATCAACTACACCATCAGCCTTCTGGCCATTCAACCAGTTTGGAATCCCACTAACTGTACAATGATCTAGCTTTTCATGTTGCCCACAAGTACAGGATGAGAAGCTATGTTCATGCTTGGCAGGACTCTAAGGATATTATGTCTCCAGCATTTCTCTGCTCTGTCAATCTAGTTAGTTTGATACAACCTGTTCTTGGTGAAGCCATGGTGGTTTTAAATGATCATCATAAACTACCTTTTTCATATTCTAGACTTTTCCCAGGGATGGAGTAACTCCAAGGGTCAGATGTTGCAGATAGGAGGACTATAGGAGGTATCCAATCTAACCCCCTCATTTTGCAGAGGAAACTGAGGCACAGAGGAATGAGATTGCTTGTTCAGACTCACTCAACTAGTAACAGAGGTAGGAATTGAACCCAGGTCATCTTGGCTCTAGTGCCCTTTGTACTCTGTCATATTGTCATTTTGCTGGTCTACAGATTGTAGACCAACTCCTCTTTCTCCTTTTATTTTTTAAATTGAGGCATTTTCCTGTCTCCATTTATTTAGGATCCATTTCATTCTCCACGATCTCTCAAAGATCTTCAGTGGTGAAATATTACTTTGTTATTTTTGTGACACATAGATTAGAGGGATCAAGATAAGAGATATGGGAAAGGAGATCATGTAGAAGGCTTTTGCAATTGGTATTTTCTATCTTTTAAAAATTATTCATTTATTTTTTGTAATGTCGTTGAATATGAGTCATGTCTAGTGCTTTCTCATTCATTTCTGAAAGAAAGTATTCATGGCCTATAGTCTACAAGTCTTAGGCTTTGTTCGTTCTTTTTATCTGATCTATATTTTACAAAAACATTCCTATCATTCTCCCTTCATCCCACCATTGCATTAAGGTTTCTAATCATTCAAGGTTATGTTGATTTAACTGAGAGGGTCCCATCAAGTTCTTCATAAATTCTCTCTCAGCCATTTTGGAGGGCGGTGTGGAACTATGCCCAAAGGGCTATAGAAATGTTCATACCCTTTGACCCAGTAATACCACTTCTAGGGTTGTATCCCAAAGAAATCACGCAAGCGGGAAAAGGACCCATATGTACAAGAATATTTATAGCAGCTCTCTTTGTGGTAGCCAAGAATTGGAAAGCAAAGGGATGCCCATCAATTGGGGAATGGCTGAACAAGCTGTGGTATATGAAGGTGATGGAATACTATTGTGCCATAAGAAATGGGGATGATGCAGACTTCATAACAACCTGGAAAAACCTACACGACATAATGCTGAGTGAGCGGAGCAGAGCCAGGAGAACGTTGTGCACAGCCACAGATATGTGGATTCCGTGAGGACCAACCCTGACATACTGCGCTTCTCTCAGCAACCTAAAGGGGCAAGGACAACTCCAGGGGACTCACGATGGAGAATGCTATCTTCATTCAGAGAAAGAACTGCGAAGTTTGAATACAGACTGAGGCACACTACTACATGCTCGCCTTTTCTGCTTCTCTTTTGTTTTTGGTTTTGGGTTTTTTTTGTTTTGTTTGGTTTTTTTGGTTCTGTTTCTTCTTTCTCATGATTCATTCCATTGGTCAAAATTCTTCTCCACGACTTGACTAGAGCATAAATTAATTCAATGCGAAGTTATACATGACAGTTATATGAGACTTCATGCCGTCTTGGGGAGGGAGGGGGGAGGGAGGGGAGAAAAACTGGAACTCAAAACTATGTAGAACCGTGTGTGGTAAACTAAAAATAAATTTAAAAAAAAAAATAAATTCTCTCTCCCTCTTCACCTTCAGCAGCAGATTGTGTATTTTCTGCAATTATTTTCATGTTAATCTTTTTCCCCAAATATTTAATATGAGTACTATAATATGCAATGACCAAAAATTCCATGAAATTATTCTTCTTCTTGCTTTGGAGTACACAATAAATTCACCTTCACCAAATTCTTTGTATGCTTTTTCAAAGAATACAGATGAGGCATCTTCCCATGTGACTGTAACTTCCTTCTTTCTGGTTTCATTTATGATGAGAATGATACACTGATACAATTCGGTTCTTCTAATAGTATGCCCACTTGTTGGCCATTGGACAAAGATGTCCTCTTTAGAATGCCAATGGCTAAGTTATAGTCTAGTGAGAGACTAATAACTGCTTTTTAGGGCCCTCTTCTCTTTTCTGTCTTTCTGTTCTTGTCACTACATAAGTGGAATGGAGCCACACAGTACTGAATCCTTTTCATATTTTTTTTTGTTGTTGCATGAGTTGTCTTGGCCAAAGAATTTCTTACCAAATGGCTAGCCTGATGCTGATAAGTCTTTTTTGTACTTGGCAAGGCTAACCATGAAAGAATAGGCTCAACTAGTTGTCAGGACCATATTTGGGGCCTCTCCAATCCTGTACCATTACCAGAGCTTGTGTTTTACTGATAGAGTCAGTCTTCAAGAATCCTAGGTGACATCCACATCACAATGAGACTTTCAAGGATGAATTTGTAGAATTTCCTTTTGGTGCCCTCTCTCTTTTAAAGGAGAAAAAAATCAAGACAAGTCATATTTTTCAGTTGCTAAGCTTTTGGCAAAACAAGAGCCGTAGCAGATGTCCAGATAGTTGAAGTCCCCTATTGCTACAATGTCATGTTTGCATTGCCAGATTTGTGTTATGTTTCCCAAACTCTTCATCTAATTCCTCTTTCTTCCCAGGTGCTCTGATTCATACTCCAACTATGATACCATTTCTGTTTCTCCCTCCATTGACTGTCACGCAAATGTTTATCCATCATGATACTCCCCTCTCACTCCAGGATTTTCTTGTGTCAATATATTCCCTTTATATATTACTCTCGCCCCTTATCTGTTCTCTACCTTTCGATTAATGTTTGCCATTCCAGAGTTATGTCTTAGCTATAATGCCCATTTTACCAAATGCCAAGGAGATCTATAAGTAAATTAGCTTCCTTGTTCCAGGATCTCTAATTCATCCTGCTTCATAAACATATTTTGTTCATTTATATATAAATATATTAGACTTTGTTTTGTTTAAATTTTTGATTCCTTTCCTGGATTTTGTGTCCTGCGAATTGTTCAGAATCTCTAATACTGTTCTTCCTTCTATATTGTTGCTGCTACTCTGTATGTCATTTGTATGTATAAATAGATAGGTTTCTCTCTTCTATTTTATACTTAAATTTCTCTTAATCAGATTTTCAATAGACCAGGTAAATATATTTCCCTGTTCTTATTAAATGCACTCCATTCCTGGGCAAAAGAACATCATTCCTATATTTGAAGACATGGGCTTCATTGGCTTCAGTTTTTATCACTAATGAAAACAATGGCAGGGCTTTCATCGATATTCTATGTTTTTCCTAATGTAATGTCCTTCTTTCTTTGCCTCTAAAATGGACTTAATTTTCTCATGTTGTTTATTTTTCTGCTTCTCTTTCCCTACTGCCTTTCTATCCCTTAAAATTATAGATCTAATCATCATCCCCACTATTTTCTCCTCTCCAATCCTCAGCATTTTATCTGGTCATCAAACAAGAATTATAATTTATGGTCACCCAAAGGGCAATGGAAAGATGGGTGCACAGTGATTGTGATCAGTATATAGCACATCACAAATGAAGAACTATCCAGAAGTGGTAGGAAGCAGGTCATTAGAGAGGGCCATTCACATAGTGAGAACAAGGGACAAACAATAATATTGTTACAATATCAGGAGATCACAAGGAAGGTCTTGAATACATTGAGTAGACTCCTTGAGAATTTTGGTGAGAATATTGGCAGAAAGTAGCATTGGATGGAGATTTTAATATGCATAGTTTCTTCCAACACCAATGATGTCTTAGGTCTCTATATATGTTAATCTCCACTATTTTCTGGACCTCTCATTCTGTTTAAGGTATCAGCACCACTTTAAGTGTTCTTCTTTCAGTGGCCTTGGGTTGTCATTATTTTCTTTGTCAGGCCTTAATCTTTTCCGTGTTATCAGGATAGGAGGTAAGAAGAGACAGCCAATCCAATAGCTTTGAATAGATTATATGTTCTTGGAGGTTAGGTTTTCATTTTCAAAACAACCGCAATAATAACGTTCAGATTTTTATAACATTTCAAGATTTTTAAAGTTGTATCTGTCTGTCTCTCTCTTTATACATACATATGTATGTAATATACATATGTGGATGTAAACATATGTATATATGTATACATAGACATGTGTGTATGTCCTCTATCTCTATCTCCTGAAGGTGAAGAAGAATACGGTCTAGTCCTGTGATTGGAAAAGCAACCTTGGACTGAGGGAGATTTAGATTCAAGTCCTGATTCTTACTTGGCTGTGTGTCTTTGGGAAAGACATTGAACCCCTGCAATGCATCCAGGCAATTATTTGGGACTATGAATTCCAGGCCTGATACAGATTAGCATTGATTAAGGGAATTTCTGTACTAGGAGTTCCCTAAAGAAAGGAAAGCACAGAGGGGAGGATTTCAGAGAAAAGGGAAGAGGGAAGAGGAGGAGGAGGAGAAGGGAGGGAAAGGGGGAGAGGAAGGAGAGAGGAAAGAAGAAGGAGGAGAGAAGAGAAAAGGGGAAGTGAGATCTGACTGATAGAAGTTGAAAAAAGAGAAGAAGAAGAAGAAGAAATGCATACACACAGTTTCTGCTACCCATATTTTTCCAATAATAACTAGCCTGGGGGCAGCTAGGTGGTACAGTAGATAGAGCACTGGCCCTGGAGTCAGGAGGACTCGAGTTCAGATTTGGCCTCAAATACTTATTAGCTGTGTAACACTGGGCAAGTCACTTTACAGCAATTACGTCAAAAAAATTATAATAGTAACTAGCCTGAAAAGACAACATAGTAAATGGGCAGACGGCTAGCCATCATTCACTTCCCATCTCTGACACAAACTGACTGTGAAACTGGGTAACTTCATCTCTCAATATAATAGGTGACTTGCAAAGAAGGTGCCAACCTTCCATGGTAGAGGGAGTCTCTTCTTCCCCATTAACAACTCTATAATGGAGAAGTGCATTGTTAGTCCTTTATTGTATGTTAAAGAACAGAGCCTTAGAAGAAATGGCCAAAACAAGACTTGCACCCAGGTTTTGTCATGGAACATTCTATGGTATCTCCTCTACATGTCCTTGACTAATGATCCCTTCAACTAAAAGTGATCTTTCTTGACTTTAAACCTCTATAGAGTTTTGTTTTAAAAACTCCTACAACACTTACATCATCTTAAGTTACAATGTGGTACTTGTCTTCTCTCCCCAACTAGATTCTAAACTTTTTAAGGAAAACAGTATTTCTTGTAAATCTTCCCTCTTCAACACAGTGCCTCCTATTAGTAATTCACTTAATGTCATTGTGGAAAACCATTCACAGACTTGCCAAAAGAAAAATAAAATCAAGTGCCTAAAAACTAGTGACAATTCCTTTAAAAAGCTCTGTAGGTGGCTGTGGGCTATCTCTTCCAGATCAATATATTGGTATGTATCTGGAGTGAGACAGAGGATAGAATCTTTTGTTAGCATGGAAGTGTGGTCTGACTGCTAAAAATATTTCTAGTTAAGTTCCCTGCTAACCATGTATGGATGTCTCCAATAGGTTCATGTTTGTGATCTCAGTATATTTGAGCATAAACTTTTTCTGAGAGATTTCTTGTTGAGTACAATTCTTTCCATTCATGCACTAGGCCACCATTCAGACTAAACTTGGGACCTCAGAGAACATCAAATTCAATTCAATTCCTCCCTTAAAACAAACAAGGCTCCATAACAGTTCTGACAAATGGTTCTCTAGAACCTACTGGAAGACCTTAGAGCTTGATTATTAGTGATCATGGAAGAACAGCGACCACTACAAGCTAACAAATCAAGAAGCATTGAATAAGGTTTACTATGGGTGCCTGGCAGTGAGAACATAAATACAAGAAGAATGAAAGGCAATTCCTGCCCTCAAGGAGCTTACATTCTGAGGAGATCACACATAAAAAGAAGTTGAATAAAGAAAGGATTTGGTTGGAAGAAATAAACATACCTGGATTGAGAAAGTCCCAAGAAGGAGAGTATAGTTTTGAGAGAAATGAAGATTTGGCTAGTTTAGCTGTTCTCCCTAAAATGGTGGTTGTGTTCATCCCTTATGTTCGAAGAGGACCATGACATCAGGAAAATGATGACATTAACTCGCAGTTGAGTTTGATTTGAGGGAGGGCTGTGCAAGGTCACCAGCCTCACTTTCTGCTCCAGAGCCATCTGGGTCAATGGCCTGATATTCATCAGGATGAGTGGAGATGACTCAGGATACAATGGGAGACCCTGGCCTTTTCAGGTTCTCACTTCAAGTGAGGTAAAGCCCATTCAATGAACAGGCCTCTTTAAGAAGTGGGTCAAGGGAATAAAAGAAAAAAAAATCAAACTGAGAGGTGAAGACCCTCAAAGTTGCTAGTGAAAAGGCAAACGATTACCATTGACATTCACTCTGAGTCAGGAGGGCCTAAAACACAGCCATTAAGTGGAGCTTGGGCTCTGAAGCTCATAGATGGTACCACAATAGCTCCCTGCCCAAGCTCCACTTAATTCAATCAAACAACAATTTTCAGCATCTACTTTTCATAGTTTTATTAAATAGAAATGAATTCACTTAATGTCATCGTGGAAGACGATGAAAAGAACATGCATAGACAATTAAAAAAGATGAATGAATCAATGAATAAATATGCCTTAGAAACTAATGAAATTAATATCTTTAAGGCTCTGCTGAACTTGTGATGCTTTCAAAAGTTTTTTTCCTAATGAGGAAAAAAAAAGTAGGAAAAAAATCTAACCTGATTCCCTCTTTTGCTGAGCAAAACAAACAATAGTCTATTTTAATCATATATTTTGCTTCTAAAATAAGAAGGGAAGTTGAAAATTCCAGTGATACTGGATTGTACAAATAGGAATGTAGCAGACAGGAAAAGAGATACTAGTATTTCCTTTCCATCTGTAATAAGGCTCTTCTTAGAGCCCTGGGTCCAGGACTAAGGAGGAATACAGAAGACTGCAAGGTTTTATAGAGCAATGGAAAACATAATTCTAAAGTATCTTTTACTTCTGTAGCACATTCCATTTTGTCAAAACCCATTTATATCTCTTATCTCATTGTACCTTTAAAATGTCCTGTGAGTTACGTTAGGCAGGTACTATTATGGCTACTTGATAGTTAGGGAAACTGAAAGAAATTAAGTGACTTGACCAAGGTCACAAAGCTAGTCAGAGGCAGTAAAACTTCAGGCTTTCTGACTTCTATGTCAGTTCATTTTACGAGACCAAATAGTCAGCAAATAAGACCATCAAGGAAAGGTTAAAGGAACAGGGATATTTCAGTCTGGTGGCTGAGTGGTAGAAGGAAGATTTCATAACAGTTTTCAGGAATATGAAAAGTTATTATACCGAGGATGGTGACCAGATGTTCTTTATATCCATAGACGACCAAATAAGAGAAAATGGGCTTACGCTGCAATAAAAGGATTTTGGGAGAGACAGAACTCTATATTAGAGGCAACTAATATTCATTAAGTACCTAATATGTGCAGGAGATTGTGCTAGACCCTGAGGGTACGAATAAAAAAAAAATCAATAGGACATAATCTTTACTTTCAAAAAGCTTAAGCCATAGATAAGTAATGAGATATGTGCATGAATAATTAAAATTCCTTATGATATGCTAAGTGAATAGTTGAGGTGGTACTAAAGGCTTCCAGGATTTGAGGAGAGAAAACTCATTTGAGGGTAACAAAGAAAGACTAACGGAAAGGGTGACTCCTAAATGGGGCTTGATGTATAATAAAACAAAGAGTTAACGTTTCTAATATACTTTAAAGTTTGCATAGCACTTCCTGTATATTAATCTCACTGGATCCTGACATCAGTCCTGTGAGGTAAATAATACAAGTTACTCTCAATTTACAGATGAAGAAACTAAGGCTGAGTATGACTAAATGGCTTCTCCTCATATAACTAACAAAAAGTTAGAGTAGGGGCAGCTAGGTGGCGCAGTGAGTAGAGCACCGGCCCTGGAGTCAGGAGGACCTGAGTTCAAAATCCGGCCTCAGACACTTGACACATTTACTAGCTGTGTGACCTTGGGCAAGTCACTTAACCCCAATTGCCCTGCCAAAAAGCAAAAAAAAAAAAAAAAGTTAGAGTAGGAATTGAACCTATTTCTCTTCATACAACAAGCCCAAGGCTCTTTCCACATGAAAGTGAACGAAGAATGAGGAAAGATAAAGAGTTGAGAAAGGAACGAGGAGTTCTTGGAAGAGTAAATAGTCCAATCTGACTGTAGCATCTAGTAGATGAAGAGGAGGGGTGCAATTTTGGGCTAAAAAGTTGATTTAGTATTGATTTGAATACCAAGAGTTTCAACTTCCTTCTACTGAATAAACAAACAAATAAATAAATGTATGAATCAATGAATGTATTACCATGGAAGATAAGAAAGTCTACATGAGAGTTCAGAAAAAAATAGAGGAAGGGAAGTTTATGAGACTAAGAGATGATTGAATGATTTCCCACCCCTAAGAATTTTTAGTTTTTATTTTTCAGCATTTGTATACACAATTAGGACTCACACTGGTAAGGAGTTTTGAGCACTTCAAGAATAGATGGGTTCTCATCTATCTGGGGGATGAGTTGAGTGTAAGCTTGTTGAAAGATTGGGTGGAGAACTAGTTGACCGCTAGAGGTCCTGTCCAACTTCTCTGATGTTGTGAGATGACTAGAAATAAAAACACAGGAGTATTAACAAAATCCAATTTCTTTCCCCTCTCTGATTCTCTATGGGACCCAGTAAAGGCTGAGGCAGATGTGGTTCCAATATAGGCCACGCTGATGACATTTCTGGAGATTTCTTTTCTCCCCTTTCTTGCAGAGAATGAGAGATATAAGAGCTGGAAAGACTTTTTTTTTTCTTTCTGTCATTTCCCAAAGGCCTTGACAAAATTGCTCCCAGAGTTCCCTCTTGCTTTGTCCAGTCAAGTTTTAAATAACCCAAGCAATGAAGCTTCTACCAGGGCCCTTGGGAAGCTCCTCTGCAACTCAATAGATCTTCTGTTTAGGATGTTTCCCTCATAGCAAGCCTATTTTAGAAGAAAATCATCCCATTTCTCTCACTTATGTTCTCTGTATCATATACTAACATCTCTTTAGGCTCACTTTCAGGGCACCCTTTTACCCCACCCAAATCAAGTTTATAGCTTTCCAATTCCTTTAGCTGGTGTTCATGGGCCTCCTTTGTCATCCTCTGACCCAAGCATTCATATTTACTTACTTTTTAGCTTTCCTTTGGGGTCTGAGTGCTACTGAAGCTAAGATGTATCTCTGGGGCTGTGGCCAAGAGAAGTATGCCTGTTACCGACTAAGAATCCTAGTCTATTAGCAAGTCCCTCACTTGGGAACCTATCTCTCTCTCTTTCTTCCCTTCCCTTACATCCCAGGATGTTGGCTATAGCCAGCACAGTATAGAGAACCTGTGCCACTTTAGAACAAAAAAACAAAAAACGTTTTTATCAAAAGAGGGAAAAATAAGTTCTATTAATTTCTTTGTGCTCTACTGAGCCCTGCAGCTCATTAGGCTATATATAGCATATATATGTGTATGTGTGAATATACATACATATATATATACACACACACACACATATAATATTGTTTCTTACTAAAGAAACGGTTCAATAGAACTATCTGGTTTAAAGGATGAGCCTGACTGATTACTGTAATTCATAGGGCCTTAATTAGCTGCACAAACCATTAGCTACAATTAGACTATTATAAAACACTTGATGCGCTATGTCAACCATGGGGCCTCATTTATTCTTGTGGCAGGAATGGGGTGGGGGGGCAGGCATGCTATACCGCCAAGCATGCTAATAAAGAATGATTTTTGATTTAAGATGTTGCCGATAGTGCCTCAAAATTAATCTCAATAGCTGTCTAATTTGTGTCGGTGGATGGTATATTTATTGTAAGATGACACCAAAGCTAAATGAGTTACCTGAAGCAGGAGTGTTAATGTCAGTGCCTGGAGACTCAACTCCATATGCTGGCATACAGAAAGGAGCTGGTGCTGAGTGCTCCCAGTGGGCCACTTGGCCTCATCTGTCTCCGAAAATGCAGCAACCTGACTTCCATTTTATGATCCTTAAATAATAATAATAAAAGAGAGAGAAGGAAAGTGAGAGTGAGAGAGAGACAGGGAAATGGAAAGGGGGTTGGTGACAAACACCAGAGCAGCTTTGCAAAGGGTGGGTTTTCAAGGGCAGAGTAAAGCTGAGATAATTATGGAAATGAAGTAGAGATGTTGGGGTAAGTAGTCCTATTGGCTGACATTTCCATAGCCCTTTACAGACGCAAAAATATTTTCATAGAGTTATTTCCTTTGAAATAAAGAAAGTACCATAGCCCTGATTTGGGGAACAGATAAGCTTCAGGCTTAGAGAGGCAATGGTGGCCTGTACTAGGTACTCTTGGATTCAGTAACACAGGCCTCCTGACTGTTGCACACATAGAACACTCCATCTCCTGGCTCCAGGCATTTTCTCTGTCCAGTCTCCTAACCCTGGAATTCTCTCTTACCTCTCCCAGGCTTCCTTTAAATCCCAACTAAAATCTCACCTTCTGCAGGAATCCTTCTCCAACTCCTCTTAATCCCAGTGCCTTCCCTGTGTTAATTATTTCCCATTTTTTCTATTTATTCTGTATATAGCTTGCTTTGTATATATTTGTTTGCATGTTGCCTTCCCCATTACATTGTAAACTCCTTGAGAGCAAAGACTATTTTTGCCAGTTTTTTTTTTTAATCTCCAGTGCTTAATACAGTGCCTGTCACATAGGAGGTGCTTAATAAATGTTTATTGAATGGCTGGTTGGATGAATGGTTGGTTGGTTGGATGGACGGATAGACGGATGAATGAATGAATGAATGATAGGTCATGCAGCTAGCTAGAAAATATCAAAGTAGGGACTCCAAGTCTTGGGTTTTGTCCACCAGAACCCAACTCAGTTGCTTAAAGCAGAGGTTCTTAATGGTATGTGTGTGTGTGTGTGTGTGTGTGTGTGTGTGTGTGTGAGAGAGAGAGAGAGAGAGAGAGAGAGAGAGATGGACTCTTTTGTTACCCTGGTGAAACTATATCAATAAGGCAAGATTCATGACCTGGAGGATGACAATAAACATGTTTATATGGTCCAGAATTGGAGAGTATGAAAAACTTTCTAGTTAGAAGGCAGAGGAAGTATAACATTTATTTAGGCACCAAAGAATCAAATCCCAGAACCAATAATTCCAATTAGATATAGCAGTAACTGTATTGCAGAACCAGTAAGCCCACATCAATGTAGCAACAAGGAGATTAAAACACGGTATTACAGCAATGAGTCATGTCATCCTATAACCTTCCCCCTCTGCTAGGGCCTTCCCATAAAAAAAAAAATCACTCATGAATCCTAACTATTTGCTTGCCTGTGTACTCTGCCTGCTCAGTCCTCTGGTTGGCAGCTCTCTGGTCTCCACTCTCCCCTCAGCACTCTCTTCTGCAGCTCTTTGGACTCAGAGTTCTCACTCCTTCTCCTTGGGCTGAATTCTGAAGTCTGGCTTCTCTTCTGACTTCAGAATTCTCGGTTCTCAGTAGCTAGCTTCTGGGTGTATATGTTCTTTTGGGGGCCTGAGGGTTTCATGCTCAATAGGCAAAGGGTGTGGGTAAGATCTTTAATCACTGATTGGTATCACAAAGGTATTGGCCTTCCTCTCTTAACTGGTCCCACCTGAGGCCTATTGAATAGGTGGGAAAGATCTTCAATCACATTATCACCATGGAAACCTATAGCCCCTTCCTCATAATATTTTCAAAATTGCAAAGGATTACAAAGAAAATCAATTATATCAAATGAAATTTTAAAAATAAAACTAACAAGTTCCTGGACTCTAGGTGAAGAGATTCTCCACTATAGCAGAAACTGGAAGGAAAGGGAACCAATCTTGGATGGTAGCCTGGTGGGGGTGGGGGAGGTGAAGGTGGGGGAAGGGTACTTCAAACAAAACCACTTAATCAATATTTGTTGCATTAGTAAAGGGATTTATATTCATCAAAACACTTTTACTTCTTATGTGAATAGAGACTCTTAGCTTAGAGACTTGAAGCAAGAAAAGCAGGTAAGAAGGACAGGTCTCATTATACCCCCATTTCAGAGAAGTAACTGAAATATAGAAGAGGCAAGTGTTTAACTCGGAGTCTCACATTTGGTTAGTCATAGAAAAAGGATAAGAGCTTAAGTTTTCTAGTCCTAAATTATCTCTCCTATAGCATACTTCTCATTCTAGGTCTCATAATAGAGTTTTGCACCAAACCATTCTCCTTTATTCAAGGATCACACAATAAATAGAGGCAGGAAATATGAGTGCTGGACTGAGAATCATGAAAGTCTGAATTCAAATTCCACTGAAGATAGTTAATAGTTGCATTGCCCTGAGCAAGTCACTTGACTTCCCTCAGTCTCAGTTTTCTCATAAGGAAAATGGGAATAAATAATATCTACTTGCCAGGGTTGTAAAAATGAAATGAGATGACACCCATAAAGAGCTGGTGCTTTATAAATGCTAGACATTATTATAATGCCTGTTTGAGTTTAGTTCTTGAAAGGAATTTGTACCTGCAGATTAATCTTGAGATCTTACCTCAATTATTCCTTGACCTTAACTGGTTTTATTGAGTCTGGAAGTGCATATCAGTGCCCCTGACATTAATTAGACTCTTTGGAGCAATTTGGAACTATGCCCAAAGGGCTATAAAACTGTGTATACCCTTTGACCTAGCAATAACACTTCTAGGTCTGTATCCCAAAGAGATCATAAAAATGAGAAAAGGATCCACAGGGGCAAAAATATTTATAGTAGCTCTTTTTGTGGTGGCCAAGATTTGGAAGTTGAGGGGATGCCCGTCAATTAGGGAATGGTTAAACAAGTTATGGTATATGGATATAATGGAATACTATTGTTCTATAAGAAATGATGAACAGGTGGTCTTCAGAAAAACCTGGAAAGACTTATGTGAACTAATGCTGAGTGAAGTAAGCAGAACCAGGAGAATATTGTGCACGGTAACATTATGCAATAACCAATTTTGATAGACTTAGTTCTTCTCAGCAATGGAAGGATCTAAGACAATTCCAAAAGACTTATAATGGAAAATGCTATCCTCATCCAAAGAAAGAAATATGGAGTCTGAATACAGATTGAAAAATGCTATTTTCTCTCTTTTTTTGTTGTTTTGTTTTTCTTTTCTTCTTTCTCATGGTCTTTCTCTTTGGTTCTAATTCTTCTCTATAACATGACTAATGTGGAAATATATTTATTAGGATTATACATATATATAGCCTATATCAGATTGCATGCCATCTTGGGGAGAAAATTTAGAACTCAAAATCTTATAGAAGTGAATATTGAAAACTAAAAATAAATTTAAACAATATTTTGAGAAGACTCATTGGTGAGTTGTGATAGAAGGAATACAATTGAGGGGTGGGGGGAAGACAAGAAACCTAAGTCCTAATCTCAGTTCTGTCATTAATCAGTCTTGTGACCTTAAACAAGTCATTTTCTTCTCAGAACTACAAAAGCTTCATGTTCGAAGAGGCCTCAGAGGTCACGTAGGCCAACTAGAGCATGAATAAAAATCTTCAGTACAGCACCTCACGGCAACCCACAAGTCATCCACTTGAAGACTTCCAATGATGATGAGCTCACCACTCCCAGAGGCAGCCTATTCCACTCACAGACAACAATAATCTTTAGAAAGGATTTTCTTACTTGGTGTTGAAATCTCCCTCTTTCAACCCATTGTTCCAAATACCCTTGCCTACTAAGGCCAATCTAAACATGTCTAATTTTTCTCCACTTGAAAGTCCTTCAGATTCTGAAAGGAAGCCATCATGTTCCATTTAAGTCTTCTTTTCCCTAGGCTAAAGCTCGGCAGTTCCTCATGTGCCATGGTTCACAGTTTTAAAATGCCTGGCACACTGAAGTGTTTAACAAATGCTTTGTTGATTGACAAAGACACACACTAAGTCTTTTAAAGATCCTCCTCAGCTAGTACGTTGGTTCTATTTATAAAAATCTAGTAGCACACAACTTTGCAGAAACACCCTTGTAACGTATTAAGTGACTGCAGAAATCTATCAGCAAAAGTGAGACAAAATCCTGGGTTAAAAGGAAGAAGGGCTGAATGCTTCCTTGTTACCAAAAGATCCATTCCTTGAAAGCCATTTAGATATGGAAATCACCACAGACAAAGGAAATCCTGGTTATACAATGTTTTCTTTCTCCTGTTGACCTCCTCAGACGATAAAATACTAAACCAAATTGGGAAACATGTTTCTTCAGATGTATTTTCTGGCCTCCACTCAAGCAGGGTGGCATTGCTCTATAATTAGAGCTAAGAACATAATCCCAACATCAAGAGATAACATTTAGCAATAATACTCTACTTGAACAGGAAGTCTTGGTTGTAAATCCTGCTTTTATTGAGGACCACTCCATAGCTATCACACAACTTATGTGCTGAGGATCTATGGAGAAATGCCCACTGATGTGAAATTACCTAGTTTCTTCTGTGCACCTTCACATTCTAGATCCCCTCTCTCCTTTCCTCCCTTCATGGCTTCCCCTTGCCTTTCCTCTCCCCACCCCCATCATACCTTTGGGCACAGAAAGGCTAAGTGAAGAAATCATCAGTGTTCCCTGCTTAGGAGGCTTGGCTCCATCCTCATAAGTCTCCTTTAATGCAATGTTTTTGCTTCCTCTTGTTCAGAAAGAAAAAGGTCCCTAGAATCCAAATTTATCACAATAGAAATAAAAAATGTAAAAGACCCATATAAAACATTTAGCAGCAACAGTTAATAATGTATATGATAACACATCGCACTAATATATTGACAAATGCAGGCGATAAAGTATTAATGTGATTATGTATCATCAACCATACCAGCCAGCCAGCCAGCCATTCTCTTTTTTGTACCCAATGGTTTGAAAACAAACAAAGCAAAAACTGAAGGAGAATCTAAAATGGAGATACAAGCACCAGAGTGGTTTCAATTAGTAGCAGTCCCGAAATGCTGCCGTGAAGCTCTAAAGGAGGTTGTTAGCATGGTCAGAACAAAATTCCATGAGGGAGGAAGTGTTGCGTGGATAGAATACTAGACTTGGAGTCTGGAAAGATCTCAGTTCAAATCCTCTGACACTTATTGGCTGTGTGAAGGTCACCTTCTCTCTCAGCCTTAATCTCCTGCTCCCTTAAAGGGGGAAACATAAGGGCACATACTCCAACGGCCATTGTGTGGACAAAAAGAAATTCTGTGTAAAGTGGTTAGCAAACCTTAGAGTGCTACGTAAATGAGAGCTATTACTAGAGATTTTGGAGAGGAAAAAAAAAAGAAAGTGATGTGTTTTCTTACATATTTATATCAGATTTAATGGCCCTAGACAAAATTTTGGAGACTCACAAGATATCAGAGCTGGAGAGGACTTGAGTGGAGATTGTGGAAGAGCAGAAGTAGTAACAGATTTGGTTCAAATCCAAATTTTGTAATTTACTACCTGTTTGACTTTGGATGAGTTACCTCTGGGTTTCTATTTCCTCATCTGTCAAGTGTGGTAAAGGTTGAATTTATACTGAATTATCACTAAATTTCTCTTCCACTTGAAGTCTATGATCTCAGGATCTGATCCTAATTCTGATTGTTTTACAATTGAAGTAACTGAAATGGAGCAAGAGAAATGACTTATGCAAGGACTTACCACTAGTAATTGTTCAGTTTCCTGATTCCCCATCCTATCTTTTCTTTTCTTCTCTTTCTCTCTCTCTCTCTCTGTCTCTCTCTCTCTCTCTCTCTCTGTCTCTCTCTCTCTCTCTCTCTCTCTCTCTCTCTCTCTCTCTCTCTCTCTCTCTGCTCTCTCTGTCTCTCTGTCTCTCTCTCTCTCTCTCCCTCCCTCTCCTCCCTGCCCCCCCCCCAACATTTCAGACAGTCAGTACCTCAAATAAAGACTAGCTCTTGGGAAAGTCTCTGATATCAATCACCAGTCAGTTCTTTCTCAAGGGTATTTGCCTTTGCGAAAGAAAATGCTTTGTCCCACCAGTTAAAAGAATTTCAAACATCAGGCACATGTTGGGAAGCCATTTGAGGGAGGAAGGAAAAGGGTCCTTCCAGGTGCCCCTGAAGTCATACTGAATAAGCAGTCATTGATTCTTTTTATACTCAAGCCATTTAATGTTTCTTTTCTTTCTGGGATTTCTCCTTCTGCCACAATTTCAATGCTACAGGGACAAGTTAATGAAGGCAGATTGTAGAAGGTTCCAAAATATACCCTTCAGTTTGATATTTTCTCATCTTAGTCAGAGGAGCCAGCCAGGGTCCAGACAGGCAGGTGGCATTATCCTTGACCAACAGTGTTATAAAAGGTCTCTACCACATTCTCCCAAGTTATGGAAATTACCCACCAATAAGAAAAATGATGTTCATAGATTTATAGTCTTTAAAAACCAAAGTTAAAAAAATTTCAATATTTAATATGCACAACCAAGTTTCCTTTATACTGTGGGTAGAAAATATTTCTGTCAAAATTTGAGTAGTGTTATGGTTTCACTGTCATATGTACATGGAAGGAAAATAGTGGCTAATAAAAATTTGGACTCCCTGGAATATGCATGTGCATAGATACATGTTTGTGTGTGTAAATGTATGCATATATGTATGTGCATGTGCCCCTTTTGAGCTTAAAAAGTCAGACAGCCAAATCTACTTTGAATTGTGTGTTTGTTTAATCTGCTCTTTGCAATGAAATTATCTATATGCTATATATAAATGTATGTATGTGTACATGTGTGTGCATAGTGTCTCCTCCATTATAAGTTCCTTGAGAACAGGGGATATTTTTGTTTTATCTTTGTATTCTCATCACTTACCACAATGCCTTGCATATAGAAAATACTTAATAAAAAAATACTTGTCAATGGATCAGTTGAGTGAAGTAAGCCACTGAATTAGGTGACTGTTCTCCTTTCTCTCCTTCAGTTAATTTTGTTAGAAATGTACTGCATTAACCAAAAACTTGTAATACAATTGCACTTGAAATGTGTTCTGCTCTATTCTACCCAGGCAACTGTGTGTTTTGTTTTGTTTTGTTTTTTTCCCCACCTTTTCTCCAGTCTCTCAAAGAATATGGAAATCTCTAAAATTTCAGACCTTCATTGAATATTACCCTTACCAATACCTGAGAGGCAGTATGACACAGTGAAAAAAATATTGCTTTAGGATCCTTTGTCCCAGAACTTTTAGCCTCATCTCTGCCATTGGCTTATAAGGCACAATGGAAAGAGCACTGGGCAAGTCACTTAAACTCTCTGCGCCTCAGTTTCCTCAGTGAGGGATTTGGCCCCTGTGATCTCTAAGACACCCTTATTAGATGGTGAGGTCTCTGGGTTAGGGAATGTCTTTTGCTTTTATTTGTACCTCTAACATTTAGTACAGTGTCTAGAACATAGTAGGCACTTAATAAATGCTTACTGACTAACTCTTGTATCTTTGGTTCTATTTGATTTTTCCTCTGTGTCAGTCATCTCTCCCCAGATAGATTAAAAGTTTCTAAGGAGCACCACCAATTTCTTACTTGTATCTGTGGTATATTGTTGAGTGATTAACTCAGAATGAATGAATGAAATACTTATATAGAGTCTATTGTCTAGGAAACTGCATTTTCAACTTATTTGACCATGGATGACATTTGTCTAATTTTCTCTACTTATACCAAGAACAAAATGGTCCTTCCCTTGACTATTCTGATCAAACTTTTTGATCTTACTTTTGAACTTGTTTTGGGGGTGCAGAAGGGTGTTAGCCAGGAAAACTCTTGCTCTGCTGATTTGAACAATGTGCTTCTTGGTTCTACGCAGTTTCTGTGATCAAAAACCTATAATGCAAAGGGTCTGTCAATCTGCTATGGTTTTTGTTTGTTTGTTTGGTTGGTTTCCGACAGAGCATTTACAGGAATGACCAAACAATTCTTCACACACTCTAAGCTTTATTGCCATAGTTCATCCAAGAGAAGTATGTGGCAAGAGGGGGAATTTAGGGGCAGAGAAAGATTTGGGGTTCAAGTAATAAAGCCGGGGCTTTCTATTTCTCAGTAAAATTACACAGGAAATAAAGCTTGCTTTCAGCTTTCCAAGTCTCCCCTTTCTTCATCTTTTCGCCATTACTAAGTCTTGACCTCCATGACAGAGTTCAGATTTCCAGTGACCTCCCAAGTAGAACTACATGGCTAGCATTCATTTAGGACTTAGCACAGATCTAAGGATTTTCTCTCAAAGGCACTCACATGTTCATCTTTGTGTTCAAGATGGAGTTAAAGTCTACTTTCAGATAAAAGGAATTTCAGACAACAGTGAGTGGGCCCTGGAGATCTGGGAAGAAGGCATGGGCCTTCTTTGCACTCCTGGAATTTCACTAGCAGCTGCCTTTTCTGTCTAGGTGTATGATCAGCTAGGAGAGGAAGTGCTTTCCAGCCTATGTCTTTCAAATGTTCTCATACTTGTGGTAAAGATTCATGCTCAACTTGGATGTTGAACTTAATTTGCTGCCAATTGCTCAATCATTCCAAGAAGTGGTTTGATGACAAGTCCATATGTTTATGATTCCATTCCACCTAAATGTTAAAAATGTTCTTCTGTGAGGACAATTTGATGATTAAGCTGCCTCCTAGAACACTCGTCAAGAGTCTAGAGCTGCCTTACAAGTTTGGTCATGGAGACTTGCTTAGCGAAAAATAAAACAATGAGGACATTTTTACCAGTTGGGAATAAATAATCCATTCATCCCCACAGATTCCCTTGGAAACACTCTAAGAGGACACAAGAAAAACACGGTCACCTTTGCCACAATATTCATCCTAGAAAAATACCAGCTCACATTTCCATAGTCCTTTAAGGGAGACAAAGTGCTTTTTTCAAAACAAATCTGTGAGATTACCTTACAGTCCCATACCAGTCTATAACCTCTGTTAAGACAGGCATCATTTTACTTAAATCTAAGTGAAAATGGACTTTAAAGATCAGAGTTGTAACTGAGAATTTTTGCACCTGAGGAAAGACAATAGAGAGGGATGCTCTCCATTGGCAGAAGGTAGACGGCATGTAGCTCCTGAAGATCTTACTCCTACAGATCATCCTACAGTTTCCACTTCCAATCCAATCCAACAAGGACTTATTTAGTATCTATTCTCTAAAAGTCCCTTTGTTAGAAGTCTGAAAGGAAACAGTTTTTGTGAAGAGGAATGAGCTCATATTCGCTAAAGGAGACAACATGTAAACATCTAAGTAAGCACAAGATAATATGAGGGGACAGACATCTTGATCTAGGGTGATCAGCAAAGTCTTCTTGCAGAAGGTAATAATCTGGGCTTCGGAGGAAGCTCTGAATTCTGCCACGTAAGTTTGAATTAACTATTATCTTGGTAGGGGCAGGCCTAAGGTTGGCACACTTTTAGTTCAGGTTTGAGTTTGGGATGAAATGAGGTCCTCATAAATCATCGAAAAGTTAACAAACAGAAGTTCGCTTAGCCCTAATGTATGATGCATAACAAGGATACGATGGCATTTAAATTCTATAGGCTGACACTCCGGTCTCCATATGGAAACTCATCTATTTAGCAGGGCTGGATGGGGCAACTCAAGTGATCTTCAAACCTCTACCATGTCAAAGGGGCTCAAACTCCACATGCTTGGGTGGAACTTTGTATGCCCGTAGGTAACCAGGAAGCTGTTGTGGGGAGGCCACAGTCAGTCAGGTACCAGAGATAATTTTGTCACGTTTTACAGAAAACTAATCCGTATTGGGAGCTGTTATATGTTGGTCCTTTAGTTCTCTCCAGCACCTAGCACAGTGTTCCCCACATAATAAGCACTTAAAAGAGAGAGTGAAATATAGTGGATTAAGTGTTTACCTTGGACCCAAGAAAACTTTGCCATCTTCTACATTTATTAACTGTATGTCATTGGGTAAGTCACAACTTCTCTGAGACTCAGTTTCTTCATCATAAAGTACAGATGGATAGAGATGACCTATTTTCCCCCCATCCAGATGAAAGCAGCTAGATGGCACAAAGGATAGAGTGCTAAGCCTGGTGTCAGGAATACTCATCTTCCCGAGTTCAAATCTGGCCTCAGACACTCATTTACTGTGTGAAGCTGGGTAAGTCACTTAACCCTATTTGTCTTAGTTTCCTATAAAATGAGCTGGAGAAGGAGTTGGCAAACCACTCCAGTATCTTTGCCAAGACCCCAAATGGCATCACGAGTTAGACGTGATTGAAAATGACTGAACAACAAAAGCTAAAGGCTGGATGAAGAGAAGTCCGTGAAAATCTGGGTTCAAGTCCTACCTTTGACACATACTGACTGTTAGAATTTGAGTATGTTATTTAACCTCCGTGCTCTAGGAATCTCTATTACAAATTACAGAGAAGGCATTGATTTGCAATAGTAGAGGGATTCAGCTTACCTAGGAATTCCCTTTATTAATGAAATTACAAGTCTAATGCTTATCTCTAAACCCACCTTACTACTGTTCTTACTTTGGGCAAGTTATTTCACCACTTTGGATTGCAATATTTATATTTATAAAACAAGGAGAGATTAGTTAATATCTGAAATTAACGCTATCTCTGATTATTCTTTTTCTCTCATACTTTTGTTCCCTATTTCAAAGAGCTGTTTAGGGATCAAAATGGGGTAACATATACAAAGCTTCATGTAAATGTGTGCTATTATTTGTTCAGAAAGGTATCATTATTCCCATTTTCCAATTGAGGAAACGAAGGCACGGTGGAGTTTAACAATAGTGCTAGAGCCTGTCTTATGATTCTAAATCCACTGTTCTTTCTCTCCTAGCACACTTTTATCTTCTGTATAACCCAATCACTCTTCCCCCCCAAACCAACTTCTTTTTCACTGTTGTGCAGTCTTTTGAGTCATTTTGGACTCTTTGTGGCCCCACTTGGGGTTTTCTTAGCAAAGATACTGGAGTGTTTTGCTACTTTTCTCTAGATCATTTTACAGATGAGGAAACTGAGGCAAACAGGGTTAAGTGATTTGCCCAAGCTCATATATCTTGTAAGTATCTGAGGCCAAACTGGAACTCAGATCTTCCTGATTCCAAGCCCCCAGTGCTGTATTTACTGTGCCACCTAGCACATAGTAGGAGCTTAATGAAGGTTTGTGATTTCATTTCAGTTGTGTTTGACTCTTATGAAATGATCCCATTTGGGGTTTTCTTGGCAAAGATATTGGATTGGTCTGTCATTTCCTTCTCTAGCTTATTTTACAGATGAGAAAACTAATGCAAACAGGGTTAAGTGACTTGCCCATAGTCACACAGCTGCTAAGTGTCTGAGACCAGATTTGAACTCAGGAAGAAGATTCTTCCTGTCTCCAGGATAGATACTTCTATCCACTGTACCACCTAGCTGCTCCAACCAATTTCTTGTGAGTATTATTATTATTGTTATTAGGATTTATTTCTTTTCTTGATCCAGACAGCTGAAGTGAGCAAGGTCAGTAGTTTTCAAGTACCAGGGCGTTAGTTTTGAGCCAAGGGTGTCCAAATTGAGACAATAAACACACAAACCACATGCTGAAAAAGCTGTCACCCCACAATCTATCATCCAGTGCTGGTTATTGCCTGTATGTGTCCTTCTGACCTAGACCCTTTCTAGGAAAAATACACACACACACACACACACACACACACACACACACACACACACACTTCCCTCAGGAGATGTGTGGCCTCACCAAAAGCCAGCAAGACAACAATGCTGTTGTGATGAGGGGGTTGTGGAGACAGTCCAAAGCCTGAAGTTTAAAAGGACTGGTATTGTTTCAAATAGGGAATGGAAACCAGAGTGGTAACTTAATAACAGTTCCAAAGTATGCAAATAGTTATTGTAAAGACTATAAAGCAATCTAACGACCATCTCCTCCAAGGTAAAATTAAACCTCAATTAACCAAAACCTAAGCAATCAGAGCCACCTCCTTCACCTTTACCACTTTTTTGGCTGCCTGAGTTTTTAAGACCATCATAACAGAATAAGCTAACACTGGAAATTTTGAGAAAAAAATAAAACTCACAGAGCAGTTCCTGGGTTCAGTGCACATTCAACCTAGAATAAAACTACAGAGAATTGGAATGAAAACAGACCTTAGAGATCATAGTTGTAACTAAGAATTTTTGTACCTAGAAAAAGAGGCAAGAAGGGTGCCCTCCACTGGTAGAGTGGAGGAGGGAAGAGAGCCCTTAAAGACCTCGCCTTGCAAATCATCTAAGAGCTTTCAATACAATCCAATCCAGCATCTGTTAAGGGCCTATTCTCTAAAAGGCCCTGTGTTAGGAGCTGGACATTCAAGGCTAAAACAAAAGAAAAATAGTCACTATCTTCAAGGAATTTGCATTCCTTGCAACGTGCAGCCATCTAAGTAAATAGGAAATAGTGTGAAGAGGAGGAGCTGTTAATTGAGGGAGGATGAGGACAATCTTCCTATAGGAGATGATTGTTGCTCATCCTCCAGGACCAATGATATCATAGGGTGACATCTTGACTCGTGGATAAATTAGATTTAAGTGAGGCAAAGTTGTTTAAAATCCTCAGCCTCATTCTCTCTTCCTAAGTCATCAAAATGCAGTGGCAAGATGAAAGTCAAGATAACTGGCAATGGCCCAGGATGCAGTGGGTGACCTTGGCATCTTCAATGTCTGATTAAGCTCTAAACAAGTGCTCCACAGGCCCCGCTTCAGTCACCTTCATGGTCATTGGAACAAATTGTTCTCATCCATCCATTCCACCAGGGGAAGTCTTCACATGCTTGGGATAGATATCCTGCTAACTCACTGATGGTTTTGAGGCCCCTTGGTTACCCTCAACCTGGTTTAGACCATCTATCAAGACTGCTTTACTGGAATATAGCTTTTGTGCATGCTACAACTTCTTGGTGTCACAGGTGAGAGCTGAGTGTGAGGTGGACACCAAAGGTAGATGAGGAAGTGGTTAGCTGGGACTTGAAGAAAGCTATGAATTCTGCCATGTAAATTTGAAGACAGAGTAAATCCTAAGTCTTAGTTAAGACCTGTAGGTGACAGATAGACTCATTTTTAGGCAGCAGAAAGCAGGTGGTTTTGCCGAAATATAGAATACATGAAAGGAAGCAATGTAAATGATCCCAGAAAGGTAGGCTGGGACCAGAGAGTGAAGGACTTTAAATGCCACACTGAGGAGTTTGCATCATATGAGAAGAGACAGACAGACACTTAGGGCCATGAGAGATCCTTGAACGGAGTAGTGGCATGACTAGACTTGCCCTTTCAGAAGATTATGTGAGGGAATAATGGATTGGAGAGGGGAGATACTGGTTGGAAGTCAGGTGCCCAATTAAGTGGTAAGTTGCTGTAGGACAGAAGCTGGATGGAAACCTCAACTAAGATGGGATTCACGTGAGTGGAGAGAAGGGAAGGCATATGAGATAAACTGTGAAGGTAGAATTGACAAGACTTTTCAACCAATTGGAGATGGGGATGGTGAGAGAGAAGAAAGAGTTTAAGATGACTCAGATCATAAACTTGGGTGACTAGAAAGATGATTGTATCCTCCGAAGAAACAGAGAAATTTGGAGTTGGAGTAGGCTTAAAAGGTGAAGATGATGAATTCTCCTTTGGACAAGTTGACTTTGAATTGCCTATGAAACATCCAGATGTGGATGTCCGATAGATAGTGGAGAATGTATGCCTGAATTTTAGAAGAGAGATTAGGGCCCTACCTATACACATCTGGGAAGCATATGCAGGCTGCTGCTGCTGATGTCACCAAAAAATAAAGTGTAAGGAGAGCAAAAAGAAGGGCTGAGATAGAGCCTTGGGCTACAAACCTGGGGACATGCTTTGAGGTTAGGACAGAGATAAGGATTTCACAGACAGGAATAAGAAATGATGAGCCAAGCAGGAGAAGAACCAGAAGAAAAGAGTGACATGGAAATCAAGGGAGGAAAGAGTCCTACATTGTCTGCCTGTAAACACGTAGCAGCTACCTCCACATATATGGGGCTTATTTGGCACCCTCTAAGATCGACAATGCCTGAGACAAAGGATTGCCTGGGATAAGGCCCTGTTTACTCAACCCTAGTGGTACACCATCTAATTGAGCCAGCCCCCTTCATCTTATATGTGAATAATGGAGCCTTTGTCAAAGAGGTTCAGAAACTTGATCAAGATCACACAGCTTATTTAGGGGAAAGTCTAGAATAGAACAAAGGTCTCCAGACACCTCATACACTATTCTTTCTTATACCGTGCTCTTTTATATATGTGTATGTATGTGTGCACGTATATACACACATACATGTGTGTGTGCATGCATATATACATATATGTATGTGTGTATATATACATGTGTATACATATACATATATTCACAACAACCCCAAGCATAGGGCTAGGCACCTGGGAGATATTAATTTCATGCTTCTAAAATGAGTGAATACCATTTGTTACACCAATGATCAGGAATTTCTCAAGCATGGAGCATATCTACTTTAAGATAAACGGAGAGAAGTGTGTGCTCTCCAATGGTGGGGGGCAGGGATTGGAATAGAGATTAATTCAGAGGGAGACAAGTTTAGGGAACGTTTGATTCTGAGTCTGGTTTTAGAGAAGCATAGCAAGTGGGTGGCATCTGACCAGTCAGACCAATTAATTACGAGAGTCTTTGTTTTAAGACCTTTGATTTAATTTAATTGCCACTACAGCGTTCAATCAGCAAGTTGGAATGGGAAAGTCTAAGCAGCCTAAATCCTTCTTTTCATTTTTCATTTCCTTTTTTGGAAACTTTTCATTTCCCACTTGGCTATTCTTCTGGATTCCAAGATCTCCAGAAACTCATCATTCTGCAAAATGAACAGATGAACCCACTTCCTCTCCCCCAGCTTCATTTTAAGTGTTATCTTTCCCCATTAGATTGTAAACCCCTTGGGGGGGCTATTTTTTCCCTTTCTTTATAACCCCTAGCACTTAGCAAAATGCCTGGCACACAGTAGGAACTTTATAAATGGTTATTGTTTATTAATTTGGGTAAATATCATTGACATATTTGGCAGGAGGCAGAAGGCCTGGAGTTTGTGCCTACCAAGTAATTTGTTAGGCTTCTATCTAGATGTGCCAAGCACACTGCTTACAATGATGTCATCATGAAGCATATAAAGTTATAGCCTTGAAGTGACAAAGATATACATGTACTTGTGACTACAAATGTCTTTTTTTCCATTCTATGCCTGGTCCTCTTCTTTCAGGGCTGGTGATGTCAGGGGGAAACAACATGATAAAGTGGAAATGGTCTGAATTTGGAGTCAGATAAGCCAAGCTCAAATTCTAGCTCTGTTACCTATTAGCTATGTGATCAAAATCACTTTATAGGTCTGTTCTTCAGTTTCCACGTTTTTTAAATGAAAGGGTTGGACTTTTAATGTCACATGCTCTTCTAAATCTATGATCTTATGATTGACTGATCTCGAATAGAATGTATGATTGTTCAGTAGTGTCTGACTCTTTGTGACCCCATCTGGAGTTTTCTTGGCAAAGATACTGGAGTGATTGGCCATCTCTTCCAGCTCATTTTGCACATGAAAAAAAAATGAGGCAAACAGTTTTAAGTGACTTGCCCAAGGTCACACAGCTAGTAAGTGTCTGAGCACATATTTGAATTCAGGAAGAGGAGTCATCCTCACTCCAGGCTTGGCACTACCTAGCTGCTCCCCAAAAGGCTTTTATATGTGAAATCCACTCAGCTGCCAAAGTGATCTTCCTAAAATGCAGGTTTAACCATTCCCCACTTCTGCCCAACCCATTCACTAAACTTCACTGACTCCTTCTTTTTACCAAGATCAAATGTAACATCCTTTGTTTGGCTTTCAAAGTCTTTCATAACCTTTCCTATCTTTAGAATCTCTTATGCCTCCCTCCTTTCCCTGTACTCCATGATCAGTGATGCTGGTCCAGGGATATGTTGGAGCCAACTCTAACTGGCTTACCATAGCCTGCTGTATGAGTATTTACAAAAAAATCAGCAATCTCTACATTTCCAAGGTTTAATTTATTGTTTTGTTCAGTGTCTAGACTTAAGAAAGTGTTAATAATGCAGATTCATTTTAAAAGTGTGTGCATACGCTCCCCCAGCCAAGTTCAACATTTACCAATATACCTCTGTACTGGCTTCCTAGCTGTTTCTCCCACAAGACAGACAATTCATTCCTCAAGTTCTGAACATTTTCAATGGCTCTTTCCATTGCCTGGAATGCTCTATGTCCTCATTTCTCTGTCTTTTAACTTCCCTGGCTTCATTCAAGTCTCAGTTAAAGCCCCATATTCTGCCTCTGTTGTCCATCTCTATAAAGGTAAAGGAAATAGATTGTCCTGTAACAATCATGGGGGGGGGGGCATCTCTCTTTTAGTCATTGCTGGCAAGATTCTTGCCGAAGTCCTTATTAATAGGCTGATCCTTCACCTGGAAGATGGTCATCTACCTGAGAGTCATTGTGGCTTCAGAAAGGGCCAAGGAACAGTAGATATTGTGTTTGCTTCCCAACAACTCCAGGAGAAATGCAAGGCCTTTGATACTGTTAGTCATGAGGGCATATGGAAAATTGTGTCAAAATCTGGTTCCCCAGAGAAGTTCATCAGCATTGTATGTCAGTCAGTTTCATGATGGCCTGCTTGCCCAGGTTCTAGATAATGGACAATGCTCTTGTTGCTTCCCAGTCACAAATTGAGTGAAACAAGGCTGTGTGCTTGCTCCCATGCTTTTTAGCATGATGTTTTCAGCCATGTTGTCAAATGCTTTCAATGAGGATGAACACAGCATCAAGGTAAGCTACCACACTGCTGGTGAATTCTTCAACTTGAAAAGGCTGCAAGCCAAGACCAAAGTGGAGGGAGTATTGGTGCATGATTTTCTGTTTGCAGATGATCATGTACTCAACGCAGCCTCTGAAGCTGAGATGCAAGAAAGTATGGATCAATTCTGTGCTGCTTGTGCTAATTTTGGCCTAACAATTAACACCAAGAAAATACAGGTATTCCATCTTCCTCCACCACACCATCCATATATGGAACCATCGGTTACAGCAAATGGAGAAGTTTTGAATGATGTGGATAAGTTCAATTAAATTGTAGTGTACTTTCTAGGGATGTACACATTGATAATGTGTTGACACAGGCATTGCCAGAGCTAGCTCAGTGTTTGGGAGTCTCTGAAGTAAAGTATGAGAGAGAAGAGGTATTAGACTGATTACCAAACTGAAGGTCTACAGAGGTGTGGTGCTGACCTCATTGTTGCATGCCTCTGAAACTTAGACAGTCCACCAGCACCATGCCAGGAAACTAAATCACTTCCATTTGAATTGTTTTAGGAAGATTCTGAAGATCACCTGGCAGGAAAAGGTGCCAGACACTGAGGTCCTTACTTGAACTAAATTGCCAAGCATTCAAATTCTGCTTCAGAGAGCACAATTCTGATGGCTGGCTGGCCATGTTGGTCAAATGCAAAACGTATACATGCCAAAAAGAATGTTTTATGGAGAATTCACACAGGGCAAGCGTTCACATGGTAGTCAGAAGAAGCAATACAATGACACTCTCAAGGTCTCTCTTAAGAACTTTGCAACTGATTGTGTGACATGGGAGACACTGGCACAGGACAGCTGAGCGTGGCATGCCCTCATCAGAGAAGGTGCTGTGCTCTATGAGCAACATAGAATTGAAACAGCTCCAAGGAAAGGAAGGGTGTGCAAATTTAGAGTATCTACCTCAAATGTTCACACGAACTATTTGTGCCTGACCTGTGGTAGAGCATTCTGAGCTCATATTGGTCTGATCAGCCACAGTTGGACACATTGAAACTTGACACTAGTGTAGTGATGTCATTTTGGTCCTCTTTGACAACGAAGGACAACAACCAACCAACCAAAGCCCCACTGTCTGCCAGACTTTCCTAGTTGTCCTGAATCTTAATGCCTTCCCTCTGAGATCTCTACCACTTTATCCTGTATATATTGTTGTGTATATTTGTTTGCATGTTGTTTCCCCTATCAGATCATGAACCCCTTGAGAGGAAGAGCTGTTGTTTTGTTTGTTTTTTGCCTTTCTTTGCATCTATACTGTGCAGTGCCTGGCACAGAGTAGGTGCTTAATAAATGCTACTTAACTGATTAACAGAACTGGATATAATACAATGAATTCTTTCAAAGACAATAACAATAACAAATAAAACATTTTTCTGAAGTTTTTGTCACCGTTATAGTCATTATTTCATATTTTTTCACATTTCAGTTTATTCATTTTAGTTTTCAACATTGACTTCCACAAGATTGTGAGTTCCAAATTTTCTCCCCATCTCTTCCCTCCCCCCACCCCATGATGTCATGCATCCAGATTAACCCTTCCCCCAATCTGCCCTCTCTTCTATCACCCCCCCCCACCTTATCTCCTCCTTCTATTTTTCTATAGGCTAAGATAGATTTCTATACCCCATTGCCTGTGTATCTTATTTCCCAGTTGCATGTAAAAACAATCTTTAACATTTGCTTTTTAAAACTTTGAGTTCCAAATTCTCTCCCTTCCTCCCTCTGCACTCACCCTCATTGAGAGAGCAAGCAATTCGATATAGGTTGTACATGTGTAGTCATGCAAAACACTTACATAATAGTCATGTTGTGAACAAATAATTGTATTTCCCTCCATCCTATCCCTATCTCTGCTTTGACAGGGTCCTTTCTCAAAAATGTTTGCTTCTATTTATCTACTCCCCCAATCTGCCCTCCCTTCTATTACCCCACTCTCTCTTATCTCCTTCCCTACTACTTTCCTGGAGGGTAAGATAGACTTCTGTACCCAATTGAGTGTGCATGTTATTCCCTCCTTAAGCCAGCTCTGATGAGAGTAAGATTCACTCATTCCCTCTCACCTCCTCCCTTTTTCCCTCCCCCGTAAAAGTTTTTTCTTGCCTCTTTTATGTGAAAAAAAATTTACCCCATTCTACCTCTCCCTTTCTCCTTCTCACCATACATTCTTTTCTCACCCTTTAATTTTATTTTTTAGATTTCATCCCTTCATAGTCAACTCACCCTGTGCTCTCTGTCTATGCATATTCCCTCCAACTAATAATAAGAAAGGTCTCATGAGTTGCACATACATCTTTCCATGTAGGAATGTAAACAGTTTGACTTTAGTAAGTCCCTTATGATTTTTCTTTCCTGTTTACCTTTTCATGCTTCTCTGAAGTCCATTATTTCAGTATGAGGGACCTCCCCTTCTCTATACTGAACCTTCTTCATAACAAGAAAAACAAAACAAAACACATAAGCCAAAATGTCTTATGCAGTGAACATTTCAGACAATGTGTGCCCCATTATACCTCAGGTGCCCCCATCTCTTAGTCTTGAAAAGGGGGTTAAGTTGTATTATTTGTTTTTTTCAGAATCACATCTGCTTTTTCATTTATTCAAAGTTTGGCATCTTTTGACTGATCTTTCCAACTAGATGATTGTAATCATTGTATAAAATAACATTCTTTTAGTCCTGCTTACTCCACTCTGCATCAGATTATACAATCTTCCAAAGTTTCTCTGAATTCCTCAAATGTGTGTCATTTCATACTGAAAAATAATGAATGCAAAAGCATTTATTAAGCACCTACTGTGTGGAAATCCCACTAGTAAGTGCTGGGGGACACAAAAAAGATAGTGTCTACCTTCAGGGAACTTAAATACTAACAGCATAATAAAACTCGAAGGGAAGTGCTGCCCAGGAAAAGACACTTAGGAATTTTACTGTTGTGGTGAGTAAGGCCTTAGGGAAGAGATTGACACACCCCTCCCAAGAAAAATGGCGAAGTTCCAATAGTAGAAGGAGGGGGAGGAAAAGGAGGAGCAGGAGGATGGGGAGAGGAGTGAGGGGAGGAGGAGGAGGACAAAGAAAAGTAGGAGTAGTGAGTGGTAGTAATGGTGGTGGAAATGGTAGTGGTAGTGGTGGTGGGGAAGCTAGAGAAAAGTGGGAGGAGGTACAATAATATTCAATTCCATTCATATATCAAAAAATCTTTTTTCTTCTGACCATTTGCTAATTGACGGGCACCTAGTTTATTTCTAATGCTTTGAAGTTTTGTTTTTGTCTTTGACAGAAATTTTGTGTATCTGTCTTCCTACAACCTCTCCAACAATGTCTATTGCCCTTTTCTGGGTCATCTTTGACAATTTACAGGTTACAATGTGTTCTAAAATTCCTGTATGGGCTAGTTTTAGGAACAGATAATAGACCATGTTATTTACCTGATATGACTTTTGGAGGCTCCTTTCTATAATAATAGTCGTAGTAGTAATACTTCCTGATTGGATTTCCACAATGACAGAAAGTTCATCATTAGAAATCCATTCTTTTGGGTCTTGAAGGCTTTTTGGTTCTTTAGAATCTCTTCATAAAGTACAAGTACACTAATGAGAGTTAATACATTATGCTTTAAGTTAATAACACTTTAACAGAAATTAGTTCATTGGATGCCCCCAACCTCTGAGAATGACTGTGTGGTGAAACCAATCAGTCAGAAAGACTTTTGAAATGCTAGCACCTTTTTGCTACTGCCTAACATTATTCAGTCTTTTAGACATGACCTGAAGGTGATGTCCACACAGTGGTGGGCTGTGGTCATTATCCGGGTAATTCCAGGGACATGGGAAGAAACCTACTATAGAAACCAGGTCTATGCTAGAAGAGTGAAATAAAGAAAAACTCATCCAGTAATTCAGAGCAGATAAAACTTTTTTTTCTTTTAACTGACAAATCATTGATGTAAACTGCTTCTTGAGCTGAGCTAATCTGGATAATTAATTGCCTCCATTTTCTCCTTAATATAATAATGTACATTAGGGCTGGGGCAGGTGGTGGGGGGATGTTTTGCACCCTAAGGTATCCAGCTTGGATGTCTTCTTAGATCAAATTCTCTTCATAATTACTCAACTCTCCATCTGACTTTGCCCCCATGCACATTCTGCCCATTCCTTTGAGGCACAATTATCACACTCTAGACTTCTCCTAGGAGTCTTGCTTTCATTGAAAGGAACGATATACCAAAAGATACCTGTCTCCTAGTCAGCTTAGTGTCTCTCTAAGTTGTCCCAGTGGGAAACATTCATTCTAGAAGTGAAAATAAAATAGGTCACTTTGAGAAGTGGAAGCTCTTTTCCTGGACAGTGGCCTGAATACAGTTAATGCTCATCAATAGTTCTGACTGTCTGTCTGATCCTCAGATTATTTTATGGCATGAAGCAGCTATATTATACTTATAACTTACTCTCTTAAAAGGCTGCTTTTAAAAGTTACTTAGAATTCTTATAGAATTTGCTTGGACATCTGGGGCTGGCTGAAGTTGCAGGTAAGGGAGAAGGGCAGAAATACTGATTTTGTCATGGGGACATTTTCTTCTCTTTGTGCCACTGATAGATATGTCATAGATTTAATAGCTATAAAGGATCCTAGAAGCTATCCAGGGCAACCCTCTCATTTTGTAGATGAGGAAATTGGAACCCATAGGTACTAACTGATTTGCATAAGGCCACAGACTTCTGATCAGTTCCTTGGTCTCCAAGATGTGGGAATCATGATAATGGAAAGTGACAAGGAAACTACTTCCTGAAAACTTTGAAAGCTAGAAAGAATCTTAGAGATAATATGGTCCAATTGATTCATTTTACAAATCAGGAAACTGAGGCCCAGAGGGGGAAAGTAAATCACCCAAATTCATAAACCTAGTATGGGGCTAGAGCCCGGGTCTCCCAAAATTTAGTCTAGGGTTTTTCCCACTAGCAATCAATCAACAAGCATCTTGTTAACACTAGAAAATTTGCCAGGAAATATGTTAGGCACCACTGGTCTAAGTCAGGCAGTCAGTTAACTAGCTTTTATTAAGCACATACTATATACTAAGGAAATACAGAGATCTAAGTCTCTCTCCAAAGCTCCTGACATATTGTCTGCTTTTGTTGACAGAACTGAATCATCTGTCTAAATGAGGTTTGTGCACATTAGTTCTACTCTGAGAGGCAGTATGTAGTAATGGATTTGGAATCAGAAAACCCAGGTTTGAATTATGACTCTGCTAATAAATGAATGGATGGATTGGTAGATAGATGCATGGAGTGAAGAAAAAAGAAACATTGATTAAGCACTTACTGTGAGCAAAGCACTGTACTAAGCACTGGACATATAAATAGAAAAGTAGCTGGGTTTTAAGGGATTCATATTCTAATAGAGGAAGTAAATTGCAAATCAGATGAAAAGGGCTCGTTGACCTTAAGGTACTGTGGCAAAGTTGGTGATAACACACCTTCTCGGGTCCATTTTCCACAGCAAAAGTGATGGCCATGGGAGACAGCCAGAAAGTAAGGCACCACTATTCGCAGTATATAAAATTGGGTAAATCACTTCAACTTTATAGGACTAGAGTTTCCTCATTGGTGAAATGAAGGAGTTAGTATAAATGATCTCCAAGTTCCTCTCCAGCTCTATATCCTATTTATCTCAAAGCTCAGGAGAGTTGGACGTAATTATCCAGTGAATATAGGACAGTATGGACAACTAATTTAAAAAATTCTGGAAAACAAACCCTTTGGAGATCTTTTAGAATAAGACATAGATGCAGTGGCATCTGGAGAGTTTAAGTACAGTCCTCTCTGGAGGCAATAAGATGTATAACTTAGGGGAGAAAAAAAACCTTGAGCTTCTATGAAGCCTTTTTCTCTCTATGTTCCACTGTAATTCAGTATGCATGAGTCCTTAGGCCATGTGTCTACACAATCAATCAGCAAGATTGGTTGAGCAATGCTATGTGCAAGGCACTGGTGGGATTCATAAGCAGTTCCAGACACTGAGATTACAGCTAAACACTGAAGACTTTTAGTTCAAAGTGAAAAAATTCACTCGATGAACCAGTGGTTTGGTCAGCAAATTAGACAAGTAACCAGAGCAGAGAGACCAGCATTTTGCCTCTAGATACTAGAATCATAGAATTTTAGTGACAGAATGGACCTGAAGGTCCAAAATTTGCTCACAAAAGAAACCTCTCCACAGCAGTGTTGAGGAGAGATCACCTTGCCTTTGCTTGCAGGACTTCTGTGATAGTCTGTAACTACAGCAGAAACAAAGCTTGCTTATACCTCCTCAGTGCCCATACCCCTCTTCCCTGTCTCTGGTAGTGACAGCCTTGTCCTAAGATGTGCTTCTCCCTAGAGACTGTTTCCACATGCAGTAGCATCCTGTCCTCCCAATTTAGAAAACATGGAATAACTTGGAACTCCCTTGGGACATATCTCAAGTGAGCCTTCCCTCTTTCCCTCCTGTCTTTGACTTCTTTAGTCCCAGGGGCAACAATACCTGGTTATGCCTCTTTCTACTAGACCCTCCATAGGCTTTCATTCCCTTTCATCCTCATGAGCCAATGTTGACTCATTCTTTTGCCTTTCTCCGCCCCTTTAACTCTTCTGGATGCCCAGGCTGAAATCAAATGGAAGATGAGATCTTTCATGCTTATGTTCAATAAAGTGCAACACATACTTCCCATCATCCTTGTTCTCTCTAATAATGTTAATGTCTATGACTTATTTATCTTCTACATTAAGGACTTTGCTTAAAGAAAGTGATAAGTGAACTGTGATTGCTGACTGTTTGATACCTGATCCACATCCCAGTCAGGATCCATGATGGGCCAACAGGTCAATAATCTAAATATCATCCAAACCTTCAAATAGGCCTTAGAGGCTCTATTTGTTCCAGTCTATCAGGTAAATATGTATTTATGTGGTTTTTAAAAACATTTAATTATTTGCCTAAGAGCCCTGAACAAGCTGCTCTATCAGGTAAAGGCATTTGGAAGCAGCTTTTTAAACTATGTATTATGTTAGATCTATTCCACTTAAATACATTTTTTATAATGCAAATTTTTTTAAAAGGAAAAATCTATTACCTTCAGCTCCCGTTCTCCTCTGTCGTGTAAACATAGATTTAGGGCACATGCTCTGCATATTAAAATATGTCAGAGAAATCCTGTGGAAAATCATTTTTGCTCATGCTGTGCGTCAGTAACCACTTTCCAAGGTGCAATATTTCAATGATATGGCATTGCTATTCTTTTTTTAATGCCCAAAGCAGTTAGACCATATCATGGACTAATTCCTTGCCAATAGACACTATTCATTCTTAACCCTGTGTGTGTGTGTGTGTGTGTGTGTGTGTGAGACAGAGAGAAAGAGACAAAGACAGAAAGAGACAGAGAGACAGAAAGGGGGAGAGAGAGAGAGAGAGAGAGAGAGAGAGAGAGAGAGAGAGACAGAGACAGAGAGAGAGTTTAACATATTTTCAACTAGTTCCTGGTTTGGTTTGTTTCTCTCCTCCCCTTTTCTGCTACACTCTCACTAGCAAAATCAAAACATTTTTTCTAGCACCAGATTTCCAATTTTATCAATAAAATATTCTAAACTCAAGATTCCACTGAAAATATCTGGCTTCTCAATATGCTCCCAAAGACTTTTTAAATCCTTCTCTAGATTTAAAAACTGGTAGGAAATTAAGCTTTTTGATAGAATGGATGATCCCCATGTAGATTGCCAAATTAACAGTAAGTCAGTCCATAGCAAATGACCAATTGCTTGATGTAGTAGAAGGAGCAGGAGACCTAGTTTTAGGAAGAATCAGCTTGACTATGTACTGGTTGTATGACTCTGGTCCAGTCACTTAACCTATCATTGCCACAGACAGTTCTCAAGAATATAATTTTTAGAACAGATACCAATCTCCATTGATGAAGTTTCCCCAATGGGAGTTCCCTATCTCAATAAAAAACATGGGTCCAGTTTTTTAAGATAATAATAAAAACTTTGTATTCTGAAAAGTGATACATATACATATATAATGCACATAATATAGGCATATACACACATATAATACATAAAATATATGTATATACACATATATAATATATATATACAAACAAATACATACATATATTAGGATATGTGTGTATGTATATTATTATATATTATATAATTATACATTTATATACACACATATACACATATATGTAAAATTTCAATTTTTCCTCTCACTACAAGTCTATAAGATAGGAAAAGATATTATTATTCTTATACTTCATAAAAAAGGAAATGAGGCTTTAACAGTCATGTAGATAGTGGTAGAGGAAGGCAAAATGAGTTAGGCTGCTTGGTTTCATGTCCAATGTTCTACCTTCACTATACTTTCTCTATTATTGACTGGAAAGTAACAGCTTTGACAGTGTCATAGATACATGTCCCCTGGAAAGGTTAAAGGATCTCTTGAATCTCTGATGGATGTGAATCATTCCATTCTTGCCCTCAAAGTGGGTGTGAGTGTAGGAACAAATTTTACTTCAAGTTTAATCATCTTCAAAAGTTTTTGGTCTGTAGGATGTGTTGGAAACTTAGCAAAAACATTTTTTTTGATGTGAGACTTCAAGCACTACCTCATTCCTTTAAGAAATCACGAGCATCACTGTTTTGAGTCATATTTGTCTGTTTCTGCTTGTCTTGGTGAAAGCCCAGAAGAAGAGAGATGTGTGGAGAGCCAAGAAACAAATTGTTCTACAAAAAAAGTTAAGTTTTTTTTTTCCCCTTTCAAAATACACTGTTTGGACTCAGTTGTCATTTTTATCATTTGAAGCTTCTTGTAACTAATGTGAACTGGCTAGCAGATAGTTATTTATAGTTTGTCTCCTGAATTTATTTCATTAAAAGTATCAAAATTGGTTAGTATGCATTAGCAGAAATTCACATAATAAAACCCTGAATATTTCATTTCAAATCTATTTAAATCTTGGGTTATGTTACTTTATAGGAATACTTTTATAATGCTATTGTTAATCATTCAATACCCAATGAATAGTTATCAACTACTTATAATGAGCTATTGATCAGTTAATACTCAGTGAATAGTTATTAAGTACCTTAATTGTGCCTATTGCTGTGTTATGTACTATGAAAAAATAGCAAGGAAGTTAGACTAGCTGAATCAGGGAGGAAGGAGAGCCTTTAATCACTCTAATTATACTATCTTCTCTTCCTTTTGGGCGCACCTTGCAACCAAGACATAAAAGCAGAGGAAAGCAATATTGATACTGCTTGAACTTGGAAAGTAGATCTCACCACATCATGCCTGTGTATGAAGAATGCAGCAAAAATAAAACATGATGGACCTTGCAAAGCAGTGTGGTTGTCAGAACTGCTTCTTCTTGGGTGGCTTTACCTTTTTTCCGAGTGTTGCCCTGAGTCTTTTTGGGTGTTGGGACAAACTGCTAAACTTCCTGAGATCTTGGTCATGAAAGAGATCTGACTATGATCACTTGGTGATATAAGACCAGCCAAATCTTCACGCTTGCCAGTACCTTCTAAGCTCTTCCCTTTCTATCCCATTAGGTGTGTCTATTTCAATGTCAAAGGACCTTGACCATCAGAGATAACAAACTCTGTGAATGTGGAGAATACATAAACAATATTAATACATTCAATTTTAACCCATGCATCCAATATTTATTATCTTATATAGTTCAATCCCATTATCTTGACAGATGATAGGTGTGTAGATTTAGAGGTAGAGAATATATAAGAAGTCATCTAGTCCAAGCCCTTCATTTTATAAATGAGGAAATAGAGACTTTTAGTGATAAAATCTGAGCAATGCGAAATGAATTACCATTGTACTCTTCTGCCTTACCTCAAAATGCTCTGTATCTTTACCTATCCCCCGCTTCTTTCCTGCTTGTTTCTCAAGAAAGGTAGCTCATTTGGCCAAGGCTAACTTTTCCACCTCTGTCCTTAGTCCCAAAGCTTCCCTTCTCTTTCTGATCATTTTCAAGAGATGGGAGCTGAAGCACTTTAAAGTTAACATAAGGCTGCTGACTCACAACAGCCATATGAAGTTGACAACACAAATGATATTGTCCCCTAATAAAAGTGAGAAAACTGATACTCCAAGTGGTTAAGTGACTTGTCCATGGTCATATAGTTAGTAAATGTCAGAACTAAAACCCAAATTTAGCTTTGATGATTCACAGTCCAATATTCTTTCCATTAGACTGTGTTTCCTCTCAATCTTTAATTTTTTTCTCTCCACTATCTGCTTTTCATCTGTGTAAAAGCAATTCATGGGGTTATAGATTGGGGAAAATTAATATTGTATTGTCTTATTTAACAACTGATATCTGTCTGTGAATCCATTTCTATCCATTTCCTGAGACCACACTCTTGAAACACTGGCAGTTTCTGAAGGGTGTGATTCTGAAGGGATTAAGGTAATCACTTCCAAAGGACAGGTAGGTAGCACAGTGGCTAGCATACCAGGCCTGGGAAGACTTATCATCCTGAGTTCAAATCTGACCTCAGACATTTCCTAGCTCTGTGACCCTGGCAAATCACTAAACCCTCTTTGCCTCAGTTTCTTCATCTGTAAAATGAGCTGGAGAGGGAAACAGCAAACTACTTTAGTATCTTTGCCAAGAAAACCTTAAATGAGCTCATGAAGGATGGGACGCAACAGAAATAACTAAACAACTATCACTTCCTGCCTCTAAGGCATCTGCTCCTAAAGGACCCCTTGCTCCTTCCTGTTTAACCCCTAATTGAGGGCAGTTTGAGCTAAAGCCCTCCACAGGTGATGCCTTTAATATCCCTGTTTTTGACTTGACCAAAGTTTGGAGTGACCTGGTCTACAAAGGGGAGAGCAAGTCAGGGAAAAAACCTAATTGAAATGGCTTATGTTTTTCTTGCCAAGATTGCTGGAGGCAGCTGGATCTCATGGGGCAGCTAGTATTACTTGAGTTGTCAGAGAGGGCCAGTGATCAACCATATCTCAAAGCCAGCTCCCTTTCCCTAGTGGCAGATAGATCCTTTCATATGACGATTAGTCTTACACCTGTACCCCTCCTCCAACAAGGATGAAGTACTAAGAAGGAGCTGAGAACTATTAACCCACTTCCTCATTAAAATGCTCCCTAATCCAGGTTGCCTTATGTTTGCCAGGGGAAGTCCAAATGATGAACTGCCAAGCCAATCAGAAGGAAGACCCACCTAGGGTTAAAAGGTAGACCAGAAGACCCATTAATTACTAGGTTGCATGCCCTGCTAATAAGTAATATCTCACTCAGAGTTGCCTCAGTTTGTGCTTGGTTAAATTCTTGCTTACTACAAGATCTTTAGATATCAGCTACTTTAAATACAGCAGCTAGATTATGCAATAGATAGAGCACTGGGCCTGGATTCAGGAGGACCTGAGTTCAAATTTGGGCTCAAACACTTTCTAACTGTATGACCTTGGGCAAGTCACATCACCCTGTTTGCCTCAGTTTCCTCATCTGTAAAATGAGCTGGAGAAGGAAATGATAAACCACTCCTGTATCTTTGCCAAGAAAATCCCAGATAGGGCCACAGAGAGTTAGAGAAGACTGAAATAATTCAACAAACAACAGCAAAACCACATGTCTTGTATATGACCCCTCCTTTTTGCTCACGTAGCAAGTATGGTAATTTAGGTCCTAGTCACCTCTCATCTGGACAACTTCAATAGTCTTCTAATTGTTCTCCCAGTTGACTTTTTTTCCCATTTCAATCCATTTTGCATATATATATATATACATATATATATATATATATATATTTGTATATACATATATATGTGTGTGTATGTATATATATATGTGTGTGTGTGTGTGTGTGTGTGTGTGTATGTATATATATATATATATATATGTACACATACATATATATATACACACACACCAACTTTTTCTAGAGGCTACCGTTCTAGTTTTTTTTACCTTTGACTCCCTTCTATGAACACTACCATTTAGCTATAGTTGACTACCTCCTAGTCCTTGAACATAAGGTTCTTTCTCTCCCCTCTGCACCTAGAAGGCTCTCCTTCATCACCTCTGCCTTTTTGTTTCCTTGGATTTCTTCAAGACACAGATCAAGTTCCACCTTCTGCAGGAAGCCCCTCCTAGACCCCTCAGATCTTGTGCCTTTCCCTCTGCTATCACTTTCCATCTGCTTTGTATATGTCTTCTAGGTACTTCGTTATTTACACACTGTCTTCCCCATTATAATGTGAGCTCTCTGAGGACACCTGTAGTGATTTCGCCCTTTATTGTATCACCAGCACTTAGTACTGGTATATACTGTGACATAGTGCTTAATCAATGCTTAGTAATTGACTAACCCTCTCATTTTACTTATGGAGAAACTGAGTCCCACAGAGATGAAGGGAGGTGGCATGGTGGATAGAGCATGGGTCTTGAATTCAAATCTGGCCTCAGATACTTACTAGCTATGTGACCCTGGACAAATCATGTAACCCTGATTGCCTTAAAAAAAGATATGGGAGTGGTTTGAAATTTCCTTCTCCAGTGTATTAAGGCAAACAAAAGTTAAATGACTTTTCTCTAAGTGATAGAGCTAGTCAGTGTCTGAGGCAGGATTGCCTTATTTAACAACTGAAATCTTTGTGAATTCATTTCCATCCATTTCCTGAAACTACGCTTCTGAAGGGCAGGCAGCTTCTGAAGGGTATGATTCTGAAGGGAGTAAAGTAATCACTTCCAAAGGACAGCTAGGTGGCTCAGTGGATAGGGCACTAGCTGCCTTCAACAAATCTACCCATTAAAAAAAAATTCCCTTCTCTCTCTGACCCCTTCAAAGTATCATCTCCATCTATCTTCCCCTTTTTGTTCCCAATGCAGTTCCTCTACTTCTTTATTACTGACTCCTCAAACCCTTATATAATGATCTGGTTTCTCTTCCTAAGTCTACCACAATTCCCCTTTAATGTTTACCTCTAACATTCTTATGGTCAAAACTAATGGACTTTTCTCAGTCCTCTGTTTCCTGATGTCTCTGCAAAGTGTCATGTAGAATGTATCAGGAGCTTGGGGTTCAAAGGCTATTTCCGGCACATAGCAGTTGTATGATCATGGGTATAGTCATTTAACCTCTCAGTGAACTAGATGACCCTATAAAATCATAAATGAAAGATGAGTTCGGAGCTCCATCAGAGGGGACTTATACAGGAATTTTGACAAATTCCTTACATTGTTAAAATGGAGACACTCCTAAATATTCCCTTTCCCCTAAATCTGAACCTATACAACAATGAGAAAAGTTTTAGTGAAATCCTAATGAATTGTTTCATGTGCCATCATCTTTTTTTATTGTACTGTTATGAAAATGCTTGTTTTATTCCACAAACTAAAAATAAAATTTAATAATGAGGAAAAAAAGAAATCTTAATGAATTTGTTTAAGTAAAATCATATATCTCCCTAAAGGCATCAGCATATAAAAGGGTAGGTTTTTGTTTGTTTGTTTGTTTTCATTCCTTTTGTTTTGTTTAGCCAGACATGATTCCATGGTGAAATGTAAGATTTATAAGAATCCAAATACACTTTTTATTCACTAATAGTTTAAACTTTCTTTTAGCTTTAGCATGAGATGTATACAAAACCCTACATTGAAATGACTTTTATTCTCTGTTAAAGATTCAATTTGAATTCCTCTGGCATTAACTATTAGTGAATCTCTTAAAAACACACATAACCCGTGTGTCTAGTTCAGGACAAGGAACATGGGAGGCTCACTGCTCTTTACCCCCATAAATGCTGATGTTATTGTTTAGGGTCATACATTATTCCTTTATTATTCTGTCACAGGGGTGGGTTCCTCCCACTCTTACTGAGTTTTCCAATATAAGTACTAGGTGATGAGTTTCGCTTTCTTACTCACTCTGCCATCCAGGGGAGACATGGTGCTATTTCTTTCTTTTCTTTTTTCTCATTTGATCAGTAAGCTCAAACCTTTGACCATTTTCACACGTTTTTCCCCCAGGATGTTGCAAGAAACAGAACGATAAGATGACTTTGTCTTTTGTTGCTAGCACGTGTCACACATTCCTTTCTGGCAAAGAAAATGAGTTGGAAAACATAAGTGAAATGTCAGGGTAACTTGCTGCTTCACTTAGGTCATTTGTTGTTTGTGACTGGACTCATACATCCTTATGTAGAGCACCTGACTAGTTAAAGCTGTTGACAATGTTAATTTCCTGAATACGAATGAAAAATCTAGCTCCTTGCCATGTTGTCACTGAGAATATCATAGGCATAATCATGGTACAGTCAATTCCTCCTAATATTGCTATACATTTGGTCAAGGATGATAAATCAGTGCCCCATAAGAAGGCACGACTTCATGAATTTTCTGAATGACCTCTGACAGGTTGATTAACCTTTCTGGGCCTTCCTTTCCTTATCTGTAATAGGAGGACACTGGACATTGGACTAGATGATGTCAAAGGTTCCTTTCATCTCTTACATTCTCCAATCTTAATAATTAATAGAAAGTGTAATGGTTGGTTTGTTTGTTTTTGAGAATCATTCAACTGTAAGACAATTGGAACTGATATTCATTCTATAATGGAGAAGGGGAAGGGAATAAGCATTTATACAGTGCCTGCCATACACCAGGCACTGTGCTAAGCATTTTACAAACATTATCTCATTTGATCCTTGCAACAACCCTGTAAGGTAGGTGCTGTTTTTAATCTCCATTTTATAGTTGAGGAAACTGAGTCAAACAGAAGTTAACTGATTTTCCCAGGGTCACAAAGCTAGTAAGCATTTGAGCTGGAGTTGTAATATCTATAACACTCAACACGGAACAACAATAATTTATATCATTATAGCACTTTAATGTGTAAAAAATGTTTTCTTCACACAAGTATTTTCTTGTAAGTTGGGCAGGATATACATTATTATTCTCATTTTACAAAGGTTCAGATAGGCACTGGATCCTTCCTATACATTAGCATTCTGTCCTAATATCATTGGCCTGGTTTGCATCCTGAAATTCATCGTGCTTGAAGGCATGTCTGAGGGGAAGGGCATGTCATCCCAGTGCTGGGACACTAGAGAGTGAAAAATCAGAGACCTAATAGTACCTAAGCCACAGCAGTCCCCTTAACACAGTGGATGCTGGAGTTATGATTGCAAAGTTGTGCCACCTTTGCATTTGTAGGGACAGAAGAGAACTCAAGGAGTTTCAGATGCTGAGAAAGTGAGGAAATAATTGGAATCTCAGCAGCACAGAGCAGTGAGCTAGTTCTCAGTTGGCCCAGCTGAAGCGAAGCTGGGATCATCAGGAAAAAAAAAAAAACAACACCTGGTGCCACTTTGGGGAGATAGCAAAGACCATTTGTTCCTCTGTCACATCAGTGGTAAGTTGACCCAACAGGTTTAGTGAGGTAAAGCCTTGGTGGATGCCTTTTCAGCTCTCTGCTGGGGTGTTTGAGAGGCAGAAGGGCTGAGCAGGATGGAGAGGGCAAACTCAGCTTCCAGATTAACTCCTGTTGTGGAGCCGAAGAGAACAAGAGAAAGATGAACATCAGTACAGAAGAAGGTTGTACCTTTGGAAAGAGCTAGGTCCAGGGACCTAGAGAAATAGATAATCTGTGTCTTTGTTGAGTGATGAGTGATGCTTTTATTTTCAGTATAGTATATTAAATTCTGTTAAATGTTTTATTATAGTGTATCCTTGAATTGGGGATGAATCAGTGGCATACAGTGGAGATGGAGTGAAAGATGTTTCATATAATTGGATGAAAGCCAGACCAAAATGAGATTGTATAAGTCACACCAAACCCTATCTAATGAGAGAAAAATGGCATGCACAAAAATGGCGTCCACAAAAATAGCATCCATAAAAAATAGCATCCACAAGAATAGCATCCACAAAAATGGTGTCCACAAAAATACCGTCCACAAAAATGGCGTCCACAAAAATAGCATCCACAAAAATAGCGTCAACAAAAATAGCATCCACAAAAATAGCATCCACAAAAATGGCGTCCACAAAAATGGCATTCACAAAAATAGCATCCACAAAAATAGCATCCACAAAAAATAGCATCCACAAGAATAGCATCCACAAAAATGGTGTCCACAAAAATAGCATCCACAAAAATGGCATCCACAAAAATAGCATCCACAAAAATGGAGTCCACAAAAATGGCATCCACAAAAATGGCATTCACAAAAATAGCGTCCACAAAAATGGCATCCACAAAAATGGCGTCCACAAAAATGGCATCCACAAAAATAGCGTCCACAAAAATAGCGTCCACAAAAATGGCGTCCACAAAAATGGCGTCCACAAAAATTGCGTCCACAAAAATGGCGTCCACAAAAATGGCATCCACAAAAATGACATCCACAAAAATAGCATCCACAAAAAATAGCATCCACAAAAAATAGCATCCACAAAAATAGCGTCCACAGAAATGGCATCCACAAAAATAGCATCCACAAAAATGACATCCACAAAAAATAGCATCCACATCCACAAAGGAGCAGAGTTAAGAGATCAGTGGCAACTATCAATCAATCAACAAGTATCTATTAAGCACCTACTATGTGCTAGGCACCAAGGGTAAAAATGCAAAGAAAGAAATAGTCTTTACTCTCAAGAAATTTACATTCTAACTAGCTCCTCAAAAAGTTGAGAGAGGAATGAGTGTGCTTATAACCCAGGGCATCCTCTGGAGTTGAATATGATATATGAAAGGAGTAATAAGTTTGTTTGACAAAACATACCCAAATCCTTAGTGCTGAATAACATCAGGCATTGGCCACAGTTCCCATCCCCTCCAGTATCATACATAAATGGAATATGAAACTCAAAGAGCTTAAGTGACTTGTCTATGATCACATAGTAAGTGTTAGAGTAAAGGGTCAAATTCTGATCTCCTGAATCAAAGCCTCATGTTCCTCATGCCCACTCCCAAAGTGAAAACTAAGATGTACCTGGTTATTAATATTAGATAATATTTTGATAGAGAGATAGTGAGAAACGCTAAAAGTATTACATGCTTAAAGGTAGAAAAGACATTTTTAAGGAGTCGGGTTAAAAGTTGAAGGGGATTTCTCATCGGTATCCCCCATAATCCAATGGCTTACACAGATAAGGCACTGTTGACTGCCAATGACTAACTGAACAGAATAACTGATTTTTTAGTGTGGCCCCAAAGCATCAAGCTCCAGCTCTATCTCTTTAGGCTATAGTGAGCTATAAAGAAAAGCTTTGCTGATTTCGCATATTTGTCAAGAATGATCCATAGAGTCAGACTCCAGGATTCAATGTTCTTAGAGGAGTAGACTACTAAGCTGAGCAATATGTAAAAATGGAATAAGAAAAGAAAAAATAACTAAAATTGTTTTTGGCCCTGAGGATGATTAAAGCTTAGCTGGATAACAATGACTCACACAATTAATAATTAGGCATGTATAGTATGTAGTCTACACAAGTGGAGACAGAAAATTAATTCAAACTAGAAAGCCATATATTCACATTAAGAATTGATCATTAGGGTAGCTATCTATGGACTATAAACAATTTCTATAAATCAATGACCTTGTAAAGGCCTGAAAATAATGGAATCTTTAATCAGGAAACCTTGAAAATCATCTTCCTTTTACAGATGAAGACACAGAAGTTCAGAGATGTAAAATAATTACCCAAAGCAACAGTCTATTAAGTGACAGAACTGAGGTTAGCATTGGGACGGTGTGTAGAAAATCCCAGTTTCCACCAATGCTATCTCCAATGAACTTCAAGTGAGGTTGACCAGATGGACATAAATGAGTTAAATTTTTGGGGGGGTTGGGGAGGGAACAGTGAGAGACACTTTATTTTGCAAGAAAATTTAAGTTCCAGCATAGGGATTCCTTCTTTTTATATTTTCTTTGCCCCAGAACACCTATAACGGTGCTGTGAATATGGAAGACACTCAAAGAAATTCCTTGGTGTGGTGGCTTCTCCACACCACATGATGCATGTGTGTGTGTGTGTGTGTGTGTATCTTTTGTTCTTACATCAACTTTATTTCTAAACCCTGTCTTCTAACCAGAGGAAATTTTAAAAGGAAGAGAAAAATGATTCAACAATACTAGCAGTCAAGATATCAAAACATTGTATATGTAATGTGATTAAACTATATTCTATCAATTCTGTAAAGTCAGTCAATCAATAAACATTTATAAAGCACTGACTATGTGCTAAGTACTAAGCACAGGGCATACGAAGAAAGGGCAAAAACAGCTCCTGCCCCAAAAGAGTTCACATTCTAAGTCTGAGAAGAGAGACAACATGCAAACAACTATACAAAAGAAAAATTTTATATACATATACATGTATATGTATATATATACACACACATGTATATGTATATATATACATGTATATGTGTGTGTGTGTGTGTGTGTGTGTGTGTGTGTGTGTATATATATACACGATATGTATATATATATACATACACGATAATTGAGAGGTAACATCAGAGGGAAGGCATTAGCACTAAGGAGGGACCAGAAAAGACTTCTTGAACAAGGTAGAACTTTAAGTAAGCTAGGGAAAGCAGGAGGAAGCATACAGCATTACAGGCATGGGAAATAGCCAGTGAAAATGTACTGTTGGGAGATAGAGTGTCCTAAAGAACAACAGAGTTACTAGATTGTAGGTTACGTGGAGGAAAGTAAAGTGTGAGAACACTAGAAAAGAAGGAAAAGAGACCTGATTAGGAAGGGCTTTAAAAGTCAAATTGTCTTTTATATTAGGTCCTGGAGGTAATACGGAGTCATTGGAGGTTATAAAGTGAAGGAGATGCGAGATATTTGAAAGAAAAAGACAAAAAAAGGCTTTTTCAACAGTCTAGTGATAAGACCCTGCTCCAGCATGAGGGAGGAGGCAGGGGCCTTCTCTTCTCAAGGACAAGCTTGACTACTAAAATTTTAGAATGCCATTTTCTCTGTGTGTGTGTGTGTGTGTGTGTGTGTGTGTGTACCATTCATGTACTTGTTGCAATCATTGGGTTCATTTGATATATTATTTTCATAGTCTGCTAACTTCACTTTACTTTAGGTCATTTAGGTTTCCATTCTTTTCCATATTCTTCACCATCATTATTTCTTAATGCTCTGGAACATTCCATTACATTCATGTACCCCAACTTCCCTAATCAATTCTCCCTATCTTGTTTCCAGTTCTTTGCTACTACACCAAGTTTAGCAGATGTTCCCATATGGGTCTATCTGAGATGAGGTTGAGACTGGTGAGTTTCAATTTTTTTTTTTTTTGTAAGAGGCTGGTTTCCCTGCATTCCCACCCCTAGTTAATGTTCTCACAGAAGGCCCAGATAGTTTAAATCAATCAATCAATCAGAAGCAAACAGGCCCTTAATCAATCCAAGGGGATTAAAGTGTTTTGATTACTGGATGAAGACAGATGAATCCATAGAACAAATGTGTTTTGGTTGGCTGAAAGAATCATCAACATAGAAAGTCAGGTCAGAACTGTGAAGGTCAATGGCAAAGGAGTTTCTCCTCCTCCATAATCAGTGACTTGGTTGGAACTCTTCCACCATCTTTTAATAAAAGCCAGATGCCAGACTTTGCCCTGGATTAATCTGTGTCTGATTCCTTCAGCCAACCACATAAGGTTTCTTTTCAGTGTGGCTTCCTCGGTCTTCCTCAATGATCAAAAAACTTTAATCCTTTCAAAATGATTAAAGGCTTGTTCACACCTAGTTCACACATTTGCTAGATTGATTGATTCAATCAAGGTGTTTAAGTCTTCTGGGATTATATTAATTGGGATGGGAATGAAATTCCACCCTTACACCATGTACCTATTTGGCTTAGTAAGTAGAAGACCTTAGTATTAGTTCAGGTGATTATACAAGCCACTTAAAAAAATAAATAAATCAGATATATTGGAAGTAAACAAGATGGCAGAGAATCAATTTATACATTTATGTTTTATGCTATTGTACTAAAATGATTCTTTTAGTTTTGACATTATTCTTTGAAATTCTATTAAATCATAATGCTGCAAATAGAGTGTTACTTCTCTCTGAACTGCCATATAAAGTACAAGGACATACAAAGGAGTTTGGGAATGCCTACCTGCATTTTCATGCATCTATCATATAAAATTAGTTCAGTGATATTGAGATGGAACTAGGTAGAATTAACTTGACATGTTGAAAAGCAGCCGTGAGAATTCTACAACAAGGGCAGAGTTTCATTTCGGTTTGTCCTTTTCTTTCTATCCATACTATTTACATATTCTCTAATTTTGCAACGGAGACCTTTTAAACACATCAATAGGTCAATAAATCTATGCTGTTAATAAGGTTGTACTTGAGCTCAGTCTTTATTTGAGTGTTTCCTTAGACAGTGCATTACATCCCTATAAATGTTTCTACCAAAGAGATTTATTCCTAATTGATTGGTTCTTGCCCACGTTGATCAGTCAAACAAATAAGGGCCAGTGTAAAACTTTTTCATTCATGGATGTGAGAATTTAAAATAAATAATGGGATAGGATAATTCTTATGCTTTCTCAGATTTCATTTCTTGGTGAGGGACAATGTTGCACAGTGGCTTGAGTGTTTGACTCTGTGTCAGGATGTCGAGGACCTCATTCTTCCTCCAACATTTATTAGCTCAATGATTCTGGGCAGGTCATAGAATCATAAATCTAGAGCTAGAGGGTCATTTAGCCTACCTCCCCATTTTACAGAGGGGGAAACTGAAGCTCAAAAAGGTTAAGTGACTTGCCAAGGTCATGTAGGCAGTCAGTGACAGAACTTAGCTTCAAACCTGGGTCCTTTCACTGTAAATCCCCTCTCTTTCACACTGAGCCTCAGATTCTTCATGTGTAAAATGAGAATAATCATACTCATAGTATCTACCTCTTATGGCTTTTGTCAGGCTGAAATGAGATAATGCTATATAAAGCTCCTGGCAAGTCTTTAGGATCTACATAAATGCCAGCTATTATAATCACCAACATCTCCCCCACAAGCCATGGCCACTTCCACTGAACAAAACCCCTACAAAAATTATCCCCTCCAGCTAAAATGTTCAACCCTCTCCTCTCTGATTGTGTATACTGTATACCCTTAATTCTTCCTTCAAAGGACTATGACCTCCCCCTTCCTCATAGCCACAGTGACACTTCCTTTCTCTGCTCTCTTGTAGCCTGTATAATCAGTAGCAAAAATTCATCACTAAATTGTTTCCATAATGATTTCACATGTCTTAATTCCCTGAATTGAATGGGTGCCTTCTGAGGGAAAGGACTGCATCAAGAGACTGCATCTTTTACTTTTCTTTTTTTAACACTCAGTAGCACCAAGCATGGGGTTGGGCACAGAGCAGTTGCCTAATTAACACTGGAAAAAATGAATAGCCAGGAAACTTAAGAAAAACCATTATGCATTATAAAAACATATGTCCATCTTTTTTATCTTAGACCAGACATACACAACCAGAACCAGAGACAGAAGGAGAAAGTCAGTGATTTTTCTTTTTTTTTTTTTTTTGGCATATTCCTGACTCTGTACATGACCATTGTGAAAATCGAATTGTTTAACATTTTTAGCCTATTTCTCCAACCCAGAGCCAGAGTCTGCGCTGTAACTATGATTTGGAACCCCTTTGATGTATTTCTCAGGCTCCCTAAAATTTTGTTCCTTTCAGCAATCATTTGCATTTATCTGCTTTCATCTTTTCCTATCTCAATCCTCCTAACTTCTTTCTCCTGCCACATTTAATTGTATAATTATTTTATTTCTGAACCTTAGGGCATGTTGTATGGACCAAGGCATGCTTTATAAAACTAAGCAGACTATTTCAGTTCTAGTCATTTGTAACTTGCTAATTATTTGGGAGTGTTCCACCCCTAAACAACTCTGGCTTCATAATATATTGTTTTCAGAGCTCTTCTGACATCATTCAGGCATGCTGATTGTACACAAACAAATATGTCTGGGCTTGATAAAGCTGAATTGTATATAAGCTCAAGTTCTTTATTGTTATTATGTTCAAGCAAAAAATAACCACAGTATTTCCACACCCAAGCAAACTGCAAGAAAAGACTGCCCACTCTTGCCAAACACAAAAAGACAGACTGGTAAGAAGGGGAGAGGCAGCCTGTTTCCTATCTCAGTACAAACCAGTCAATGTGTCCAGCTGGAATACTGTGGGCATTTTTTAATTAGCTTTTTTGGTGCAGCCAGATCCTTCTTATTCCTGAGCCACTCCTGGTTTAGAAGCCCATTCATTTTTTGTTGTCTAGCACATGGAGAAATGATTTCTTATTAATCCTATATTACTTTATATCGAATTGAAAACTGATCTCCAGCAATCATTATCAAGGCATTTGATTTTTTTCCCTAATCCAATAAATATTATCAAATTTATTTTGTTTTTATTCTGAACTTAGGAAGTACCTAGTAAAATGAACATTTCCATATGTAAAGTAGAATAGGAAAAGAAGATTGATTTTGTACATGAAACTGCAAATCTACTAGGTACAGTTTGCTTTTCCTCCTATGTATATAATAAATTCAACATGTAACTTTTAAAGCTGTCCTACTTATCCCTGTTTTCTTCTGGCTTTCCTTCTGTTCTCTTCTGTGCATTTAAAAATGCTTCAATTACCTTATTTTCTTTCTTTCTTTTTTCACAAGCCTGTTCATAAGTTCCCTCTCCCTTTTACTCTATCCTAAAAAATACAAAAACAATAAAAATCCAATCCCTTCAAAAATTGCCATTTTCCTTTGCTATCATCTTTGCCAATCTTATGGATGTGATATGCAACATTAGAGTTGTTTTAATTTACATTTTTCTAATTATTAGTGATTTTGAGCACGTTTTCATATTGTTGATCACTTGGATTAATTTTTTTCCTTTGCAAACTACCTATTCACATCTTTTAACTATTTATAAATCAGGGAATAGCTCTTGTTCTTCTATATTTGACTGAGTACTTTGAATGTCTTGACATGAGACCTCTTTCAAAGATAATTTCATCAGGGCATTTGACAAAGATGTCATGATAGCCTGGTGCACAGGGAGGAGAAATGTGAACTGGATAATGATTCACTTAAGTGGATTTGGAACTATTTGAATTACTAAATATGAAGAGAAATGATTAATGTGATTATGTCATATTGGTGGGCTATTCCGTTTATTCCGTTTATTCAGATATGCGATTTTAAACTGATTTGGCGTCTGTGGACACCATCACTCAAATTTGTATCTCAACAGTGGACAATTCACAGACAGATACATTAACCCAATGGGCATGAATACTGTCTTTGCTCCTGGATGGATCCACAAGAAAATTTGTAACCAGCTGCAAGCACATAGGCATGCACATGTACTCATACCTATACAGAAAGCACAGTAACTCTACTATTCTTATTTCTTGTAAGTGGTTCCTCTCAAACCTCTCCACAATAGGAAAAAGATAAATAGACAGACAGACAAATAGATAGCCAATAAATTTCTATTAGCAACGAAAGTCCAGATTCCTTCAGTTTTTACATCCTGTTCGCCTGAAACCATGGGATAGAGATGGGTGATTGGGTGTAGTCCACAGACTATTGATTGTAGATGTTATTTTTTTCTCCCTACATGGTCCTTTCTTCTCTACCATGTGTAATGGTAGAAAGCAGGGGAGATCATCAAATTAAATTCAACAAACATTTTTAAAGCAAGACACTCTGTAAGTTGCTGTGGATACAAAAGGAAAAAAAAAGTTAAGTCGCTGTTTTCAAGGAGCTTATGATGTGTGTACAGATAAATATTCTATGAAGAAGAGAGTAAAGCAGTCAAATGGGAGATCTAGAAATAAACTACTAGGACAAAGGTGAAGGGAAAGGAATAGGCATTTATATAGTGTCTATAGCTAAATATTATCTCATTTGATCCTTACAACAACCTTGGGAGGTAGGTGCTGCTATTAATCTTCATTTTACAGTCAAGGAAACAGAGACAAAGAGAGGTTGTAACTAGCCCAGAGTCATACAGTTAATAAGGATCTGAGTCAGGTCTTCTTAGCTCCAGGTGTAAATTCTTATCTGTTGTATGACCTAGCTATGGACTCCGGAGAGAACACCAGCCGTTGTCTGGGGAGGTGAAGGAATGTGGCATTGAGGAGATGGAACCCAAGCTTAGTTTAAGTTAAATGAAGTTTTCCGAAAGGTAGATACAAGGAGGTAGAGTATTCCAGCCAAGGGAGACTGGGAAGATACACAGGGTCAGAAACAGAAGGCCCAGTCCAAGGAACAGATTGTCACATATCTTAGGAGCAACAGCCTATGAAGTCAGTCACACAGTCAGTCAGGCACAGTGGATAGAAGGCCAGGCCTGGAATAAGGAAGACTCGTCTTTCTGAGTTCAAAATCTGGCCTCAGACACTAGCTGAGTGAACCTGGACAGGTCACTTAAAATTGTTTGCCTCCATTTTCTCATCTGTAAAAAGATCTGGAGAAAGAAATGGCAAACCCCTCCAGTACCTTTGCCAAGAAAACCCCAAATGGGGTCGTGAAGAGTCAGACACAACTTCAATGACCGAGCAACAGCAACATAAAATAAGGCTGGAAGGCAGGTTGGAGTCAGCCTGAAGAGGATCTTGTATCCTAGGCTGCAAGTTTATATTTTGTCCTAGAGTAAATAGGGAGCCACTATAGAAATTTTGTGAGAGAAGGGGAAAGGGACATGGTCAGATCTGCGATTTAAGAATAATAATTTGGCAATTCTATAGAAGATGAATTGTAGAGGTGAGAAACTGGAGGTAGGAAGGCCAATTAGGAAGTTATCACAATAGTTTGGTTAGAGTCCCTTTGAAAGTAGAGGCTGTATTAGTGAAAAAGGGACAAATCTGACAAGTGTTGAGAGGGGGCCAAATTTGAGAGTTGTTGGATATGTAGAATATATAAGATTTGGATTCTGATTGGATATGGGGGATGGATGAAAGAGAAGGAATAAGTCAAAGATGATTCCAAGGATATAAACGTAGTTAACTGGAAAAAGGGAGGCACTCTCAACAGAAATTAAGAGGAGGACCAGCCTTAGGGAAGAAGATAATTGTTTATTTTCATTTTGGATAAGTTGTGTTTGAATTGCTGTTTGGATATCTTGGTAGAAATGTCAAGTAGGTAGTTGGCAATGTGGGACCTGAATTAGGGAGAAAGTGTATGACTAGATAGATTTGGGAGTCAACTGCATAACTGAACCCTGGAAACAGATAAGACCCTGAAGAAAGAGAATATATAGGAAGAAGAGAAATAGCCCCAAGGTATTGGAAAACTTGCACAATGCCTTGCCTAATATATGTACATACCTAATACATTAGTGAATTTAATTTGGGATATGTCCCTACTTATGAGATGAAAGATGGATGACCTTCCACAATGGGGAATGAAAAACAATAGTAAGACAAGTTAAGTAAAAAACTCTGAAAACAAGGAGAATCCTAGAAACTAAGAGATGAAAGAATATCCAAGTGGAAGTAATAATGAACAATGTCCAAAGCAAAAAAAAAAAAAATAAACAAAGTAAAGGAAGATAAAGACTGAGAAAATGTCACTACTTTGTTGACTGTGTTACAGTGATCAGAATGGCTGGATTTGGAATCAGAAGACCTCGTTTTGTTCTGAGTTCTGGCATTTACCGTTTCTGTGACCTTGAGCAAATCGTTTAACAGATCTGGATGTCATTTTCTTCATCTATAGAACAAGAAGGTTGGACTAAATGACCTCTAGGAGCTCCTCCAACTCTAAACATATGACTTGGCTATGATCAAATGGTGAGTGTTAGAAGTCAAATTTGAATTCTGATCATCCTGACTCCAAGATGAGTGCTGCATACACTTCACTCTCTCTTTCCAGAATTGTTGAATCCTAGAAATTAAAAAAAAAAACTCCACCTGCATTATATATTAATTCAAATAAATTCAATAAACATTTATTAAGTACCTACTATGTGCCATGCACTGTGCTGAGCTCTCAGGATACAAAAAGAGGCAAAATATAGTCCCTCCCCTCAAGGAAGAAATGATCCAATGTGGGAAGAGGAGCATGGAACAAACGTATACAAAGCAAGCTATGTACAAGATATATGAGAAATAATTAACAGAGGGAAGACACTGGGATTAAGAGGTATTCAGGAAGGCTTCCTATGGAGATGGGATTTTGCTTGGGATTTAAAGGAAGGTCCTGAGAAACCTAGCTTGACACATTGTTGCTGAATGCACTTGCTGGATCTGGTAGTTTTCAGTTTTGGACTTTGGGGGCATGTTAAAACTTTTCTTAAACTCCTGGAGGAAAATATTCCATGTTGTGGCAAAGACACTTTGGTTCCAGAAGTTGAGGTCTATAAAGAGTTTGCACTGGATTAGGAACCCTGGGAGGCTCCTGCTTTACCAGTGAACACAACTGAAGGATTCACTGTAATGACTGCAGCCTTGGCCATCCTGCAGGATTTCTGAAAACCTAAAAAACTCCACAGAGGGGAGCCAGTTCTTGTTGGGACATTAGATGCTCTGCTGGAAAGTGTGATGGGCAACAAACAGTTCTGACATTGTAGGGGCTATCTGGTTCTTTGTAGTTTGGGTTTAGGACCCCCCATGTGGATAATGGAGCATGAGATTAGGAATACATTAAGGAGGGAGAAACATGAGTACCTAACAATGAAAGTCTGCATCAATGGAAACAAACAAACCCCACACATCTGCTAAGTTTTGATCCTTTTAAGTCAGGAGTGCCCTTGCCTTGTTCAGTTTTCCCTTTACTCTAGTGGTCCCAGACCCAATTCTGCTATCTCCTCTTCTAAGAAGCCTTTTCTGATTCCCCTGACCTAGATGTGAGCTTGCCCACCTCAGATTTTTCACAGACCTTCAGCTGTAGTGCTTTGCCCTTATCACATTCCAATTTGTATTAGTTATTGGGGTATAGGCATTTTCTATCCTCTCAGATTAAAAACCCCTTGCAGACAGGAACTATGGTTATTTCATCAATCAAAAACATCGTTAAAAGTCTATTAAGTACAAGGTACTGTGCTACAAGTAGAAATGCTAAAGTCCATGTCCTCAAGGACCTTACAGTTTAGTAGTGAAATGGTACTAATTTGGATAGCTCCGATATACAATATTATAAGTGCATTAGAGAGTTATACAACAAAATGCTATGTGAATGATTTTAGGGAGCGGGTGATTACCAACATTAGGGATCATGGACTGTTTATCCTCAGATCATGAAAGAACTGGCAGAAGTGATCACAAGTCACTTTCAATGTTATTTGGGAGATCAAGGAAAAGTATAATGGGACCACAGTTTGGAGGACAAATGTTTTTCCAGTGGTGAAAGAGAGAGGGGAGGATTAGAGGGAAGAGAGACGAAGAGAGAAAATGAAAGAGAGAGAGACAGAGAGAGAGAGAGAGAGACAGAGAGAGAGAGAGAGAGACAGAGACAGAGAGAGAGACAGAGACTGTAACTAAACATCAGCAAACATCAGCAAGCTTTCCATTGTCTGGAAAAATTCAAGAATACACCATTAAACATGGAAAAAGAAATAACTTCAAACGGGAGAAGTGGTTAAAAAGTCAAAATTGTTTTATCAAGAAAAGGTCATGTCAGAGTAATCTCATCATTTTTGACAGGATTTTAGAAAATTAGTAGATGAGGGGGATGCTGTGTACCTATATTTTATTAAAGCTTGTGCTAAAACACCTCATATTTTGTAGAGTGGAAGGGAGGAGAGGAGGAAGAAAGAAGAAAAGAAGGAACTTGCTTCAATCACAATAGGAGAACAAAGAAAGTGTGGCTGTGATCTATGAAAGCATGCTCTTTGCCTTGCTCCTGAATACTATGTAACAGCTATATATGCATAAGTTGTTTTCTATCTTAGAAGGAAAAAGGATAGGGCTAGAGGTGCATATTTCTATTCTCTGTATCAGCGGTATTGAACTCAAATAGAGACAGGGGCCACTAATTGATACATAAGGTTCCCTGAGGACCACATATTGACTTAGTTTTAACATATAATATTAGTGGGTTTGTTGTACTTTTATTTATTTTTAAAAATATTTCTAAATAACATTTTAATTTGGTTTGGGGCACACTTCTTGGCAATGTGTGTGACACGTCTGCTTTAGATTACTGGGAAGAATAAAATGTGCCTGGAAAAAACAAAAAGGAAAACATATTTCAAGTAGGAAACAATGGAGAAAAGAAAAGTATAAAGGCAAAGAAAATCTCACTTGTGTTGGGCGTTTGGAGAGTAGGACAAAAAGATCAGAAGGACACCAGAACATTTGGATCTGAAGAACAGGTTTATAGCACTTCCTGTATTTGGATGGGAAGCAGTTCCATGTATTTCAAGGAATTCATATTCCACAGATGACCTACTGTCAAAATGTGCTCACTACTACTACAGTGACTTATGTGGTTATAAAATGATGGCACGAGAAGGAACCTAGAAAGTGTTAGTAATCACGGAATGGGAAACTAAACAGCAACAAAAAAGTAACGCTACAAACTCCCCACAGCACAGGTGCTGTTTTCATCAGTGCTTCTAACTGAAGACAGAGTATTCAGAAGAAAATAGTAGTGTTTGGAAGAGTACAGCTCTCTAATAAGATCCTATTGAAACACGTTTTAGAATTCTGGGCCACAGTTTTAAATAGAGGAATGATGGCTTTAACTTTGTAGGAGAAGAAGCAAAAAAGAGGTAAGATTCTTGTTTTTGTTGGATGAGATCGTAAAAGACCAATCTCTAAGTGAAAGATCTTTCCTTCAGGCCCACACCTTTGTGATGCCAATTAGGGATTAAAGACTCTTCCCACCCCCTCAATAGACCTCTGGTGGGGCCAACAAAGGGAGGCCTGATTAAAGGCAGGCCCAGTGCTTTCACTAACTATGTGTGAGGCCCCAGGCCCTACACCTTTTTGCTAAGTAGGATCTGAGCCCTCAGGGCTTTGAACGGGTTCAAAAGCTCTGAGGTTGGCATTCTCATTGAAAGAGTGTTGGTGAGGAGACTCTGTGTAAAACATTGAAGAATTGTGGCCACCCCCCCCCATCCTCCCTTCCCTCCCCCATCTCCCCTGCCTCCCATCCTCCCAGTTTTGAAAAACCCAGATTTTGGTGCTTTTCTGGTAACTATGTATATCGTGGATTTTTGTCAGGCAGAAATATGTCTTGATCTGTTTATATTGTCTCTATTTGTAGTTTGTTTATATTTGCTTTGAAGTTCAGGGTACTGGGTTTTCCCTCTGAACTAAGTGAATGGTATATGTATGTTTAATTAAAGTAAGATTGTTAACCCCTTAAAGTTGCTTTCCTTAGAAATACAGGTCAAAGAACCTGTGCTGGCTTCTCTTCTGTGTGCTGGTGTTCTTGGTCTTATACAGCCACAGTAGCAGCAAGCAGCATTGTTATTACAGGTGGTAAGACTTGTTGACAGTGAAGAAACAAAACAAATTCTTTATTTTTTCTTTGAAGTAGAATTATTTTGGGTCTCTGAAGTACAAAATAAAAATGACTGGTTAGAAAACATCCAGTCCCCCTCAATCACTTCATGTCATTAGACTCAGAACAATTAGATATAGAGTACTGAATTAGTTGTGATTCCTGAACCACTTAGGGGAGGGGGTACAATCTTTAATTAATAAATCTTATTGGAAAAGGACAAACATTGTCCCATCTTTCTTTGAAGAGGAGAAGATAGATTCTACAAAATATAAGACCATCGAGCTTGACTTTCTATTCCTGCAAATTCCTAGAACTTATTCATAAGAGAGTGGTATGTCAGTACTTACAAAGAGCCAACATGGTTTTACTGAAAGCAAGGCACATGAGGATAACCCCATTTCCTTTTTTGATAGCCTAACTAGACTAGCTGACCAAGGGAATTCTTTATGCAAAGTATTCTTAGATTTCTGTAAAGCACTTGAAAAAAAATTTCTCATGCTCTAATTGTGGGTAAGATGCAGTTATGGGCTGGAATATAATGTGGTTGGGGAGACTTGGAATTGGATGAATGGCTGAAGCTAAAGGGTACTCATTAATGGGTCTTTGCCAATGATGAGGGACATCTCCAGGAGAGAATCCGGGAGATCTGTTCTTTGCCTTCTTCTGTTCAACGTTTTCTTCAGTGATTTGGTTGAAGGGATAAGTGGTCCACACATTTTGGATAATAGAGGCCAGATCCCCAAAAAAAGATTTCTTACAAGTTCGATTGATGAACCAAATTGAATATGATGAAATTTAATACAAATAAATTAAAATGCCAAACTATTTAAAGTTCAACAATTAAGTTAGGGGAAAAAATCAAAAATAAAAGATTTAGAAGAGAGGTTAGGTAATAATTCCTGTGGGAATAAAGTATTAGTGGACTATAATCAAATGTACAACAAAGTAGCCAACATAGTTCATATGATTTTAGGATGAATTAAAAGAATATAGTGTCAGAATTAGGGGCCTTCTCCTCTAATAGTTCTGCTATAATTAAGGCCAAATCTGGAGTATTCTTCATTTCTAGGCACTGTATTTTAGGAAAGACATTTGAAACCTTTTCTCCTATTTCTTCATGAATTCTAGCCCTCCTATTTATTTTCCCTTGAGATATACAGTATTCTCATGATTGACTCCCAGTCAATCATCCAAGAAACATTTGTGTAGGTCAAGAACTGGGGATACCAAGAGAAAGATGAAACAATCCCTTTCCTCAAGTTCTTTTCACCACATTAAAGAAGGAAACAGGCAAGCATGCATCATCTTCTGTCTAGGTTTGGAAGTTGTGGGCACTTTTTGATTAATAACCCTAGTTCTGGAATCTGGAATCAATTCCGGGGGAACCTGATCCCAAAAGAGGTAATTTCGGTCTTCTTTTCACACTGTCCTCCTTGAAGTTCCAAAAACTAGAGTCAGTAGAAAGCAGTGCATAGTAGAAGATAAATATACATATATATGCATATATATCTAATATACATATGCATATATATTATATATGTGTGTGTATGTAAGTTTGGTTTAGACAACATTAGATTACATTTTTTTCCCCTAAGGTTCTTTTGGCTCTGTTTCTATTATTCTTCGGTTTGGAAATAGCAAGTCTGAGATAGACAATTATCGAAGTGACATGTGGAAGGTCATAAAGAGAGTGACTGTTTTTCACCAGTCTTGGAATACAAAAAATCCCCAGGATTTTCCCACTAAAACTAGTAGGGTGAGGGAGACAGGATAGCTACACTGAGGTCAAATGAAGAAGAGTCCCCATTTTTATAAGGGGTGTGGTTTATGGAACTCATACCAGGAAAGATTTCAGACCAAAATCTTCATTAGCCTGCAAAATATAATGCCAAGTTCAAATTGGGGTTATTAAGGGAATTTGGATGTTTCCAAGATGGACCTCACTTCTGTGTTATTAATCAGGTTGCACAATCCTGCTGTCCAAAGTACATTGGTCACCCTAACAAAAACCAAGTCTTGGTTTATCCACGGCATTGCTCTGATCTAAGATCTTAATATTTATGCTACTTTTTTCTTAGGTGTGTTTTCAGGACTTTATAGGCTCTGAGTTACCAATTTTAGAAATGAACACTGGAGGAAAAAAATTATTCCTTATAGGATGAATTTGTTGGTTTACACTGATTATTTTTACAGAAACCCTGAGGTCGAAGAAGAATTGTGATTCTCTCATGATGACCCTAAAGCATCTTGCTTTAAATCTCTTGTCAGGGCGAGAAAGCTGAGCAAGTCTTTTGGTAAGTCTTTTCAATATTAATGCTGTCCCCTTTATCAGAGCACAAAATAAAGCGGAAGAGAGCTGAAAAAAAAAAGCCAGTAAGCCGTTATGACTAAACAGAAAATATTCTTTCCGCATCAAGAAACGAGTTTTATTTTTTCCCCTCTCCAGCCCCCTTTCCTCTGCCTTACTGCTTCTATTTGACTATATGCTCATTTCTAAGAATATAGTATTTTATACTTAGAACCCAGCTTCTATCATAGGATCACATCACGTAGGTCCCTGAGAGGTAGATAAGTACATTTAGTCTGTACCACACGTCTAGTCATCCCTCTGCTGGACCAGTGAAGCTTTATATTTTCATGAAACCTGTCTGTATGTATCTCCTTTTCTAAATTATTTCTACAGGTTTTAATTTGTAAACTGTCATGTGGGATTTGGGGCTTGCATTTTGCCAGAGTCACCACTATGATTGCAAAAACAAATTAGAGATATACCTGAAGGTTTTTTTTTCTTAAGAATAAAAATTGCTACACCTTGCTGGTATTAAAAACACACCTCCAAAAATAAAATAACAACCATAAAAAACCCCCAAACCTAAAAACAAGACATTAAAAAAAAAAAGAAACCCACAGCAATCTTGTTTTTCTGGAAGCTGATACATTCAATTAAATACGCACAATCTGGTTAGCTTTCAATAAACACCATTAAAAATAAAAACTTTAAAGTTCTAAGCATGACGACAGGTAATGAAGCTTGTATCATTGCTGCGCTAAAGAATTTCACCCAGCAATGCTCACTTTCAAAAGCCTTATCTTGGTGCTCAGAAAGTAATTTGACTCACATTAAAGGCCTCCTGCAATAAATATCATCATTAATTTAACTTCGTCCCTGTTATAGTAAAACCCTTTTTAATACAAACTCCACTAATTTGGAATGAGAGAGAGTTTTAAAGGGAGTGAGTTGAAGTTTACCTTTTTATGGGGAACCCTTTTGTTCTTAGGTACCACCAATTAGTGTAAATAAGCTCAAGGAATGAAGTATATAAAACAGGTGAAAGGACATACTGTTTTTTAAGGAACCTGGAGCACCTATTTGCATGCATTGTTGTGCTAATTACAAATGATTCTTCTCCGTACCATGCAAACACCCAGGAACACAGTGGGTAGCACTTTGCTAGGTTCTTTAAACTCATTAAAGTTATAAACATATATTCATTCTCTTAAAAACTACTTTATGATTCAGACATTTCACTGATGTATTACATTTTGCCCCATTAGTCTAAATTTGAAGTTTTATTGGATTTCTTGAAATTGGCTACCTCTGGATAGTCCCCCCACCCCCCATCCCCCCTGGTAGATCTTTAAATAGAGGCAAAAATCCATTTGTCATGTATGGTATACCTGGGTGGTGGTTGGGGAAGATTTTTTTTTTCTGGTATGAGATGGACTAGATGACTGTTGAGGTCAACTCTAAAATTCTGTAATTAATCTAGTCCAGTTGTGGAAAAACCAAACCAAAATAAAATCTCGTCTTTTGCTTATTTTTCGTATTGAAGATCCTTGAGATTAAATTCTTCTGGTAACTTTTAACTACTTTATTGAAGTCAACTTGTTCTGCATTTCCTTTAGTTCAGCCAAAAGTAAGTAAAAAAGACTTTTAAAGCACAACAAACAAATAAGTAAATGAATAAGTGAATGAATGAATGAATAAAAAGAAAGACATGAATAGACAAAGGAACAAAAGAAAAAATAAATGAATGTCCTGCACAAACAGAGAACTAACAAATTTACAAATTGGCTTTATTTTCTCATTGTGGTCAACAAACAAAATTAGGTGTTGTATAAGATAAAACTCTTTGAGGATTTTTGTCTTTGTACCTCCAGGGCCTATCATGATGGCCCTTACAGACTAGGAGCATAGTGACTGACAGATTGATTGATTGAGGGTCCTTGAGAAGAGGTTTGTGGCAGTAGAATAACCTTTGGTTTTCTGGGCCTAACTTTGACAGCCTATCTTTATTTTAGATACAAAACACCATGCCCTGCTTCCTGACCTCCTAACAACTCTTGCTACCTTGTACCTCTTCTGCACTTCTTTTTTGGAACCTTCCATATCTGCAATCTTCCATGATGGAAACTTCTAGTGTCTCTAATTGGTGCTTCCCTACCTGTGACGTCGGAGTAGAAAAACCAATCAGACACACCTAGGGGCTCCACTCTGCTCTATAAAATTCCTGGTCTCCTCCACGTCCCTGATCAGCCTTGTCCTTTGGGGTGCCCAGGTGCTCTGATACATAAATAAAAATGATACAAGCTTCCTATACTCTTGAGGCCAAATTAGCAAGGCTGCCTCTTGTAGGATCATTACCTTCCTTATCCTTCCCCCCTGAGTCATCCTTTTTTTGAGTTAAAATGTACCTAATTAAGTTCTATTGCTTTCTACATTCATTAACCAGTCTATCTTTTTGGGGTGAAGCATTTAGACTTAAAACTTAGCTGCAGCTCTGATAAAGGCCTCATTTCTAAAATATACAGGGAGCTAAGCCAAATATATAGGAATACAAGCCATTCCCCAATTGAGAAATGGTCAAAGGATATGAACAGGCAGTTTTCAGAGGAAGAAATTAAAGCTATCTACAGGCATATGGAAAAATGCTCTGGATCGCTGCTGATTAGAGAAATGCAAATCAAAACAACTCTTAGATACCACATCTCTCCTGTCAGATTGGCTAAAATAACAAATCAGGAGAATGATAAATGCTGGAAAGGATGTGGGGAAATTGGAACATTGTTGCATTGCTGGTGGAGTTGCGAGCTGATCCAGCCATTTTGGAGGGCGGTGTGGAACTATGCCCAAAGGGCTATAGAAATGTTCATACCCTTTGACCCAGTAATACCACTTCTAGGGTTGTATCCCAAAGAAATCACGCAAGCGGGAAAAGGACCCATATGTACAAGAATATTTATAGCAGCTCTCTTTGTGGTAGCCAAGAATTGGAAAGCAAAGGGATGCCCATCAATTGGGGAATGGCTGAACAAGCTGTGGTATATGAAGGTGATGGAATACTATTGTGCCATAAGAAATGGGGATGATGCAGACTTCATAACAACCTGGAAAAACCTACACGACATAATGCTGAGTGAGCGGAGCAGAGCCAGGAGAACGTTGTGCACAGCCACAGATATGTGGATTCCGTGAGGACCAACCCTGACATACTGCGCTTCTCTCAGCAACCTAAAGGGGCAAGGACAACTCCAGGGGACTCACGATGGAGAATGCTATCTTCATTCAGAGAAAGAACTGCGAAGTTTGAATACAGACTGAGGCACACTACTACATGCTCGCCTTTTCTGCTTCTCTTTTGTTTTTGGTTTTGGGTTTTTTTTTTTGTTTTTTTTTTGGTTCTGTTTCTTCTTTCTCATGATTCATTCCATTGGTCAAAATTCTTCTCCACGACTTGACTAGAGCATAAATTAATTCAATGCGAAGTTATACATGACAGTTATATGAGACTTCATGCCGTCTTGGGGAGGGAGGGGGGAGGGAGGGGAGAAAAACTGGAACTCAAAACTATGTAGAACCGTGTGTGGTAAACTAAAAATAAATTTAAAAAAAAAAAAAAAAACTTAGCTGCAGCTAGCTAGGGCAATCAGCTAGATGGTGCAGTGGATAGAGCACTGGGTCCGGAGTCAGGAAGACCTGAATTCAAATCCCACCCCAAACACTTACCAACTGTGTGATCTTGGGCAAATCATTTAATCCTGTTTGCCTCAGTTTCCTCATTTTTGAAATGAGCTAGAGAAGGAAATGAAGAACCACTGCAGTATCTTTGCCAAGAAAATGCCAAATGGGGTCATGAAGACTCAGACACAATTGAAACAACTCAACAAGTGAAACAGTAGTGCCAAAACAAAAAAGGAATAAAAAGGTGTCCAAGTCCTTCAGTAAAAGATGGATACTTTGTATTCCTAAGGGGTTAGCCCTCCATGTCTGACATGGGGTGGGAAACAGGGAAGTACATGACAAAAGGGAAGCAGCTTTTCCAAAGTCAATTTCACTTCCAGAAATCTTGACAATTAATTCCCTCTCTACTCTCATGTCTCATTGTGACATAGAATTGATACTGGAGTCTCTAAGGCTAACCTAGGGGAGTGCAAGGGTGGGAATTCCACCCAAATGAACAGGCTTATAGCAAGAGTCTGGCAGTATGCCATAGATAGCTACTGTCCAAGGAACTCAGTGGCAGAGAAGAATTATCAAATATTTTTTTTTAATCTTTACCTACAAAATGCACACAAATATAATGCAGCCTATGGGCCTCTGGGGTCCCTCTACTACTTTGGGGTGGCAGAGTGTATGAAAAGAGAATGCAAGAACCAACCTAATGTCAGAGAAATAACATTGGATTTAGATTCAGGAGAAACCTGGGTTTTAATTCTGGCTCTGACATTTACTAGCTTCACACCCATGGGCAACCTAACTATTTCTAATCCTTGCGTTGCAAATCTTAACTACATCATTCCAAGGATAACATCTTGTAAATAGAAAGGCTAGATTCCTCGGAACATAGGCAGAAATCTGAAGATCTGCAGTAAGGAGACATAAAGTAGGTAGATCTAATTAGATATTTGGATTTATCCTTAGGGATAAGTTTCTATTTACTGCTGACTACATTTAGGGCATGGCAAGAATGTGTAGTCAATAAAATATGGCTGAGTAGATAGTCTTGCCCTAATCGAAAGAACAAGGGAAAAGCTGCTACTAAAAAAAAAAATGATTGCTCAAGAGAACCCCAACACCATAAACAAGTGTGGAAGCAGAGGATATGAAATCAGGAAGCAACCCTCATCTAAGTCATTTCTGAGAGAAGGTGGGATGGGCATCATAACCAGGATATGGCTCTAGAAGGGGACTTTATTCAAAACTAATGGATTAGGTAAAGAGGGAGAATAGTGACAGCATTGAATGTTAAGAAAAAATACTCATGTGAAAAGATCCAGGAATTCAAATAGCTTTCCTTTTTTGTCCTCCCTCCCTGGCCCATATTTTAGAAAAAAATAAAATAAACAAAATGAAGCAGACTATTTTTTTGGGGGGGGGGTGCAGTGTTACCATTTGATTGAGCCCTGATTCACTCACTATTTTCAAGCTTCTGCTAGTAATTTTAGAGTATGATACCACTGGTCTGTATTTGTGTTCAGATGCCTTCCCCTAGATGCAATCTATCCTTTCTTTGAAGCCTTTAACATATGCTTTCCAAAAATCTGGCATGCCTGTCAGACTTTGCCTGGATTCCTGATCTTTCTCTGTCATAAATTCTGGGGTGGAATGGTCACTTGCCTCAAAGTTCTCATCATTTCGTTTCCAACAATCAATTCTTATTGGTTGGAATCTGATTGAGAATGGCAGGTTAAGTCTCTTAAACCATTATATGGACAGATTCAACTAGGTGGAGCTGGGGTCAGGAAGGCTTGAGTTCAGTTCTGCCTCAGACTATAACTGGCTCTGTGACCCTGGATAATTCACTTGACTTCTGTTTGCTTCAGTTTCCCCATCTGTAAAATGGAAGTAATAATAACCCCTACTCCTTAGAGTTGTTGTGAGGAACAAATGAGAATATTTGTAAAGCACTTTGCAAATCTCAGAGTGCAATAAAATAGTAGCTCTTTATTATTAGTATTGCTTTATGTATTTATGATGATGCATAGAAGACAATATAGTATAACAGAAAGCAATGGAATTTGGGCTTGAGTTTGGTCTCTTACTCTAGATATGGTAAAATATAGCAATTATTTAAACTCTCAATCTCTGTTTCCTTGTCAATAATATGGGGTATCAATACTTATACAACCTACTTCATTTGGACTGCCATAAAGGAAAGTGGGTTTTACATTTTAGGATGATATGTAAATGCTGTTGTTTCTCATTACCTAGGGGTTTCAACCAAAAATTCTGGGCTCACACTGAATGAGGTGAATTGTGTGGTACGTGACCCCCAAGAAGCTCAGGTTTTCTTCCTCAATCTATTGCTATCCTAAAATAAAATTATAGGTAAATTTCAAAAAATCTCTAAATTTCTAAAACAAAGTTTATGTATTTCTCATCTCTGAGATCCCTTGAATGAGGTAACAGGGTCACTTCCTATAAAAGCACTTAATGAATAATATGGATATTGAGTATCGATTAGCTTTTTCTCCCACCCCCTTCCTCTCCCCAACTCCCAGCTGCCAATCATTTTTACCACTGGGGACATCCTTAGCCTCTTGATTTCCCCTTTAGCCCCTCCTTCAGCTCCAGATTTTATTCCTAAGAAATTTTTCCTTTCCAGTACTGCCGACTGGTATTTGGGTGAAGTAGGTACATTCCCAACAGGAAAGACATTTGCATAGCTCACAGTTGTAGACCACAGAGTAGTGAAATTTGTCTAATAATAGTCTAAGTCCCCTGTCTCTCTATTTCTAATCATCTTCCCCATGAGGCATGTTTTCCCTCTGGACTCCCCCCACCCCCACCCCGACCCTTTCAACTCCCTAGCCCCAATCCAGGCGAGTCTAGAGTCAATCTAGAACTGCTGGCAGATGGGAACACCTGCTACCCACAGAGGTGTCCTCTCCCTTCTTCTTGACTGCTTACAAGATTTGTAGGTATATAGATATCAGCTCTATTCCTTCTAAGGACTGAGAAGACCACTAGATGTTGTCTAAGGAACTCATAGAATTTGCCATCTGCCACAGTGCTGTGACACAGAAACTTGAGTACTTCCAAAGCTTCTCTATCCACCTTGCAGATAGGTTTTTCTTTCTGTGTTGTCTCCCCTAATTAGAATATGAACTATTTGAGAGCAGGGAAAGGTTAGGTTTTTCTATTTACATCCTTAGTGCTTGGCTCAATACTTGGTAAAGCATAAGCACTTTCCTCCTATCTTTTTTTTCCTTCCTTCCTTCCTTCCTTCCTTCCTTCCTTCCTTCCTTCCTTCCTTCCTTCCTTCCTCCCTCCCTCTTTCTTTCTTTCTTTCTTTCTTTCTTTCTTTCTTTCTTTCTTTCTTTCTTTCTTTCTTTCTTTCTTTCTTTCTCTTTCTTTTTCTTTCTCTTTCTTTCTTTCTTTCTCTTTCTTTCTTTCTCTTTCTTTCTTTCTTTCTTGCTTTCTGTCTTACTCTCTTTCTTTCTGTCTCTTTCTCTCCTTCCTTCCTTTCTTCCTCTTTCTTTCTTTCTTTCTTTCTTTCTTTCTTTCTTTCTTTCTTTCTTTCTTCTTTTCTCCTTTTCTTCATGTCTCTCTCTGTCTCTGTCTCTATCTCTCTGTCTCTGTCTCTTTCTTTCTTTCTCTTTCCTATACAGTGTGATTCTCCGTGTCCTCTTAGGTAGGGCCTGGGAGCACATCTAACTCCTTGGGAGCTTCTGATGAAGGTCCCCAATCTATAATCTCATCAACTGGATTAGAGGAAGTCATCACATTTAACAAAGATTCTCCTCTAAAAGGAAACTTAGAGAGATTGAGTGCTGCCTAAATTCACACACATAGTGAATAATGGAGTGGGGAGAAGCACTCCAATCTATTGAATTACAAATGGACTATTTCCCCCAAATCCTCGGCCTAGAAATGTTCCCCACCCTATACCCTGAGGGATCTCTTTTCAGTCCTGCTGTATTGTATTTGGTCAAGAGCTATACATATACTTAGCATAAATGTCCAAATTAGAATGGGAATAAGCATCTAGTCTTTACTACTCACTTTTGGTTTTGAATTTAAAGAAGCCTTCAGCCACAGCATAGGAATTGTACTCATTTTCGGCTGGCAAAGCTGTCCAGAAATAGCCCAAGTATGACCCTTTGACCCACTCCTTATAACCCAAGCCTTCATCTACTCTACGAAGCTTTCCTTGACCACTCATGCCAGTAGTCATTTTCCTCTTGTATGAAGTCCTATAATCCCTTGCTTTTTGCAGCCCCTACTTTAGTTTCCTCGGAGTCTGGCTGTGCTTTTTCATGTGGTACTGTGGGGGTAGTGGTGGAAGCACAATATAAGCATTCAGTATATACTTAGTGAATTGAACTAGTACAGATGAAACCCAGAAATGTTAATGGGAAATGGGAAAGATAGGGATTGAAACCAAATTAAATCATTTATCAATTCATTGAGATATTCATTTGTGGATGCTAAATACTTTGGAATTTCACAGAAGTATCAACAGTATGGTTGTTTATTTCTGATTCTTTGAGTATCTCTCTACCCATCCTAAAATTACTATAAATGTCTTCAGTAGCCCATTTTGTGAGTTTCAAATGACTCACAGGCTCACTCATCTCATTATCTGGCATGCCGTTTGTCTTCCTTTTCTTCTTACATCTAACAAATATAAAACCTCTAGGGTCTTCTATATATATCCTATTGAAAATTGTGTGTGTGCGTGTGTGTGTGTGTGTGTGTGTGTGTGTGTATGTATATATCCAGGACCCATTAGAATATGTTGTCAGAATCAGTAGTAGGATGTTGTGTCACTTCCCTTTCAACTTGAAAAATCACATTTTGAAAAGTATTTTTCATATACGACATTTTTCTCCCTATTCACTTTGATAGCACCACCTGCTTCGGGAAATATATATTTTCTACAAACCACTCAAATGAACTAATCCATTTTCACTATGTGTCCTTTTTGGCAAAATATCTACAGGATTTGCTTTCATAAAGATAAATTCTGTTGCTTTTCTTCTGTCTGTGTTTTCCCCCCTTTATGAAAAGAAAAGAGTTTCTTGTTTTCTTCCTTCTGAAAAAAATACATAGAGAAGAGGAGCTATAATTAATTACAAATTTTGATTTTGAAATTTAGAACTAAACAGTTGGGTGATCTTTGGTGATTCTCTAAATTTGTTTGAACCCCAATTCCTTTATTGTGAAATAAGGTGCTCTGATTAGTCATTTGGTCTCTAAAAGTCCTTTCAGGCTTAGAATTCTATGGTTCTGTGAATAGCAATGGATTCCATGGGCAACATTTCACTGCTCATATCCTAGGCTATTCTTTCACTGTCATCTTCTTTCTTATAATGTCTCATACTGTACAAGGAACTACTTAAAGTGGAGTTTCATTTCTTTCATGATCCTAAATCCACTTTCATGATATCCAGGGATTCAATCAGGTCCTATTTGACAGGATTTCAGTTCAGTAATTTTTTTTAAAAGGGATCACCAATATTATCCAATATTGTTAAGAAATGCTAACTATAGCAATAAGACAAGAAAAAGAAACTGAAGGAATTAGAATGGGCAATGAGGGAAAAATACCATTCTTTGCAAATGATATTACGGTAAACTTAGAGAATCCTAGAGAATCAATTAAAAAACTAATTGAAACAATGGACACCTTCAGCAAAGTTGCAGGATATAAAATAAACCCACATAAATTGTCAGCATTTCTATATGTTACCAACAAAGCCCAGCATGAAAATATGGAAAGAGAAATTCCATTTAAAATAACTGAAGACAATATAAAATACCAGGGAGTCTACCTGCCAAGTGTTTTAACAACCCAGCTAGCAGCTTCTGTGGGGGCATAAGATCCCCCCCCACAGCCAGCACCCAGGAGGCTGCCAGGATGCCGGGAAAGCACAGGTTCTTTTTATCTGCTTAAACAAGGAAAGCACAGTGAAGGGGTTGACCAGCTTACTTTAATCCAGCATTCAGTTAGCATACAGACAACATTCATTTAGTTCAGGGGAGAAAATGCCAGCATTCAGTTAGCATTCAGTTAGTTCAGGGGAGCAAAGAGACAAGCATCAAGAGACCAACCAAATACTGATTCATTCACTTACTTCAGGGGAAAAAGCCAGCACCCTGAGGTTCAGAACATTCATTTTGTTCAGGGCAAACGAACCAGCATCTTGAACCTCAAAACCAAAACACAAACAAATTACAAATATCAACAGACAGACCCAATACAATTCATAGTTACCAACATCTGGGCTCGGCCCGAGAGCAAGGGCTGGCCCAGAGTCATGCTTGCCGCTGCTCCCACACCAACCGGAAAAGGAAAGAGGAGTCTTCAAGCCGTCTTCTCCCCTCTTATAGAGCTTTTGACATCATCAAGCGCCTCCTGAATGACCAGGGCAATTGGTTCTTGAGTTGGCCCCTTCCCCTAGGTTGACACCCAATAGGCCATGGCTCTGGAGTCAACACCTCCCCTCAGCCAGCCCCATGATTCATCACACAGGAAGTTCTCTGCTTCCAGGCATGGTCTTTGGGTTTCCTGTCCTGGAAGAGAAGCCCCAGCACCCCGCAAGGCTCAATGAGGTAAGCTGAGTCATTCAAAGAAAACAAAGGCCATTCTGGTCACACCAAGACAAACCCAGGAACTATATGAACATAATCACAAAACACTTTTCACATAAATTAAGTCAGATCAAACATTTGGAAAAATATCAATTGATTGCTTGTAGTAGGCTGAGCCAATACAATAAAAATGACAATTCTACCTAAATTAATTTATTTATTCAGTGTCATACCAATAAAACTACCAAATTATTTCATAGAGCTAGAAAGCATAACAAAATTCATCTGAAAGAACAAAAGCTTAAGAATATTAAAGCAATCAAAGAAAAAAAAAGTAAAGTGGCTTACCAGTACCAGACCTCAAACTGTATTATAAAAGGGTAATCATCAAAACAATCTGATACCTGCTAAGAAATGGCTAAGAGTGGTAGATTACTAGAGTAATCTAGGTACAAAATACACAATAATCAAATCCCTTAGTAATTTAGTGTTTGACAAATCCAAAGATCCAAGCTTTTGAGACAAGATTTTAATATTTGACAAAAGTTTCTGGGAAAACTGGAAAGCAATTTGGCAGAAACTAGATATAAACCAACATCTCATACTATATATGGAGATAAGGTCAAAATGGATACATGACTTAGACATAAAAGGTGATATCATATGCAAATTCGGGGAACACAGAATATTTTCCCTGACAGATTTGTGGATAAGGGAAGAATTTGTGACCAAAGAAGAGATAAAAGAGTACTATGGGATTTAAAATAGATAATTTTGATTACATCAAATTAAAAGAAAAATTTCTAAAAACAAAACCAATGCAGCCAAGATTAGAAGGAAAGCAGGAAACTGAGGGGAAAAATGCTTATAACAAGTTTCTCTGATAAAGGCTTCCTTTAGCAAATATATAGGGAACTAAGTCAAATTTATAAGAATACAAGTTATTCCCCAATGGATAAATGGTCAAAGAGTATGAATAGGTAGTTTTCAGACAAAAAAAAAATAAAACCCATCTAAAATCATATGAAAAAGTGCACTAAATCACTATTGATTAGAGAAACAAAAATAAAACAACTCTGAGGTACCAACTCATACCTCTCAAATTGACTAATACGACAGAAAAGGAAAATGAAAAATGTTGGAGGGGATGTGCAAAAATAGGAACACATAAACTGTTAGTGGAGTTGTGAACTGATCCAAGCATTTTGGAGAGCAATCTGATTTGTGCGTACTGTGCATACCCTTTGATCCAGCAATACCATTACTAGTTCTGTGTCCTAAAGAGGTTACAAAAAAGCACCTACGTACAAAAATATTTATAGCAGCTTTCTTTGTGGTGACAAAGACCTGGAAATTGAGGGCCTGCCCATCAATTGGCGAATGGCTGAATATGTTGTGGTTTATGATTGTGAGAGAATACTATTATCCTATAAGAAATGAGGAGAAGAATGCTGTCAGAAAAACCTGAGAAGACTTACATGAACTGATGCAAATGAAATGAGCAGAACCAAGAGAACATTGTACACAGTAACAGCAATATTGTACAATAGTCAACTATGAATGATTTGGCTATTCTCAACAATACAATGATCTGAGACAATTCGAAAAGAATCATGATGAAAAATGCTGTTCTCCTCCAAAGAAAGAGCATATTTGAAGCATATTTTTAAACTTTCTTTAGCATCTCTTTTTGTCTGTCTTTTTTTTTGTAACATGGCTAATATAGAAATGTTTTACATGACTACACATGTATAATCTATATCAAATTGCTTGCCTTCTCACAGATGGGGGTGGGTATGGACGGAAAGGGTATGGAGAAAGGGAGAGAATTTGCAACTCAAATTGAAGAAAAAGAATGTTAAAAATTTTGTTTACATGTAATTGAGAAAAAATACATACAAAAAATTTAAATGAGTTTAGAGAGAAGGGGCTGAAGAGGGTACCTTGGATTTAAAATGTTTTGTGTTCCAATGAATTAACTCAATCCAACATAACATATTTCAGAATATATTCCATGAGAAAAACATTGTGCTAGGGGCTATGGTAGATACAACAGAAGATATAATACCTACCCAAAAGAGAGTTTATAATCCAACCAGGCAGATAAGATACAAACCTTCAAAATTTTAATTAATGATAACAGTCTGTATGGTAGCAAACACCAAATGAACAGTACATACTGTAATAAGAAGAATTCAAAATAAATAGGAGTTCAAAATAAAAGGAAAAATGCAAAGGAGGGATCAGGGTCATGAAAGGATAGTGAAAGAGTTCACATATGAATTAGTTCTTAAGGAATGAGTAGGATTCAGACAGCCAGGGAAAATATTTGTATACAACTTAGGTTTTTTTGTAAACATCAAATGTTACTGACTATATGAGGGAATGAAGAAATCTGAAGCCTCTATACCCAGGTCAAGAAAGACCAATCAAATTTGGAAGAAATATTAAGAGATATAACTGGCTGAAATGTTAACTTACTTTGGTAGATGGTCATTAATGATGTCAAGGTGAAATTAACACAATACATAAGACACTGAAACTCCTGGAAGATCTGCATGAGGCATAGAAGCTTTGAAAAGATGACTCGATGACTGAGAAAAATGAAGGCATCCATTTTATTTTTTCAAAACTTTTTGACAGCACATTTAAATGAGTACTTTCTAGTGTTGTATTATTCTCTAATTGTTTCACAAGTTCCTTTTCCTTCCCCCAGAAAGAAGCTCCTTGAGGGAAGGGCTGTTGTTTCCCTACAAGACATAGTTGGGGATGGACACAGCACATAGTAGACTATAAATCCTGATTCAATGGAACTATATTCCACATTTATAAGGCATTTTCTTGGCTTCAGTCTAACACCAAATGTAATCATCTTCATGACAGTGAATACTTCATATGGTATTTTCATATATTCTGTCAGGACTTTTATGCATATGATTTAAAAGGATGATAATCCATTTAAATATAAAAGGGGATAAGCAGGATTAGGCCCTCAAAGGTTGCTTGGGCAACAGTCATATACACATGCCCCTATATCTATTTGTCTAGCTATCTAGCTATCTCTCTAGGAATTATTATAAGGATGAGCTCCTAAATGAAATCAACATTATGCGTACTATGAATTCTCTTTCGGATTTAACAATTAACCTGAGATCTAGTTAGGTTAGATGATTTACTGAAATTCACCTGGCTGACCATGGGCAGAGTAGGGAATGATGAGAACATAGGTCTGGACACTTAGTCCCATTACTTTGCCATACTCTACTGACTTTGGAAGCTTACATCAGCCATCTTAAAGTCTTTCTCTCTCTCTCTCTCTCTCTCTTCCCCTCTCTCTCTCCCCCTCTCTCTCTCTCTCTCTCTCTCTCTCTCTCTCTCTCTCTCTCTCTCTCTCTCTCTCTCTCTCTCTCTCTTCCTCTCTCTGTCTCTGTCTCTCCCTCTCTCTCTCTTTCTCTCTCATACACACACACACACAAAATGTAGGCGATGATATCATCAATGAACAGACTACTAAAAATAATTAATCAGGATGAAAAGGCTTCAAAATGTCTCTCTACCCCAAAAGAAACTTTTCATTTCTTGAATTATGAAGAGTGTGTGTGTGTGAATACACACATGACTACACACCCTACACACATGTGACATACATGTATGCCTCTGAACTCAGGTAAGTTTTGCCCAACTCTTTTTGACTTCTAATGGGTTCTTGTTTATCTTAGGTTGGGATCAGTGCTTTTTTTTTTTTTTCCCCAAAGATGACAGAGGAGGTATAGTGTTACTTCTCATCTCGAACTTTCTTCTAAATAGGGTTTCCCCAGGAGTTTTTCTCGCAATAAAAGGAGAGCTGAGGGACAGTTTTAGAAATGGCTACCACACCAGAGAATTGTAGGCTCTAGGGAACTGGTCTCGCCATAGGTTATTATAAGAACAGGGCTGTGAGTTTGCAAATCAGAGGCGAGACATTGTTTGCACATGCCCTACAGCAGACATTAGTGAATGTCTGCCTGTCATTGAACAGAATGACTCACAGACAGCTTTTCCCATAGCATCTGTTTTCTGCTGCTAGACAAATAGGTAAAGAGTCCCTTCATCCTCAAAGCTGAAGTGGAAAAAGGAAACGAGCCTCTCTGTAGGGAGATTTTAGTGTGTTTAAGTTAAATGAGGGTGACTATCAAATCAAGTTGCTGTAGTCAAGGGAGGAGCAAGATGGGAGCAACCTCTGCATGGGAAGTTGTACTGATATTGAGTTCTGAGTTCAAATTCTGACTTTGCTACTTAATACCTATGTGGAGTTGGAAAATCATGTGAACTCTTTGGCCCTTAGTTTCCTCCTCTTTAAATTGAGAGATTTGGACTAGACCCTTTGTGAGGATCCTTCCTGCTCTAGTTTTATGATTCAATGATCTAGAGCAGACCTGCACAACTTGGAAGTAGGTAGGGTTCCAAATTAAAATAGGCTAAATTGGGGCAGCTAGGTGGTGCAGTGAGTAGAGCACCAGCCCTAGCGTCAGGAGGACCTGAGTTCACATCCGGCCTCAGACACTTGATACATTTACTAGCTGAGTGACCTTGGGCAAGTCAGTTAACACCAATTGCCCTGCATTTCCCCCTGCAAAAAAAAAAAATTAAATAGGCTAAATTTCTTCAGGCCACAGATAGGTTAGACTAGAGACAGACTAATGATATTTGGTTGCCATGTATCACGTGACAAACTTGAGAGTGAGCAGTGGCAACCCTACACTTATCGTGGGAAACCTGAAGTCCCTTGGTGGGCCACAAGTGGCCCATGGGCTGTATTGAGTAGAAAATGACTGAATTCTAAATAGTAGGAAAACTAGACAAAGGCATCAGGTGCCCTGAGTTTTAGTTCTACCCCTGATATTTATCAGTTATATGAGCTTGGGCAAACTACCAAATCTTTCTGGGCCACAGATTCCTCATCTGTCAAATGAGGTGGCCGGACTAGGTGACCTCTTAATACCTTCCAGCTCAAACATTCCATATTGTCAGGTCTCTTCCTATGAAGTACTGTGCTATCGTGGGATGTAAGTTGGACTTGGAATAAGAAGAGACCTGATATTGAAACTTGCCTCTGAAATCTTTTAGGTGTGACCATGGACAAGGCATTTTACTAAGCCTCAGTTTCTTCAACAGTAAAACAGGGATAATAGTAACTCTATTATCTACCTCACCTGAGGGTTGTGAGTCAAATCAGACAGCATGTGTAAACCATTATACAAATGTCAGATATTATCTCTCTGTATTTATTACTTTTTTTCATTTATTCATTTTTTAAATTTAAGTTTTGAACCCATGATGTTATCAATATATAGGGGAATGCCAGTAAGAAAACTCCTTTTAGCAATTTAGATTGTAATCTGCTCTGAAATTTATAGATTAAAAAATTGCCTCAGGTACTTAGACATATCCAGGGTCACCCATACAATGTGATGAGTCAGAGAAAGGAATTGAAGTCAGCTTATTAAGGCTACAAGGTGCTTTGTTATATAGTAGGCTCACTGTAAATTTTAAAACATCGTACCTGTCTTTTGATTTGGGAATTGTTGTTTTTGTGTCCAACTCTTTGTGTTCCCATTTGGGATTTTCTTGGTGAAGACACTGGAGTGGTTTGCCATTTCTTTCTCCAGATCATTTTGCAGATGAGGAAACTGAGGCAAACTGGGTTAAATGACTTGCCCAGGCTAATGCAGCTAGCAAGTGTCTGAGGCCAGATTTGAACTTAGAAAGATGAGTCTTTCTGACTCCAGGTCCAGCGCTGCCCATAATTCTGGATACATGACCCAAATTCATAAAAAGGTAAGAAAGAGTGTAAGACCACAAAACCAAAAATATCATAAGGTAAATATGGGGGGAGGTGGGTGAACTAGATAGAGAACTGCCCTCAGAGTCTAGAACTACCTCAATTTAAAACCTATTTGACATATGATGTATGAGCCTGGAAAATCCTTTAATTTCTCAATCTCCCAACCAACTTTCTAGATTACGTGACAGAGCAATGCCAATCCATATTAATAAAAGGAGTTTTGGGGGGAGTCCTCTATGCCAGTGAAATCCCAGCTGTGATCTAAATATAAATATTCATACATATATGTACATTTGCATAGTTTTATTTGTATGTATATGCATAGTTGTATATACACATCTATATGTATATATGAATATTTACACATAGGTATATGTATATACATTTACATGTGTAAATGTATATATACATGTATGTGGATAGATAAATAAAGGATAGGAAGATAGATGATGTAAATAATAGGAAGATGATAAATACGTTGATGATAGATCAATAGAAAGAGATAGAGGTAGATGGATGGATGGATAGATAGATAGATAGATAGATAGATAGATAGATAGACATATAGATACAGATAAAGAACATTTCATATTAAGATGGGGAATTCATCGTGAACTTTAATGCCCAAGAAAGACTTCTTGAAAAAAGACATACTCTACCTGGGCTTTGAAGAAGGGGTAAAGATGGCTTAATTCTAACCATTAGAGTGTTAAACTACCCTGGGAAATAATAGGTTTGGCCTTGCTAGAGATCTTCAAGCAAAGGTTGTCAGTTACGGAGTAGCAGGCATACTTTTTCTGGGGCAGGTTGAACTAGAAGTCCTAAGGGTGCATTTCTAACTCTTGAAAATGTGGATCCATTATCCTGAGGGAAGAGGGCATTTTAGGTAGAAGAGGGGTATTGATAAAGGCTCATCTGTGAGAAAGGGTAAGATATGATCAAGGAATTATGAGTAGGTTAGACTGGCTGAAACAGAGGGTCCTTGCAGATTAGTGAAAAATACCATCTAATATAGGGGCAACTTGAAGTAGCTATGTGTTTGTAACAGCCCCTAGCCCGGGCTTGGAGTCAGGAAGACTGAGTTCAAATGTGACCTCAAACAATCTAGCTGTGTAACCCTTGGCAAGTCACTTAACCGCTTTTTTCCTCAGTTTCTTCAATTCTGAAATGGGGATAATAACACCTCCTGGGTTGTTGTGAGGATCAAATGAGATTATATTTGTAAAAAAAAATAGCATAATATCTGGCATACAGTTATAAAAATGCTTATTTTCTTCCTAATATTAGTTTCATCAATGAGGTTCTACTCTTTCAAAATGATATTGCATGAGTGACTTTGTGTGCCTATGTATGTATGTGTGTGTATCATGATTTGAAAGAAGCTTTTCAGCTTCTAAAGTTAATACCAAGAAAGATAACATTAACTTTGTAGTCCTAACCTTTTCCAAGTATTGTCACATGTATTATTTCATTTTATATTTAAAAATTGTATAAAGGAATTGTGGAAGATTATCTGTTTTAGGAGAATGATATTTTTTACCATTGCATATAAAAACATTATTAACATCCATTTAAAAAAAATTGAGCTCCAAATTATCTCCCTGTCTCCTTCTGCTCTCCATTTGACATAGGTTATACATGTGTAATAATGCAAAACATATATCTATATTAGTCATGTTGTGAAAGAAAATACAGGTACACCGCCCCCAAAAAAGCCCCCCAAAAAGTAAAAAAAAAAGCATGCTTTGACTTGCATTCAGACTCCATCAGTTCTTTCTGGGCAAGTAGATAGAATTTTTCATCATAAATCCCTTGAGATTGTGTTGGATCACTGTATTGATTGTAAGTCATTCATAGTTGATCATCATACAACATTGCTGTAACTTTGTACACTCTTTTCCTTGTTCTGAGTTATCTATTTAAAATATGAAAAACAAAACAAAACAAAACAAAACAAAACAAACTATGCTCCAGAAATAACTACTTGGCCTAACACCACATGTTAGTGGTGAGTCTGGAATTAGAAACCAGGGCTCTTGTCTCTCATGTTTATTGACAACCAGGGAGTGGCTCAAAAGTTTTGAGAATCCTGCTAGTGGTCACCAGGAGCTACTAGGGGTATTTGTATTTCTATCAATCTATAGGAGTCATGTGAAGTGTATCAAGGAAATCTCTATATCATTCCTAATTCCACCAACGATATGACTTTATCCCTCATAAAAAAGGAAGATGCTATTTAGGTCAGAGGCAATATCCAAACTGTATATATGGACATGTTCATCCAATAGCACAGAAGCTCCTGGATGCTTATGGGGGGAGTAGGAATACAGAGTGGCCCCCTGTTATCTCTAGGCTCAAATACAAAATTGACTGTTTGGTTTTTAAGGTCATTTACAAATTTACCACTTTCTACTTTCCAGTCTTATTGCATTTATCTCCCTTCCATGTAATCCAGTGTAATTGTCTCTTTTACTGTTCCTCAAGCTTGGCATGCTATTTCCTGATTCCTGGTCTTTCTGCTGGCTTTCCTTGATACTTGGTATTCTCTCTCTCCTCACACCTATCTCCTGGCTTCCATGGCTTCATTTAAGACTCAGCTCAAACCTTACCTTTTTCAAGAGACCTTTCCAGGTTCCCCTCACTGTTAGTCCCATCTTTCTGAGGTTACCTCCCATGCACCCTGTATATATCTTGTTTGTGCATAGTGATTTACCTATTAATTGCCCCATTAGAATGTGAGCCCTTTGAGGGTAGGAATAGTTTTTGTTTTTCATTGCATTTCCAGTACTTAGCACAGGGCCTGGCACAAAATAAACATTTAATAAATGCTTGTTGACTGACTGACTCCAACCATCTTAAACTGACCATTCAAAAATCTTTTGCAAACTCTGTTGCTACCTTATGAAAATGCCTTCCCCCTCCACCTCCCTTGATTTATCATCTCTTTCCTTTGCTCAACCTAACCATCGCACACACACACACACACACACACACACACATGCACACACACACACACACACAAACACACAGCTCAAGACACATATGGGAGATAGAATGTATTTAATAAGTACCTACAGGTTGTTTAAATGACTAAATAATAAACATACATCATCATCAGTAATAGCTGTCCTCCAGTCATTAATAATGCTAATGCCAATACAAATAATGGGCCAAGAAGGGATTTGGGTGGAAAAAAATAAAATGCTCTAAGTAATATTAAGGACTCAACTAGTACTATTAGGAGAAAATGGGAAATGACTGCAGAAATTTAAATAAAAGTATGATTGATTGTTCCAATACTTAATTGAGCATTCACCATGTGGTAGGTACTTTAGGGAAACATACCAGGCACAGCTGTAGGACTGCATATACTAATGAGAAAAGATTGACACGTTGTCCATCTTGTGATTTTCTTCATTTTATAGAATTTTGCAATTTCAGCACAGGGGGTACCCATCTGAAATTTATATGGTAAAGCTCCTTGTTAAAGTAGGGGAATATCTAAGCCAACCTGGGAGAGAGCATCATTTATGTTCTCCCTGAAGATTCCAGGGAATGATTATGCAAAAAGATTATACAGGTTAGTTATCATATAAAATATGTAAACCATATACCTGTTTAAATATAGATACACACACATATGTATGTATAGATATGCCTATATGAGTGTCTGTATATATATATATACATGTATATCTATATATACATATACATATACTGAAATATGCATTCCTTGTCTTTTTTATCCTTTTCAAAATTATATTTCCACCATCTGGCCAGTTTTTCTCCTAACTTTTATGGACTTATAGGCTTTAGTATTTCTGTCGTCCCAGAAAGTATAACCAAAATTATCATTATTTGTCCTTATTCCTTCCCTTTTCTCTTTAGCAAGAACCTCCAAACTGTCTTCCTAAGAGCTGGCTCATTCTTTGTTATAGCCTGTTTAGAGAACAGTTTTGAGTCTATCTCATTTTTCTCATATTTTTTTTCTTGCATTGGGCAAGGTGTTTTGTCTTCTGCTTTAGACTTTATTTTACATTTCTTACGTCCCTATTCCCATTTTTCATTCCTCTATGGTCAAAATATTCTGCTTTTTACATAACCACAATCTTTTCTGCTTTAAGTAAAACCAATCCTTCCTCCTCTAAGTATTATAGATTCCTTTTTGTTTTCCAATCAGGTAATGCTTCTGGATTTAGCTTCCCCTCCACTTAATGAGCTGCTCCTTATAGCAAGGAAAAAAAACAGTTCAGGAGAACTAACCAACACTTTGGCTATCCTGTACAATATGTGCAACATTATGAGCCAATAGTCTTACCACCTTTTCAAGGGAAAGAATGCATTGTATTCCTTCCTCTCTTCTCCAGGGCTAAAATAGTTTATTACAGTAATATGGTGATTGTCTTCATTTTAATGCTCTTTTCATTTTTTATTATAGTCCTTATGTATGTTGTTTTCCTGGTTATAATTCATTCTATATCAGTTCACACAAGCCTTCACATGTTTCTCTGAACTACTCACAATAATTTCTTATGGCACAATTATATATGTGTATATATACGTGTATATATATATATATATGTATATAGATGTATGTAAATAGATAGATAGATTTGTCACTCCTCAATCACTTTGTTTTCAACTTTTTACCATCATAGAAAGTGCTGCTCTGGGTATTTTAAGTCCATTTTCTTTCTTTCTTCCAGTTCTCCACATACATTGAAAATATTTCATCAATATATCCTGTCAATCTATATGTGTCCATAGTCATCCCTTTTTTAGATAGCTTAGTCACAGTTTTTCTTCAAATTAGGAAACTGGGCTTCAAACCCTGTTAAAGGAACTGAAGATTGTAATTCTAAAATGTTCAAATTCATGTTATATTTAAATTTAAATTTCTTTAAATTTCTTCTGATTTAAATTTCTTTGTATTCTAAATATATTTTGATTTCCAGGTTAGAATCAGGTGTAGTAGAAAAGAGTGGAATTGGATGTCAGAACTTGAGTTCAAATCCTGACTCTGCTAATTATTTCCTATGTGACCTTGGACAGGTCGTTTAACATCTCTGAGCCTATTTTCTCATCTGTAAAATGAGGGGGTTGGACTAAATGACCTTGAAGAGCTCATCCATCTTAAAATCTGTGATCTTATATTCTGGGCCTGTAACTAATTTGAATATGTTTGTATTTGTTAAGGATCAACCAAGCAACAAGTATTTATTTAGGTGGTATAAAAAGCATTGTGTTTGATCATATGGAAAGTGGGGAGAAGTATACTAGTCTTCAATTTCAGGGTGATTTTCATCTAATGGGTGAGACTAGTAAACACTTAACAAATGCTTGTTGACTAAATGACTCTAACCTTCAAAAACTGGCCATTCAAAAATCTCTTGCAAATCCTATTGCAGTCATGAAATGACTGACCCTAAAGAGTCACAGAATGATAGTTCACAACACTATGTAATAATTGATGATGCCAGATTTAGGAGTGTAGAAGAAGAAAAGATTACCATGGACTGGGTAGTTTTATAGAGGAGATGAGTCTTCAGTTGAGACTTGAAGGGTGGGGAGGACTTATGTAAGCATAGAGCAAGGACCTCCCATTTTCCAGTCATTGGGGACTGCTAAAGGCTAGATGTGAGCTGTATAAGCAATAAATGGGAGATGACAAGGAGAAGAAATTTGAGCTAGGAGATAGCACATGTTGGAGGAATCATGTTTGGAGGAAAAGGCTGGGGTTAGCTTTTGGAGGGCCTTAGATTCCAGGCCAAGAAGCTTAGACTTTATTATGTAGATGATGGGTAGCCATTGAAGGTTCAAACCTGCAAGACTAGTATCAGACATGACAGAAGAGGCTGTCTCTAAAAGCCTGGGGAAAAGTTAGTTCTAGCATCTTTTCTGCTAGAAGAGAGTCATAGGACTCTTCTCAAAGTGATCACTGACGTAGCCATGATGAGCTCCAGATGGCAAAAGTAGAGAGATAGCAGTATCTGCCGCGAGACTTTCAAGTCTGGTTTTAGGATATTTGGCACATCGCTGAAAGTGCTAATGTATAACTCAATGTTTAAATTGTCATTTGCCATCCTTAATTTTTAAGGACAAAATGGGGATCTGAGGCAGGAGGATTTAGAAGTAATACAGAGAGTTGACAGACACAGGGAACATTAGCCTGGCATGGATAACTTATGTATCGCCGGTTACATATTTTAAGTAAATGTTCGCTGGATCATTTAACTTGGCATTTATAACTTGTGTCAAAAATAGAAACTTTGTTCAGTGTGCAAGGTACAAGAGTTATCATCTTCTAAAGGGAGATAAAGAGAAGGCACAGCTCTACAGGAGTAAAAATTTCCAAACTTCTTTGACTTTGAGAAGAGTACAGACAAGGTTGACGGTGTCAATGCATCCAACATGATTTATCAGGAGTTTCAGAAAGCCCTCAATAAAGTTCCACATGACAGACGTCCGTTTAAGGCAAAAGCTACAGGGATCCAGGGTAGGGCATGGAAGTGAATAAAGAGCTAGTTAAAAAACAGAACACAGAGAGGGTACTTACATGATGAAGCTACATTGCCTTTCAGATAAGGTTGGTAATGGCTATGCCTTGTGACATAATTGTGTTCGTTTTCAGAGTTGAGAGAGACATCTGAAAATGTTTATTGTGAGAGCTTTGCAGAAACCAGAGAAACTAGGTGCTTAATAGCCTAGACAAGATTAATTTGGAGTTAAACTGCCCCTAGCCTGGTTATTGTTTTTACAGATTGTCGCAGTATTTGATCAAGATGGGAGGCAGAAAATAAACACTTGCAGTGAACCAGCAAGTCGGCTCCTTAACGGTAGAGACAGATGCAAGTGCTAAGATGGAGCTGATACACTTCAGTGGTGCAGTAGCAGAAAAATACTAATGTGGGAGTTGGGAGACCTGAGTTTTAGTGCTGGTTGTGCTGCCTGGACTCGTTGAGTGGTCTTTGCTAAGTCACTCTCCGTATCGGGTGTCAGTTTCCTCATATGTAAAAAGAGAGGGTCAGAATAAGTCATCTCTAAGTTCCCTTCCAGCTCAGACATTCTGTAATTCTACGATTCAATGACAGTCTCCAAGGCCCCTTCTGGATTTACTGTTCACTGGTTTCAACCATCTTTTGTCATGTGATGCTGGACTTGGGAGATGGGGGGGTATGGATGGATATTTTTTTCATTTCATTCTGATCAGTCTCCCCCCTGTCCCAGATCCATGTTCAGACATAAATAGCATATAATAGAAATAATAATGAAAGAAATACTAAGCATTTTCTGTAAATTAAAGCTGTTTTTGCTAAATTATTGGGCCATATTTTTTGGATATGCTTTCAAACAAATTAAAACTGCTTACAAGGGGGAAAAAGGAAGATGCAAGTGTCTCAAATATATTGGAGACATAAAAGCTAGAGTATGCATAATCGTCTTGCAAGAGTTCCTAAATCTCTGTATATAAACTGTTTAAAAGTAAATTAAAATTATTCCTTAATGAAATACAAATTTGAAGTCACTTGAATAACTAATCATTTTATGACCCATGCAGTGAATTTTTAATGCCTACTTCTACCTGATTATTTTAGATATGTCTGTGTTGTAAATTAAAAGCTACATAAATCATTAATGTGTTGATACAGATCAGTGAACTGCCTACAGTGTGTGTGATTCCTTAGGACATACAATGTCTGACTCACCTCCCTCCCTTTCAATTACATAGCTCCTAGATTCTCTTTTCATTCATCCTTGGCAAGGTCTTCTTTTTATAGTGTTCTGTTCCTATGAACAGCATCTGCACAGAATCCCCTGATGCATGCACCTGGCTACTCAGAGAGGTGTCTTCACTTGACCAGATGAATAGGCCTATAAGTATAGACATAATGGGGGGAGGGTCACCAAATTACCACGGTGACAACTTTCCAGTTCTTGTCAGTATGGCCCCATGTATGCCACAACAGTATAATTCTCTAGTTAGGCCAGTCTTCCGACAATCCCCCAGAAACTCCCCACTTTTTCCCACAGCATGGAAGATTTCTACCCTTAAGCGCCCAGTTAAATCCTATCTTTCTTTGAAGAGGAATCACAGGGCCCATCTCTCCAATGTGGTATACTCTACTCCTCTAATCCAGTTCCACCCCCACCACCGCCTACACACGCTAGAACCATTTCACATAGGCTTCTCTTAGCACTTATACGTGGAAGAGTACCATATTGTTCTCTAGTTGTCCCTACTTTTTTTGGCCCGGAACAGTACTTATAACAGAACTGGGCTCAAAATAACCACTCTATAAATGTTTGTTTCTTTGATCTTTTTAAATTTAGTTGAGTATCTAGGAATTACTGTCCCTTTCATTATAGTGCCGACACTATCAGCATATGACCAACAATCTATGCAGTATTGAGTTGAATTCAATTCAGCTTAGCAAGCATTTATTAAGCACCTACTTAATTCAAGGAATTGTGTTAGACATTGGAGATACATTAAAAAAAAAAAAAGATAAGTTTGTGCTAATCTGTATATTTATTTTTGACTGTACCCTTCCGTGGGTTTGGCATGAACTTCTGAAAGACCCAGTATTTGGGCTAAGAGTAAAGCATAGCTAAATAAACCATGCAGATGCACACACACACACACACACACACACACACACACACACACACATTATTTCTTCCCTTTTAAAAAATCTCCATGGGCCCTTTATTTTAAAATGTCAACTCCTGATCCTGCCCTTCAAGACCATTTCTGTTGTGTGTGACCTTGAACTAGTTACTTAATTTTTCTGAGTCTCAATTTCCCCTTATACAACTCAATGAACTCTTTAGAACTCTTCCAGTTTAAAATATATGTTCCTATGATTCAAAGAATCTTTGTCTCCTTGTTTTCCTTATTCATCAGCTCCTTCTTGCCTCAGTTCATTCATTCATGCTCTCACCCATTTTCTCTTTAAAATTTTCCTCCCTCTTAGTTCTATAGAAGTTTTGTCTGTCCATGTCTACCCAGCTCAGGTGCCCTACTTCCAACATCCTTATGGAGCCATCCCTGACTACTCTGGCTCACAATATTTTTATTTTTCCTTTCTCTGATTCTTTTTAGTCTTTATGGCCCACACAACACTATTTAGGTCTTGAATGGACAGTCTTGTATTGTTCTTTGTCTCATGTGGTCCAGTCTTGCCTCCCCCCAAAAGACTGTAAACTTCTAAAGGGTAAAAAATAGAATTTCTCTTCTTTCATCTATTAGAGCACCTAACAGGCATTGATTACCTAGAGCTGTTCAACACATTCTTGTGTATTAATCCATTGATTGATGAAGCCCATGACTGACTTTATCCATACAATTCTGTAACTAACTGAGCTACATGGCAGCAAATTAACACCATGGAATTCAGTGTGAAAATATTAGATTCATGCCCTATCTTTAAATGGCAAGCCCCGTTTCCTCTTTCTTGCAGATGCCCTGGTAAGGAAACTCTCTTCTCCTCTCCCTCCGGTGGCTGAAGAATCCTGCCTTCATGACTTTTCCCCCAGGTCCCAGTCAGTCTGTGCTCATACATCAGATTGAGTGGGGAACCATGGCTAATCAGTCCTGGGCTGTCTCTGCCGGATGCCTGAGATACTGGCTTTGGGCAGAGAGGATGTGAAAGCTTTGTTGCTCTCTTTTGAAGCTTCTGAGTTTATGGAAAGGTTTAATTAAAGCTGTGTAGTCTTGAAGCATCCTAAGCCTGGATCAAAGACTCCCTAACATAACAGGAAGGGAAAAGGGTAGCAGAGGAAGGTCTCTCAATTTCTGAGAAGTGGCGAGCCTGGACAGACTGACGTATTGCTGGAGAGAAAATGAGATCAGCTATTTTCGGAGGGGGAGCAATGTTTCGTCTCGTGGCTCTACTCATAAGGAAGCTTCAATCCAGGCTGCCACACAGACAGCTAAGGCGCAGAGCAGCTTACTGGGTAACAGCTTCTCTTCAAAGTTTCGCCTTTGTGAATAGATTCTGTTGTGAGCAAAGCATATGGTATTTTCTGGAAATACAGTTCTCACAGTTCCCCTCGCCTCATCAGCAGGGAGAGGATAAAAATGGGGAAGAGGCCTGCTGCTGGATGACATGGTTTCTGAGTCCTTAACAGAATTCTGGGAGATTGGAGGTGGGGGTGGGAAAGATGCCTCTGCCAAATTATGTTGTAGGCAAAGTTTCTTTTCAGGCCTTTCCAACTTGTCTTTTTATACTCTTTCCCCTCATGATGAGTCCTACCTTCCCAGTGCTCAATTCGATCATGCTGGTCACAGCAGAAAGCCCTGACCCTTCCTTTTGCTGAGCCCAGCCCTCTCTACTGGGATATTTTAAATGGAAAAATGATATGAATGTGGTTCTCAATGTATGCCAGGGGACACCTTGGTGCTTTCTTTGCTCTTTGAGTTCCTGTAGCTACTGTAGGCTGTCATAATTTTCTAGCATGGGGTTTTTACCCAGAGCCCTTGTTCAGCAATAAACTATCATGAGAAGGCCTGATAGTCTCTCCTGTTTACTGATATCAGACACAACGAACACCTGGAATTTGTATAGTGCTTTTCTATTTCTCCCAAAGCCCATTTCAATCTACGATCCATTTTATTCCTATGATATTCCTCCTCTGATGCATCCTAGCTATGTGACCTTTTCTGAACCACTTCTTGGATGTTCTATTTCCCTCCAAATCTCTTTTCATCACCTGACTAGCCCAAGAGTCTCCCAATGGTTCCCCCAAACCTCAGGATCTGGCCAAAGGCATAGAGGGAGGGGCAGGACTGAGCTTTCCTATCAGTTTATAGATGGGAAGAGTGTTCATTTTTAAGCAGCTATTATCTGGTATAAAATACGGATAGCCAGAGGGGTGAGCAAGGGGGCGAGAGAAGGGCTGAGAGACAGAGAAAAAGGAGAGAGAAGGAAGAGGGAGGGAGAGGCAGAGGTAGAGAGAGACAGAAACAGAGAGAGAAGATAGAAACAGATATAGAGGGAGAGGGAAAGACAGAGGGTTATGAGGGGAGGGGGAGACAGAGAGAGACAGAGAGAGAGACAGAGAGACATAGAGAGACAGAGAGAGAGAAATAGAGAGACGGAGAGACAGAGACAGAGAGACAGAGACACACAGAGAGAGACAGAGACACAGAGAAAGACAGACAGAGATAGAGAGGCAGAGAGAAAGACAGAGGGAGGGAAAGAGTGAGGGTAGGGAGAGGAGAGGAGATGAAAGGAGATGAAAGGAGAGGAAAGGAAAGGAAGGAAGAGGACGGGAGGGGAGAGAAGAGGGTAGGGCAAATGAGAGGGAAGGGAGAAAGGAGGGAAGGAGAAAGAAAGAAGGGAGGAGGGAGAGAGAGAAACAGCAACAGAGGTAGGAGATGGAGAGGTAGGGAGGGAGAGGGAGAGATAGAGATAGAGAGAGACAGAAGAGATAGTGATAGAGATGGAGGCTGGGGGAGAGACAGAAGAAGAGAGGTAGAGGGGGAAAAGAGAGAGGGAGAGAGACAAAGAGATACAGAGAGAGAGATGGAGACAGAGAGAAAGAGACAAATAAGGGGGGAAAGAGGGGAGAAGGAAGGACTGGGAAAGGGGAAAAGAAGAGGGGAGAGGAGAGAGAAGAGAGGCAGAAACAGAGAGGAGAGAGAAAGGTGGGGTAGGGAGAAAGAGGGGAGTGAGAAGAGGAGGGAGGGAGAGAAACAGAGACAGGGAAGGAGTGGTAGGGAGAGAGAAGGAAAGATAGAGGGAGGAAGCATGATGTAGTAAATATGGAAAGACCTGGGTTCAAGTGCTGTCTTTGATACATACTGGAAATATGACCATGTGTAATCTTGACTTGACACTTCAGTGTACCCTAAGTTAGGGTCCAAGAGGGCAGAAGTTTCTAGAGACCGATTTGGTGGGATGTGAGTCCACCCTAAGCATGGGGGCGGGGTAGGGCAGGGAGACAGTAAGCAAAAGCATAATGGGAAAAGGGGAAAGTTTGGACCTAACATACTTAGAGCACATGGAGGCCGATTTTGTGAATTGAGGTTTAAATGATGAGTTGTAACCAGAAGGGGTGGGACATCAGACATTTATGCTTTTTATTTTCAGTGGGAAATCCAGGGATTTTCTATAGGTGTCATAATCACAGTAGTACATCAAGAAAAATATTTAGGCAACAGGGTGAAGGATGCATTGGAGAGGGATACACAGGAATTAATCAATCAGTAATTATGTGCTAGGCGCCCTCTATGTTTCAGGCATTGTGCTAGGCACGAAAGATATATGTAAAAAGGATAAAAACAATGCCTATTCTCAAGGAGCTTACATCCTATCAAGTGAGAATTTCCTGAGTGAAGAAAAAGGGAGATAATGAACCTGTAAAGAGAAGAGGTTGTGAAGGACATTAGATTTATACTTTATTGTAGAGGCAGTAAAGATCAAATGAGATAATATTTGTAAGTGTTATGCCTGGCATGTAATAGGAGCTTAATAAGTGCGTGTCCCCTCCTTTCTCCCTACCACTTCGTTGCATAGAGGAATATCATGATTAGAGGAGAATAGTTTTGGCAATTGTGTAGATCCCAGTGGTGTCAAACTCAAATAGAAACAGACTCCTTTAGCTGCATGTGACTTAGAAAACCACAAATTAACATTATCTTTGTTCTATTTTGTTTTTATTTATTTAATTCAACAATTCCCAATTATATTTTAATCTGGTTCAGGCCTCACTCAGAAGTTTTGCTGATGCTTGTGGGAAGGGAAGTATGGTTGACACTTCCAGTTGAAAGGATGGATTGGAGTGGGAAGAGACTTCAGCCACTGAGGCTATTTAGGAGATATAATAGTTTAGGCAAGAGGTAATAACAGTCTGAACCAAGGTGATGGCGCTAGGATTAGAGAGGAGTGATTGTATCAGAAAGATGTGAATTTACAAAAGGCAAAGTCTGACACCTGAATTTTTTTTTTTGTCCTGGACCTGTGATTTCATTGGTATCAGGAAGGGGTGGGGGAAGGTAAGCTACTAACCAACTCAAATGGCATCTTTTGTACGATTATCTTAAGAGGAAGCCTGGGGGCACTGAGAGGTGAAATGCCTTGCCTGGGTCACAGAGATAATTCAAGTGCCAGGGAAGGGATCTGAGCACAAGTCACCCTGACCCCAAGACTGGCACTCCAGATGTTTTTTTCTTCCCATATTTCCCTCAAAACCAAACCAAACCAAAACAAACAAGGCGGGAAAGGCCCCAAATCAGGGGTAAAGTATGGGTTCTGTGTGAGGGTGAGGATCTAACTTTTAGCTGTTTCCTTTAAAAACCTAACAAAAAAACCTTGTATTGTCATTTGACTTTCTCTGATTCAGAGGGAAAAGGGAAGCAGACTCTATCTGAGCTTTGATCTCAAATCACTTAGAACTATGAAGTAAGAGAGACTTGACACTTTCTAAGGCAAAGTGAGTAGTCAGATCTTAGAAGTGGATTCCTCATCATTCCTCTTTCCTCTAATTCCTCACAAGAAGAAATCTCAGCCATTTTTTTTTTCAAATTGGAAAAGAATAGATATTGGCGAAACCTCCCACTTTAAGAAACTTTTTTCCTCTCTCCTCTTGCAGCTCATGACCCCTTTGGGGGAGAGCTTTTTCCGGAAGGTAACAACAAAGGTTTAAGTCCCTTGAGGTCAGTTGGCCAGTCTCAGTCTCCTCCCTTTCCTCCAACTGAGCATCTCCTAGACCTGCAGCCATTTTTGGTGTTTTCTCCTCTGGTTGGTTGATATCAGATCTTTCTACCCCCATGTTGAGAGGTTAGTATGATTTTAATAACAATTTAAATTATGATAGGGATGGTGCAATTCACTGCAAATTTAGCTTATAAAATGATTTCATCTCAACAGTCTTGTGGAATAGATAGTACAATGTCCTCCTACTCATTTTGCAGATAAGAAACTCAGGCTCAGACTGTGACTGTGGTCTCCCGGCCAGTAAATATTGGAAGTAGGATTCCTGTTCAGATCTTCTAACAACAAGAATGGTGTTCCTTCTACTCTGTCTTTCATAGCTGCCATTCATTTGCCTCTTCATTAACCAGAATATAATTTTCTGAAGGTGGGAGTGCTTAATAAATGCTTCTTGAATTGGATCTCTGTGTTAGTCACCGTGGCAAAGGAATGTGGTTTTCAAAGTTACTGCAATTGAAAAAAAAATCACGATGAGATTGATGTAGAGACAGGTTGGCATGGCAGATAGAGAGGACACTTTAAATAGGCTATGCGATCATGAGCAAATCACTTAACCTCTCACTACCCAGGAAACTCTCTAAGACTATAAACTGCAAGGAATGTGCTGATTTGCTTTGGCAAAGAGGATTTCTTCATAGGGAATTCTCTGTGCCAATGAAATCACAGGTTTGGTCCCAACTCCCAGTTAAAAAAATGGAGATTACTTCAGATCCTTGGAAGGCAAAGTAGGGATCATATCTAGTTGTAATCATGTCAGAAAGTACAGTTAGCCAGGCAGTCAGCATACCTTTATTGGAGCTTACTTTGTGCCAGGCACTGTTCTAAGCTAAGAATAAGGCATTCCAGGCCCCTAGGAGAAATGCGAGGCCTAAACTGAGTCTTAACCTCTCTTCCTGCCATTATGAATTACCTTTCTTTCTTGTTTTGTTCTTCTCAATCATAAAACTCAGAACTGATAAGGAATTATTGAGGCATAGTCTAGTGACCAGAATGATGGTATTTAACCCAATACCTACTCTCTCTTTTCAGCATTTTGATGAGGGAATGGGGTAGAGAACCAAGCGAGATAAATCAAAAAATCAATATCAGGAGATCTGAATTATAATTCAGGCCCTGCCACAAATATAGGTGTGTGACCCTGAGACCTCCCCTGGTCAAATCACAGCCTCTTTGGACTTCACCATCGTGAGAAATTTTGACTAGATGGCGTCCGTTTCCCTTTTAGGTAAAACGTTTTATAATTCTAAAGCTGGGTCCTTAACCTTACAGAATTTACAGACCTGTGGGAAAGAAGAAGAAATAAAATGAGTTCTTCTTTGATGCCCCATCTTTCCTTCTCTTCTTCACTCTCACTGTTTATTTCTTATTATCTCTCGATCAGTGTTCATCCTCCTTTAACTATCTTCAGTTCTCATGAACATTTAATTTTGCATTGCTCTCTTATTGTCTCTATGCCATATTAGATAGAAGGAAACTTAACGAATCATTTATTGCAGTCCTTTCATTACGTGGATGAGAAAATTGAGGGTCCCAGGAGTGAAATGATTTTTCCAAGGTAACAGAGCTAGGATGTTGCAGAGTTAGGATTTGAATCCAGGTCTCCAGAATTCAATCCAGTGCTCCTTCCACAATACCCCTCTTTCTCAGGTTCTCTTCTCCTTCATCACTACCAGCTCTAGACCTCTGATGCATTTCACTGAATTCTACAAATATTGAGTAAAAGATATTCTCTCTCTATTATTCTATTTCTCTCTCTACCGTATTTTCTTATTCTTTCTATTTTCCCTAGCTTTCACTTCACACATACACACACACACACACACACACACACACACACACTTATGTAACCACATAAACATATCCTCTTTTAATCTGTATATTACAGATAAGGAAGCTGAGGACCACAGTTTAAGTGACTTGTGTGAAGACACACAGAGATTAAAGTAAGAAGTAAGTATATATAGGTATGGTTGGGTTAGAGAAGGAGGATATTTTGTTATTGAGTCATTTCAGTCCCGTCCAGCTTTTTCTGACCCCATCTGGGGTTTTCTTGGTAGAGATACTAGAGTGGTTTGCCATTTCCTTCTCCAGCTCATTCTACAGTTGAGAAAACTGAGGCAAACAGGGTTAAGTGACTGGTCCAGAGAGTCTCACAGCTAGGAAGTATCTGAGGCTTGATTTGAACTTAGGTCTTCTTAACCCCAGGCCTGACACTTTACCTACTGTACCACCTAGCTGTCTATCCTGAAACCTGGTTAAACAGGCCTCCTTCTCTAAAAAACATTCTCCAACTAACTAAACAAGTACTAATATTTTGAACTCTGACTCCTGCCAGTCTTTCTTCTTCCTTTGTACACATGCACACTTTATCTTGTAGCTTGTATAAGAGACTTGCATTTATTCATTCAGCTAATCAGTCACTACAGATACCTTTGTACAATTGTCATCCTCAAGGAATTCAGCCCTGTCTCTTCAGATCTTTGATATATCTAGATATTTGATCTTTTTAAAAATATATGTCAGCTAGTCGTCAGAAGAGGATGACACACTGATCAACGCAGTAGGCTCTTAATAAATGCTTCTTGAATTGAATCCTAGAACCCAACAGCACATTGCCCCTAAAAGGAGAGATTCATGAAACTTTATGGGAGATCTGAGTATACTCACTTATTCACACTAAGTCCTATTAATTCTAGATATGTGAAATTGTTCTATATTGACTATTATTTGCTCGTCATTTGTTTCATTTGTACCATACTTTGCTACTTGGATTGAAAACACTGAGTGAGAATATCCTTTTTTCTTAATGAGTGTTAAATTGTCTCAGGAAGGATACAGCAATCATGTAGTCCTACACTTTTATTTATCCTACCAGGTTGTTGCCTGATTTGTATTCCTTACAAGATTGTTATGTTACTAATTTTATTTGACAAATGGGGAAACTGAGGCTTATATAGCTTAGGTGACTTACCCAAGGTCACACAAGTCATTAGTATCTGAGCAAACACCAGGCAGTTTCTCCTGTATCGTGCCATATAGTTCTTCCTATTAGCAAGTTACTCACAACGTTCTTTTTGAATAAATGCGAAGAAGAATGAACTTGCTTCCATTTCACCCTCCCAGTAAAGACTTTGTGTCTAAAGAAAAAACAGGGCAGAGAAGTAAGGCAATTTCATGACGATTCAGGCAAAACCAAAGCAAAGCAACCAGCTATTGAAGGAAAAGAGAATCCTTACTATTTTGAATTGCCCATATGGGCTGTCTATATTGATCAAAAGAACTGGTTAATAACTCAATTTTCTAGCATGCCTGTGTAGACACAGCCTGAGTAAAGAGCCAAAAGCAAACTGAGGGAAAGCAGATTGTATTTAGAAAAGACTTTCCATTTCAGTGATCTTAGGTGTTAGCTCTACAGGCAGGACATTTAAAAAAACAACTACTAAAAAATCATTACACACTTTAATTTCTTCTTTCTCTCATTCCAGGCCTTGCCTGGAGTTTGTCTTTTAAAATTCAAAATTGAGGCATGTTTTATGCTCGCAGGGTATTCTCCAAATAAATACACACTTTAACACTGGCTTGTTATTCTCTTTCTCTGCATCTGGTTGGTAATGTTTTCAATTAAGTTGCATTCCAATTTGTCTTATAATAGTAATAATAATAAAACTTTTGCAGAACGAAGGAGACATCCCCAAGGAGTTGTTTCTCTTCCCTTTTTCCCTCCTCCTGTCTGAAGTGCTCCTCATTTAGAACAGCCTTGATTTGATCCAAAATGCTTCACCCATATTGCCTAAAAGGAGTGAGGAGGAGGGGCGGGGTAGACGGCAATAAAAATCCACACAGTATAGAAAAGAACCTGATAGTGGCTCATTTTGTAAAGAAGCATCACTTCAGTCATTTTCATTTCATTCATTTAATCAAGCAGTTATTAGTCAGTCAATAATCATTTCACAGAATCATAGATGTGGAGCTGAGAATATCTGCTAAAAGCTAGGTACTAGGCAGTGATAAACACCTCCTAGGCACCCAATCTTGGAGCTGAGGATACAGAGACCATTGGGTGTGGCTATAAAGTAATGGAGCTCATTAAAAACCATATGTAATATAATGGAAACATCCAAGTGAATAGTCCCTTCAGAGAAGCCTTGGGAGGCCCTAGTGTTGTTCTTAGGATGCTACCATTGCTTATGACATTTCTCAAGCGTCTCTTAGAGGAATTGTCCACGGAGAACATTTTTTATTCTTTTGTATATCTTTAGTGCTGACATATTCTCATACTTTGGGGGTGGGATTAGATTTTAGAATTTATGCAGCATCCAGAATTCATTTGGAGCCAATCTGGAGAATAAGGTAAGTGACCAAACTGGGTCATTTTGCATGAGAAAGGAATTATCTATAAAAGGATGAGCTAGATGTGGTTTTATTTTTTTAATTTTTTATGTCTCTGAGAGACATTCCCTAGGAAGAATTTTGAAAATATTTTGACCAACAATGACATCATTATCAGAATAAAGGGAATGACTTTCCACATGACCTGTCCTAGAAGGCAGGAGAAGAGGGCTGTCGCACAGTGAAAAGAACCCTGGGTTTGTGATTAGAACACCTGAATTTGGCTCTTAGATCTACTATTAGTCAGACAGTCAACAAGTGTTCAATCGACAAGCATTTATGAAGTACTGACCATGATTGCCAGTCACTGTGATAAGCATGAGTCAGAAACATAATCCCTACCTTCAATGAATTTATTTTCTAATTGGGAGATTACATGCAAATAACGATGCATATATAAGATATACACAGGGCAAATATAGGGTAATCCCAGAGGGAAGGTACTGGGGTGGGGGATGGGAGGCAGTTGGGTGTCCATATCAGTTTACCTCTTTGGCCCTGTTTCTTCATATATTAAAATAAGGGATTGAACTAGATAACCTCGTTTCCCTCCAGTTCTAAATGAATAATCCCTTGATCTCTGAAGCCCTTTTTATCTCTACACCTTATGAGCCTATAGAAGTTCCTAGACCTGGAGACTGGCAGCATAAAGAGATAGAGAGAAAGGAGTAGAGCCACTATCTTTATTGGGGATAGGGGTGGGGTGTCAAACAGTATGGAAGAGGGTGGACTTTGTTCTGAGACATTACTTAATTTCTTATAGCTTTCCTCACCAAGAGATAGAGATGAAAGTGCCATCAGGGAACAAGCCCTCTCCTGTGTCCACCATCCACCCATCACTCCAGGCAGGCTACCTGAACCCCTCCAGCCATCAGAAGCAGACTCACCCCATCTAACCAATCAGTGGCTCCAGGGCTCAATGTGGGGGACCTCTTCCCTCCTGTGGAATTTCTGGGCTGCTGGATCCTTCTGAGCTTCTTGCAAAGAGAGGTACACTGAGTCCTCCGGAGGCTGGTGGAGGGCCTCTGCAGACAATCTGATCAAACAGAGTCTCTTCTGTGCAGTAGCCACTCATTTTGGTCATGGTTATGCCCTTTGATGGCTTTAAGATCTATCACTGCTCCAGAAACTACTGCAGAGAATGCCACAGTTGCCACCACTTCCATGGTGTCTGTTGGGTCTAGGGGTGGCACTGTTTCTAGCTCTATGATGATTTTCCCTGAGGGAAGGGGAACCATTACCACTGCTGTTGTCATTTGGAGTGATATAATAGGGCCTCGTGAAGTTACTGTGAGGTCCAGTGCAGCCACTACCAGTGGCATCATCACTATGGGAAATTCGGGGCATCCTAGAGCATCTATCTACCACAGGTTTTGTTGTAGGAAGGCCTATCATAGAGATTCCAGGATGCCAAGTCCCAGAAGGCCACTCACAGGGTAAGAGGATATTGCTCCTCTTTAGGGCATTCATAGAGTTTTGGGAGGAACTGGCAATGAACCAGAGGGAGTGAGTAGAGAGTCAGAAACATCTGGCAGCTGTCTTACAGCAGCTGATAGTCTGTGTACAGATGCAGACACAGATAAACATCAAGCTCTTAGACATCGTTCACCATAACCTACCAGACCAGATGGAGGATGTGACTGTCCACTTGGACCATGCACTCTCTACTATCGAGCACACTTCATCTGTAGTCCGGAAGCAGGCCTTCAGTACCCATCCCCACCTAGGCCCCAGTGGATCACTCCCTCATCAGGGAAATGAGGCAAATGGTCCTTACACATTAGCTGGCTCCCTACATGGCCCAAGTTTTTCACCTGTCTTCTCATCTAGGTTGTTATTAGTCTCCCATACCTGCCCTTGTTAATACTTTGGGAGCCCAGCTAATGGCTAAACTTTAGGAAAGATTTTCATGGAAACAAGTGTAGGGGGCAGATCACATATAAATAGAGGAAAAGAGAGTTAATTGGAAAGATAAGGAATGGCAGGAGGGGAATAAAGGCCACCTTTTTAAAAATGAGAATAGGTTTGGTCAAAGCAGAACTGATATGAGACGGGAGTCATTTTAAAGGTCTTAATTCTTCCCCTTTGACCACATGGTGTTAATAACCCCGCTCCCACCCCAACCTCCTTCCCCAGCAAAGCTCCCTATAAGAACAGACTAAAAACTTATATGTGCTATTTTTCTCTTCTTGATGTGAGCTAACAACAAGCTTTCCTTTCCAAGATTTAATTAACCCCTGACTTTTTGTTGGTGAGTTGGAGAGCTGGAAAAGTGGAGGCTGGACTGTGTGTGTGTGTGTGTGTGTGTGTGTGTGTGTGTGTGTGTGTATGTGTTTTAATGTTTGAGATGTGGGAGGACAAGGTAGAAAAGTTAGATAACTGCTTTTTTAGGAAGTGATGGTGCTGTTTGTTAAAAGAAAGGACATTGGGATACACGTGACCTTCTTATAAGGTGATATTTTGAAGAAAAGACAGTGCCAAATGACAACATGCAAACATTCAAAATAGAAGATTTGTGCGGGGGTTGGTGACACAATTTGCACCAACTTTTTCTGACTGTGGTTCATCTGAACATTGGATAAAAAAAATGGTTTGATGATGACTATCTAAGATAATCCAATGTAAACTGCAGGATATCTTTGGCCGTAAACACCACGAGAAGTATAACCTATCTGGGCGAGGTGTCTAGTGGGAACTCGTTCAGATGCTTGTTGGCTTGAGAGCTCTAGCCCCCATGCTATCCTATGCCAGCTCTGAGTCCATCCCTGTTTGTATGTAGATGAATCAGCTCTACCCACTGAGTGTGTTCCTGATGTTTGTTGTTAAATGAAAGCACACTTGAAATGCACTAGTCGAGTTTTCTCTTAAAGGGAGCTGATTGTTGAGTCCATATGCAAAGTTAGTGACCAGCCCCTAATGGGACATCTTCAGAGTCCAGCCTCTCATTTATCCATGTTCCTCAAAGGGAATAGACCTGCATTACACTTCAAGTCTGATAGATAAAAGCTGTTTCGTGTGATTGTAATCTTAAGCCAGTCATTTTCGTGTTCATCGTTAGAAAGTGATGAATGGCCAAACATATTTTAAAAATGTCAAAAATGTTTTCATTTTGGAGCTGCTACTGTTGAAGTGCCCTGATTAAGTTAGAGTAGTCTTTATATCATAACCATTTAACTTAAGGGGAACTTTTAATGATATCTGATGAGGAACTTACATAATTTAAAAGTAATATAGGATTTCTTCCTTTAATGTAGTGGGAGGCGCATTTAAACCAGTTTATGACATATAAGGTCACATGGGCTATGTTCTATAATTAACATTAGCTTAATTTATTAATTTAGACTTAATTAATTTAGACTGGGAAATTCATTATGCCAATATTGAAATAGATCTCTAATTTTGCTGATTTGTGAGTTCCTTTCGACAATTCATATCATCACCTGCTCATGTCTGCACATCCTATGCAACTCTTATTCATACCCTCTTAACAGTTCATCACTAATGGTCTACCCAATATGTTAGAGATGGTTTCCTTTTTCTCTTCACAGCAAGAGGCTATCAAGGAACAGTCTGATCCTCCACCTGTCATCATTTACTCTCTGTATGTCAGCTCATCTTCTCTTTTTCTTATACCAATTTTTGATGATATATTTTTACTTCTGTTCTTCAAAGTTCTGGTTGGCTATATGTCAAGCTTCAGTTCAGAATGTGCAATGGAATTAGTTTAATTTCATATGACACACTATTACATTTTAGATAGCATACGCATTTCTGCAGGTTGGCAAATACTATTACCTTCATTTCACATATGTGGATATTGAGGCATAAATTTCTCTGTCTACATGAATAAAACTTTGTTTTATCTCTAAGGCATTTAATTTCCTTCTTTAGAATTGAGGAAGCACATTTCCAGATTATAGGAGGCCCCAAACTAGCCCTGACTTCTTTGCTTTCCAGTCCAACACAATTCAATAATCATTTTCATTGGTAAGGGTAAAAGTAAATTGATCTCTTCTTGGGTTTTCTGAAGGACACAGTAGTTTCATATGACCAGACTTGAGTTTAAAATTACATAGACAGCCCCATACCTAATATCCTACCAAGTTTATTGAAAAATACACACTGGCTTGGAGTGGGTGGGAATTGAGGATGAATATTTCCTGACTGCCTCACTGTCACCCTCAGTACATATACGAACTGGTTACAAGAGAAGAAGCATCATCCATGATAGTCCCACGCAACCAACCCTCTCAAGAACTTTACAAGCTCCTTTTAGTTGGCTAAGGGTGGGTAAATTCTTTAGGTTTTTAAACTAAATTAGACAAAAGGAAAAGGAGCCTTTTAAAAATGAACCAATCCAAGGGTATCAGATTTCAGCCACTTTTCAAAGGGCTAGTCATGAGTTGCCCAAATAAACAGAGGGATTGTTAAAATTCTTTTGATGTCACAGGATACACTAAATGGATTTTCCAATTGTAAGCTCTTTCAGTCTATATTCCCTCCTCCAGGGGGAAGAATCCCAGTTCAACCAGACTTCATCCTTAGTCTTTTAAAATCCTATGGCTGGAACTCAAAATTATGTAGAACCGAATGTTGTAAACTAAAAATAAAAATTTATTTAGAAAAATCTTATGGCCATATATTGTATGGACAGGAATGTTAAACCACAATGATGCTCAGGGAATCTTACCAGTCATTTATTTATTTATCTAGTTTTATATGCATTTAATAGTTTACCAACTGGTACAATAGGATTTTTAATTCACAGAAAGCATGAATAAATTTTGTTTTACACAGTCTGAGTACAACAAATCTTACTATAAAACACAAGGCATATATATATATATATATATATATATATATATATATATATATATATATATACACACACACACATATATATATGTATGTATATCGGCACATCACTTTACTGATTTTTTAAAAAATGGCATCAATATCTTCAGTCTGGGGGAAAAAATGGATGTTGTAAAGGCTCTTTCAGAAATGGTCATTTGTTGACAATGCCATGACGTCTTCTGTTTCTCTGAACATTCTTGAATATGTGTATGTGTAAGTATGAGTGTATGTTATATGTATATATGTGCCTGCATGTGTATATACATATGCATGTGTATATGCATATGCACACACACACACATACAGCTATAGATTTGCATACACTATATTTGTAAACATACATACACACATATATACACACATATACTCTCAAACTCAATATATATGTATATATCCACATGCAAATACAGTTTATATAAATTTAATTCTTGACACCCCTAGTCTTGAGGCAATGTTGTGGAGTAGAGATCTGACTCCAAAATAGAAAGCTCTAGGTTCAAGTCTCATCTCTTATACCTAGTGGCTTGTGTGATTCTGGGTAAATCACTGAACTTTTCAGTCTCCTTAAGGCACCTCTTAATATGACATGGAGGGAGGGGGAGAGAGAGAGAAAGAAAAAATAAAAATACTTAAAAACGAGGTCTCCTAAGAAAAAGAACACTTGCTTTAGTGGGGAAGGAGATCAGGAAAGGCTTCACTTGATGGTCTTTTGCCAGTCCCGAGCATTCTTGACCTCTCTGTAGCATTTGACAATTCCTGGATACTAATCTCTAGATTCCTTGTTCTCTTTTTTCTCCTCCTTTCTTGTCAATCATTCCTTATCAATCTCTTTGCTGATTCTTAATCCAAATAATTCCCACTGATAGAGGCTGTCCTTCAAGGCTCTGTAAAGGGAACTCTCTCACCTCCCCCGCCTCTCCTTTTTTGTCCTATTCCTTTTCACTTCGTTATTTTATTGGCTCTATAAGGTTCAATTATAATCTCAATGCAAAATATTCAAGGTCTTTACAACCAGCTCTGGTCTATCTCTGGAGCTACAGTCACACTCCACCAACCTCCTTTGAAGTACCTTGAATTGGAAGTCCTTTAGGCCTCTCAAAGTAAACACATCCAAAAATAAAGATTCTTATCTTTCCACTACAAACCTTCCCCTCTTCCCAAATTCCCAGGTACCACCCACTCTACCACCATTCTGCTAGTTACCCAAGTTCACAACATTGGTGTCTTCTTCATTCCTCACTCTCATTTATCCCATGTAGCCATTCCATTGCCAACTGTTCTCATTTGTTCCTTCACAAAATCTTTTACATGTGTCCTTTTCTCTCCACTCTCATATCTACCACGTTAGTCCAGGTTCTTGTCACATCTTACATGAACTACTGAAATTGCATTTTAATGGATCTCCCTGACATAAGCCTCTCCTTACTTTGATCCATTATCCACTTAACTGCCAAGGTGATTTTTCTAAAGCATAGGATTGACTATGTTGTTACTTTATTCAGTGAGCTCCAGGGGCTCCCTATTACTACCAGGATCAAATATAAACTACTCTATTTAGCCTTTGTACTACTCTTTGTAGCCTGCCCCCTCCCTGCTTTTCCAGTGTTATGCGTAATTTCCAAATACTTTATGACTGAGCTACAATGGCCAACCAGTTAAGTCTATGTCTTTGGTAGCCTACGAAGGCAGCATAGCATAATGGGTAAAATGCTGCACTTAGAATACCTGAATTCAAATTCCACCTCTGACTGTGTAATACTAAGCAAGTCATTTAACTTTAATGTATGGTAAATAACTCCTTAGTTCTGATCTCCTTCCAGGGGTGGGGAAACTATGACCTGTAGGCCACATGTGGCCTTCTGGGTTGTGGGCTGTGGCCTTTTGACTGAATCCAGGTTTTACAGAAGAAATCCTTTCACTAAAGGGATTTGTTCTGTGAAGTTTGAACAGGGGCTGCACCTGAGGACCTAGAGGGCCTGGAGTATCCTATAGGTCCCTGGTTACCCACCTCTAGTAGGTCATCGAAGGGGTTGTGCTATGCATTGATGAAGGTTGTTCTGCCACCTAGAGTTCCCAACTTGGATAAAACCATAGATCATTTGCAGGTTCATATATTTAGAGAACAAGGAGCCCGACTATTACCTAGCTAGTCAATTAAGGAAACTATTAGGTTTGAAACATGATTTTTTACTGAAGCTCTATTAAACTTAAAAAAATTTTTGTCATTCTTTTTTTATTAAGACTATTATGTGGTAAGAGATTGTAAAATTATCATACACCTTCAATTTACAAACATTCAAGAACATATCTGATTTGTAAATCAAGCTACTTCTGGATGTGACAGTTTTTTGTCAGTCTAATTTATATAACCTCAAACAAGTAACCTATTTATACTGTCTGATTCTAATTTAGGTGTTTTCACCTAAGGCAAGAGACTGGATTTGAGTATGTCTACAGGAAAGAGACATAGATAATGAGGGAACTGGAGAACTTCCAATATGAGAAAGTATTGAAGAAGCTTAAGGTATTTAGCATGAAAAGAGAAGGTTTACCAGGGACATGATAACCTAGAACAGGTGGAGGTTGTAGAGAGATGGGCTAGTTTGTCCTAAGGAAAAACTAAAAATATACAGAAGTGGAATGGGGTATCTTGGGAATAGTGAGCTTCTTTCTATTGGAAGTTTCTAGTCAGTCTGCATTATCACTTGTCTAGGATGTTGTATGAGTGGGAGTTCAGATATGAGTAGAACTATATGAATTCTGAGGTCCATTCCATAGGTACTATGTGGAAAGACATGAAAAAAATTAACCATCCCTGCTCTTAAAGAGCTTATTAATTATTAGGAGGTTTAATGCATCTATACAGGGCAGAATGTAATAAAGGTGAAGGAAGAGTTTTAGAAGAAACTGCATAAGACAATGTAAGGATGGAAAAAGCCACTGTGATCTAGGGGATTGGAGGTATTAGCAAGGGCTATGTAGAAAAGAATGTACTTGGGATGGATATGGACAGAAGAGAAAGGATTTTAACAGGCAAAGGTATATAGGAAATGGGCTCTGGACCAGTAGTCCAATTTAGCTGGAAAATAATTTGCTAAAAGGGGAATGATATGGAATAATACTAGACATGTGGATTGGGCCTTAAATACCAGGTTAAAAAGATTATGTTTCTTTTTTTCCCCTAAAAGCAATATAGAGCTTATAGATTTCTGAGCAGGAAAGTATCATGGCCTCATCTATGCATTTTAGAAGAGTAATTTTACAGATTTCTGAAGGGTGAATTAGAAAAAGGAAAGACAGAAAAGAGGCAGATAAGTTAAGAGGATAATGCCATAATAGAGGCAAGAGGTAATGAGTCCCTGACCCATGTTGGTGGTGGTGTGATGGGGAGAAGAGGATGAATACAATGAGTATTGTGGAGGGCGAATCAGCAGGTATACAGGTAATAATTAAAGCCACAGCAGGTACTATGATAACTCTCTCCCTTAGGGAAGACAGAGAAGAGAAGATGGCAAAGGACTGAGTCTTGGCAATCACCCACACTTAGAAAACAGAAGGAAGATGAATCAGTAGGAGAAACCAGGAAGAATTAGTCAGTCATAAGAGGAGGGGAGTGTGATGGAAGACAAGAGATGCAAGAATATTATGAATTAATTTATGAATAAATGAATGAAAGAATGAATGTTTAAAAAGTATTTATAGAGTTCTTATGAATGATAATCATTATACTAAATCCTGAGTTACAAAGAGATAAAAAGTAAGCAATCCTTGCTATTAATTAGCTCTTATTATTTTAGAGGGGATACAGATATTAGAGGTGATACAGAAGAATTTAGCTTTGATCTGGATGGCAAGGCATAGTAATCCTTAGGGTGTAGTGGATGGCAATACCTCAGAATCTGGAGGGCACAGGGGCAGGAGAGATGGCATTGGATGTGAGTCTGGAGGATATGGCAGAGGGGAAGGAGCAAATGTCAATGCACAAAGAAAGATGATGAGAATGACAGCTTGAAGATCGGATAGACAAGGAAGCAATGCATTCAAGGGTGGAAAATGTTTTGTTTATGTAGCTGTAAGGTAAAGTCTGTGAAGAAATACATGTGAAACCAGAACTGGGAAATACATAGGGATTTAAGGACCAAAGGATAAAATGAGGGCATAAAACAAGTTCAAGAGGAATAAGGCATTGGGATGGGTTACACACAGAAGATTTCGAGCAGAATGGGGGAAATCACAGAGTAGGAATATCTTGGACATTGCATATTTTTATGAAGCTTACCTTCAGATAATGTGAGTTCTAGTTTTGGATTTTTTGTTTAGTAGTTTTTCAATAATTTCAGGGTTGGAAAGGACTTCAGTGGCCATCTAATTCAACTCATACCTGAAAAAGAAATAGCTTTTTAAATATATGTGACATTATTAGGTCTGCATCCCAAAGAGATCAAAGAAAAAGGCAAAGGATCTATACGGATATATATATATATATATATATATATATATATATATATATATATATATATATATATATAATGATTCTTTTTATTGTGGCAAAAAAGTGGAAAGTGAGGTGATGCTCACCAATTGGAGAATGGCTGAACAAGTTATGATGTATGATTGTGATGGAAGAGTATTGTGCTATAAGAAATGATGAGGGGAATGGTTTCAGAAAATCTGGACTTACATGTTGATGCAAAGTGAATCAATCAGAACCAGAACATTTTACACAGTAACAATAATATTGTAATGATGAACAGTTGTGAAAGACTTAGCTACCCAGATCAATGCAGTGACCCAAGATAATTCCAAAGGACTCATGATTCTCATAGGCACTGAAAATTCCTCCAGCTATTTAGGTTGTTCTTAGATTCTTTTTAAGGAGCACTTTGTAATTGAATCTATTCAAGTCTTGTGTGTGCTTTGGGAGGGTGATCCTCAGATGCTTTATGCATTTTGTAGATATCTGGAATGGTATTTCTCTTTTTTTATTAATTTTTATGTTTTGTTATCCTTATATTGAATTACTTTTGATTTCTAAGGATTTATTTTGTATCCTGCAACTTTGTTCAAGCTATTAATTATCTCAATTAGGATTTTTGCTGATTCTCTGGAGTTTTCCAAGTAAACCATTAAATCATTCACACTCAGGGACAGTTTTCTCTTCCTTACCTGTATTTACTCTTTAAATTCTGTTCTCTTATCTGATTGGTTTTGCTAGCATTTCCAGAACTATACCAATAACGGAGAGAATGGACATCCTCATTTCACACCTGTATTTACTGAAAAGATCTTCATTGTGATCTCCATTGCATATAATGTGTATTTTTGGTTTACATAGATACTTTTTGTTATATTATATTCATTTCTGAATGTCTCTACTTTCTAGAGTCTTTAGCATAAAAGAGTGTTGTACTTTGTCAAGGGCTTTTCTGTGTCTATTGAAGGTATCCTGTGGTTTTGGATTATTTGGTTTTTATTTTGTTTAATTATGTTGATTATGTTCCTAATAACTATCCTTGCATATGCAGTAAAAATCCCTCTTGAACATAAGGAATGATTTCTTGGATAAATCACTGTCATCTGTTTGATATTTAAGATAGCATTCATTAATGATATTAGCCTATTAATTTTTTTCTGTAGTTTCCTCCCTTCCCTGTTTAGCAACTAAGATTATATTTGTCTTACAAAAAAAGATTCCTGTAGGATTCTTTCTTTTTTCAATTTTTAAGAATAATTGGTAAAGTATAGGTACTAACTATTCTTTAAAAGTTTGACAGAATTCTTCCTTGAATCCTTTGCATCTAGGAGTTTTTTCTTCAGTAGTTCCTTTACAGCTAGATCTATTTCCTTTTCTGAGATTGAGTTATTTAAGATCTCTATATGATTTTCAGATAGTTTGGGTATTTTATATTTTTGAATGCAGTCCTGTTTTTCTTTTGTGTTCTCAGTTTTGTTAGCACATAACTGCATAATATGTTTTGATTATTCTTTTTTTCTTTATGATACTGCTGTGATTTTACCTTGCTCATTTATTATTCTATTGACTTGATTTTCTGTTCTCTTATTTTTATCAGACTAGCTAATGTTTATCAATTATATTAGACTTTTCAAAAAATCAATATTTAGTTTTATTTTTTATTTTTAATTTTTTTGTTTCCATTTTCCCTCTAATTTTCAATGCTTTTTCTGCTTATTTGAAGTTTGCTTATTTGTATATTTTCTAAGTTTTAAAAATGTATATTCAATGTATTAAACTTCTCTTTTTATATTTTGTTAATTTATGATTATAAGGATATGATTCTCACCCTGAGGACTGGTTTAGCTGTATCCCAGAAATTTTGGTATGTTGTTTCATCATCGTCATCTGCTTGAACATAATTATTAATTGTTTCCATGATTTGTTATTTAATTAAGATTTCATTGTTAAGTCTCCATTTGGGTCTGTATTTTTTGTTTGTTGTCCCTGGACCACTTTCTATTCTTATTGTATTGTGGTCTGCAATGGATGTATTGATTATTTCTGCCTTTTTACCTTTGATCATAATATTTCTGTGCCCTCGTGCATGGTGAAATTTTTAAAAAGTTTATTGTGGTGCAGATAAATATGTATATATTTTTTTGCTGTCCTTTTTAGGAAATAGCATAAGTCATTTGACTGGTTCCTCCAGAAATTTGTTCAGTTCCATATTTTCCCTTTTTTATCTTTCTGTTGGACTTTTCTAGAACTATTAGAGTAATATTGAAGTTTCCTGTCACTATTGTATTGTATTGTATTGTCTATGTCTTCTTGAAGCTCAGCTAATGCTTCCTTTTTGAATTTGGATGATAAGGTATTTGGAGCCAATAAGCTTATTGATTATATTAATTTGTTGTCTATGGTTCCTTTCAGCACAATAATGCCTCTTTTTTGTCCCATTTTAATTTTGAATGTTTATTTTTGCTTTGTCTGACAGCATGATGACAACATCTGCTTTTTTGAATTCACCTGATGTGTAGTGACTTTTTTTCCTATCCCCCTCAGTTTTATTTTGTGTGTGTCTGATTTTTAAATGTGTTTCTTGAAAGCAACTGATTCTAAAATTTTGTTTTCTTATCCAGTCTGTCACTTTTCTTTTTATTGGAATATTTAATCCATTAACATTTAAAGTTATGGGTTAGGTTTATATTTTCCTCAGCTACATCTAAAAATTTTAAAGAATATGTGAATATTTATAAAGAATATATAAAGAATGCATCTTTTGCTATAAACACAGTACTATGTTCCTTTATTTATTTTAATCTTTTTTTATGGTAGCATTGTCCTTGTCATCTCTCTTCTCCACCCCCTGATCTCTATCTTCTCATGGTTACCCCTTTCCTTTTGTTAACTAATTCTTCTTTCCTTCTTTTTATTCTTCATGGTTAAGCTAAAATTTGCAGGATACATCACACTGCATTCTGAACTCCAGTGCTCTTTGCAACACATTATTCTATTCTCTCTTCCTTTTTCCAGTGGGAGTGGAATAGTCTGGCATTATTTGAATGTCCTTTTCTTCATATTTGAAAGTCTCCTGATGTCTTGCAGAAATAGTTTCTGAACTGAATTGTTAAATTTAACCACTGTGTGTCTTGAAGTGTGCAGCCATGCTTGTTTTGCATCTTTTTTAGAATGGCTTTTACTTTTATGTATTTGCATGTTCAACCTATTATTCTGTCTTTTGTTTCCTTGGTGAGGCTTCCCATTGCAGATTCAAATTTTCTATTCTGTTCATTATTTTTTCTGTGTAGGACATAAATTCTGCTTTCATCATTCTTATTTCTTTTAAACCAACTACTCATGAACAATGTATTGTTTCTATCTTCTGGGATTGAAAAGGGTGCTCTGCCTCATCAAATGTTGGATCATTTTCCATTGTTTTGCAGCATTTATTCAGAAATGCTTGTACCTGTTTACTAGATCTAGAGGTCATATTTCTTTTTCATTGTTACAGTTTTTCCTGTTGATTTATCTATTTATGTTCAAGGTTTTTGAGATTTCTTCTTCCTGGAACCTTTGATACTTTCAGTTTCCCCTTAACACTCTTATTTTCCTTATTGCTCATTTCTGACTGATTGTAACTTCCCTGAGGCATGGATGTCAAAGTTTCATAACCTCCTGCAACACTGAGCAATTTGTGGTTCACCAGCCTAAGTCTCTGTTGTAAACGACTTGGGTGGTTAGAACTGGCCCTGGCTGGATGCAGTGTTTTCTGCCTTAGGCTTGGTAGAATACTGCAGAGCTTTCCACATGCACAGTATCCTGTAATGGTGACCTGTTTCACTCCCTGCTCCTTATTTCTCTGACCGAGCACCAGCACTTCAGGACCTGCTTTTTCTGGCACTAGCAATTTAGTGCTTTGCAGCATTGGTGCTTCTGGGTTTCAGCTCCAGCAAGATTTTGCTTCCAAGAGGCAATAGTCAAGCTAGCTGACAGAAGCATGAGGAAACTTCCATAGCCTAGAGCCAGGGCTCTATGGCACTGAAAAGAGGGAGAGGGGACTAAAGTATAGGGGTGAGTTTTGATATAAGCCTGTGTTATCCTTGGGTCTGCTAATATATCCTCACTGCCAAGAGTGTGGGAGGTGGGAGAGGAGTGCTGAATGAGCTCAGAATCAGTCAGTACAGTACCTGGGTTTGAGGGAGTTTTTTTAATTTTTTTTGAAATCCTGGGTATCCTACACCATGGAAACAATTGAAATTTCTTTATCTTTGTCTCATAATTTCTGTTTTGTAGTGGTTTGAAAGGTTGTAGGTATTGGGAAAAAAATATCAACTCTGACATCTTTTTGCTTACCTGCACATTGCAACTTAAGTGAAGAAAGGACTCTCTGAGACAGAGGTTAGGAGGCAGTGGCTCCAAGATTATGAGTCTTTCAGCTTTTGTATAAGAACTTTTCAGAGAATTCTATCATTTTCCTGGCATTACAATAATTGTTTAATTCAGTCAACCAGTTCATATTTATTGCCTATTGTCTCTCCAGTCTATATGTGTCTCTATGATTTGGGGGGAGGAGGAGAATAGACCTTGCCTTCATAGAACTTATTGTCTAATTGAGAATATGAAACTAACATGAAACAAAGAACCGACTCAGAATGACAATTGTATTTTAAGTGTAATACTGAAAAGAAAGAAAAGATCAGTGGCAGTTGTGATAGAAGAGGCATCAGGAAGAGGTGGGACCTGTTCTGGGCTCAAAGGGATGGATAGAGAGGATTTTGATTAGGAAAGTTAAAAAAAAGAGAGAGATTTTCATAGGTGAAAGTCTTAAAGGCAGAAATAAGTATGTTCAATGTGGAGGGCTTGAAGGAAATAGTTGCTACTAAGTAGTGAGATTAATAATAATAAAAGCTCTTATTTATATAGACTTATGTTTTACAAAAATGCTTTCTTCCCAACACAGATGATCTGAATATCAATAATCCTGTTTTACAAATGAGTTATTTAAACTCAGAGATTAAATGATTTTTGCATATTCACACAGCTTACAGCTTGGTAAGCTACCAGGTCTGCTGTCCTTAACATGATACTTTCCTGCCATCCCAATCAAATATTTTTTATAGATTGAAGATAACTTAATGATCATTGAATCCAATTCCCTAAGGAACCTGAGGTTTATAGAGGGTAAGTGACTTTTCTAAGATCACCCAAGGTCTAGATGGTATGAAAGTCACTCACAGAAATCCCCACCAGAAACAATACAGAAATGGCCCTGCTGCATAGCTGTGTTCTGGAATTTTAGGTGTACCTTTTAACTGAAGATGGAATCTAATCTGGTCTAAATGTCTTCAACCCATCAGGGACACTGCTATTACTTTTACTGTTTTGTATGCAGAAGCAGGTAAACCCATTTGGGTTTAGGCTTGAGTGGGATCTTCCTATGTCCCTACCAAGATTGCAGATAATAGGGGGAAATTCTGTGTCCTGGGCTGTCATTCATGTTATTTCACCACATCTAAATGAATTTTAATACCTCATATACAAGCACTCACTCTAACTTGAATAAAAGAACCTTAATAATAAACACACAAATAACAAACAATCTTCTAATACTCTTTCAGAATTTGCTTACTGGAATGACTTTAATCTATTTTTCTCAACAATAAAACAGAGTTCATGCCCCTATCTAAGAAGAGGTCCCATTTGACACAAAACCATTACACAAGTTTTACTACTGCACTTTGTATAAAGAGACAGATAGCAAAATGTCAACTGTTTGATTATACAAAACTTGCCCTGGCTGTGTTGACCACTTTTGTTTAATATTAGATAAAGGTACATACCATGCAGAGAGCAGCATGGTAGGCTATTTTCAAAAGCAGGGATGAGACAATGCTATTTCCTGTGATCTGACAAATCTTGTGATAACCAGGGCCTTCTGAATAAACTTTGCTTAAAAAATTGCATGGTCCACTTAAAAAATCTAATTCCAAAAGCGGTTCTGTAGTTATCCTACCCAGCTCCAAGGCAAACAGTGTGATTGGAAGCACATTCATAATTCAACATGGTTAAATGCCAAGGGCCGGAGAGAGAGAGAGCACCCTGTTCACCAGCATGAAGTCAGATGACTTTCATGGTTGATTCAGCTCCTCCCGGCAAGCTGGGTAATTGGAGAAGCCAGGGGAAGTGACCCTAGTCTCTGTGTCCTGCTGATGTCAACATGCATTCCCGTCAGTCTGACAAGTGGCCAGTGTAGAGGGTTCTTCTGAATCAGAGCAAGAAAGAAGACTCACAACTTCTTTCTCTCATTTATTCACTTTTTAATTCAATGAAAATTTATTGAGTACCTACTATGTTCAAGACTTGTATGACTAAGGTGTTAAGCACTCTGTGAGATATAAAGATGAAGTTTAATATCTTGATTTCAGGAAGACATCTAACAGGGAAGTTAAAGCATATATGTATATATCTATCTATCTATCTGTGTGTGTGTGTGTGTGTGAATATATGTGTCTATGAATGTATGTATATTGGCCACATAATGGGAAGATGGGACCCACTGCAAAAGACTCTCATGTTGGGAAAGATGGAAGGCAAAATGAGGCAGCAGAGGATGGAATGGATAAATAGTGTCATGGAAACAATGAATATGAACTTGGACAGACTTTGAGAGATAGTGGAGGATAGAAGGGTCTGGAGCGCTATGGTCCATGGGGTCACGAAGAGTCAGACAAAACTGAAAAACAACACATATGTATGTAGAAACACATATGTGTATATGTTTATACACACTCATATATGCACACATAAGTGAATTATAAGGAAAGCTAGGTGGCACATTAGATAGAACACCAGCCAAACAGTTACTACCAGTATGACCTTGGGTAGGCCACTTATAGCTGTTTGTCTCGGTTTCCTATGCTATAAAATGAAGGAAAGTTTTGGGCTTAATAGTCTGTAAAGTCTTTTTTAGCTCTCAATCTACTACTATTCCTATAATATGGCCTGTATTCTTTAAAAGACTAATTCAGGATTTGGGTACAGTTATACAAACAAAACCATTTTTTTTTCTTTGAACTTGGCATCATGCTCCAGTTTATCAATAAGTTCGGATACCACATTTCCTGAGTTTCCCAGAGTAGTTTTCATCTTGGTCACTCTATCACTTAGTGTATTATGTCCATGGGATTGTCTACATGATAAAGGAACAGCTGGAGAGCTGGCTCTCTATCCTTCAGGCCACTGTTGGCTCCAACTCTTAAAGCCTCAGCAGATTATTGGGCTTGGATACAAGTGTAGTAGGTTGCACTAATTAATCAATTTTATTTTAGTTTCCATGCTTGGAAGTTGGGGTTTTGTCATTTAGCATGCAAATTTATGCAAATGAAAATTCAAATACATGCAAACTGATATGCAAATATGTGTCCCTGGATTTGCTAGGGGGAAAAAAATCTGGTAGCCCTACTGTAACTTCCTAAAAGGCAGTTGGAAGAAGGGAGACAGAACTTAAACCACTCTCCTAGCTTGATCTGCCTTTCATTTGCTAATATATGCAAGTTGAAAATGAAAATAAAAACATGTTTTACTTGGGTTGTTCCCTGTGTTGTAAAATAGAAAGCTGAAAATCTGTAACAATAATGGGACCAGAATCTGTGAGGCTCCTCCTAGAGATAAGAATTTCAAAGTTGTGCTTGTTCCAAAATCCTACTAGTCTTCAGGAATCTAATCTTCCAAGAGAAAGTTTTCTAGTTTGAACTAGATCCATTTGGATCTCCAACCCAATTTAAAGTATCCTGGCAAATGAACTTAGGGCCCCAGATGCAAATATTCATTTCTTAAGCTTTAGTTTGTAGATAGAGGGCTTAGGCAGCAGCAGTGAGAAGGGAAGTTTGTAGGAGGAAAGTCAAACAAGGCAAATTACAATTGATTTAATTCAAATTCAAATGAAACAAATATTTATTGAGTGCCTACTATGTGTGAACACTGTTTACTGACTAAAATGCTCATCATTTACACATGAGCTGAATTTAAAGAGTTGAATGATCCTTTTAAAAGCATAGGGCAGAGCAGCTCACTAAAGCAGAATGCAAAATTGCCTTTTAAATTTAAATATACTTGGAGGAAGGGGAGTCAAATGCAATACTTATAGAATGTGTCTGGTGGTATTAAATTGTCTGGAGCATGTACAGCCCTTCGCAAAGGTATAAAATAGTGGAAGCAGGTTGTATCGGGAAAGAAGCACGGATGAGGAGTTCAGATGACTAAAGTCCTGGTTCTGACTAGATAATTTTATGTGACATTGGGACAGCCATCTATCCTCCCTGAGTCTCAGTTTACTCATCTGAAAAAAAAAAGACCATAATAATATCTGCCCTGACTCACAGGATTTTATGAGGACCTAGTGAGTCAACATATTTGACAATTCTTATGAAATTAAAAAAAAAAACCAACAACAAAAATAAACTAGAGACATACTGAGTATTATTAGAGTATGGTTTATGAAAGACAAATTCTCCCTTTTCTCCTCTCCTGAAACTTTTCCACCACTATCCTTCCTGCCCAGTACCCATGTTAGTTTCAAGCTGCTTCCAATGAAGCAGGTAGTCTTCATAGGGGAAACTCATGCTTTATATTTATTTCTACCACCATTACTTGTTTAAAAATAAAAACAAAATGAAAATTGCCTGACCCATCTCTCTGACAAATAAAGATCATAGGATCATAGTCATTTCTGTCAATGCGGTGATGATGAGTGACTATGGCTGTCCACATCTTCAGGTCTTACACATTGCTCCCATGCCTATTTCACTGAGTGCCCAGTATGAAGAGTAAATCATTATCCTAAGCACTGCAGGTGACAAAAAGATGAGTTAGACATGGCCTTTGAGGATGCTACTTACTGTTAGCATCATGAGGGCAACAATGCAGCAAGATGGAAATGAAAAGAGAGGAAGTTACTTTGGGAGAGAGAAGTTTAAAGTTCCATCCTTACTGAAGCTGCATGGAGTCATGATATTTCAGTGGGTGAGGCAATGCAGTCGTTATTGGGAGGTGAGATCCTATCGTTTTTCAATTCTGCTGATCAAATCATGAAGAAAGAGAGAGGAGGCAGATTAGACTTGGAGGGAGAAGGCGGAGCAGTTTTAGTGTATTTGGGTCTGATGATACCTTCACATAGCTATATTCACCTGGTGTGCTGACCTCAGTGAAAGGCAGCTGGGAGAATGGGCAGCACGTGTTCCCACTAACAGTGATTTGTATGTCTGTGTCTAAGATAACACCCTGCTATGGAATCCTGGCATATTTAACACTTTTTGGGAATAATCTATAATAAGTAATCTTTAAGAGTCTAAAGGAAGAATTATAGAGTCTCAGAAAATACAGAGACATCAGAGGGACACACCTGAAAAAAAATCTCTATAAAATCCCTGACAGGTAGACTTCCAAAGATGGAGAATTCATTACCTTACAAGTACAGTCAGGAAGTACATGTTACATGTTACATGCTTACTACATGGTAATCACTGTGTTAGATTTTGGAGATGCAAAGAAAGACAAAAAAATCTCTGCCTTCAAGAAACTCACATTCTAATGGGGAAGAAAACATGAATAAATAGGCCATTCAATAGACATATACCTCTTATTTAAGGTAGGATTTGAACTGAGTCTTAAAGAAAGCCAAGAAAATGAAGCAGTGGAGGTGAAGCAAACATGAGGGACAACTGGTTCAAAGAAACAAAGATGAGTGTTGGAATGTCATGTGAGGAAAGGCAATTAGCCTCTACAAACTAGATTATAAACTGTGGAATGGGCAGTTAGGTGGCACAGTGGATAGAGTGCTGACCTTCATGACCTGGAGTCATGAAGACCTAAGTTTGAATGCAGCCTCAGATACTAGCTGTGTGACCCTGGACAAGTCACTTAACCCTGTTTGCCTCAGTTTCCTCATCTGTAAAATGAATTAGAGAAGGAAATGACAAGCCACTACAGTATCTTTGCCAAGAAAACCCCAAAGATCTGACATTACTGAAACAACCGAACAACAATAAACTGGAATGAAGTTATGTTAGAAGACTGAATAGATAGTAAACATCTTAAATGACATAAGACTTATCTGATACTAGAGGTATCAGGGAGTCACTGTAGTTTATACAGAGACATGGTTTGGCATATAAGCTTGGGTGACTGAGAGGAAGGTAGTGCTTTTGACAGTAATAGGGAAGTTTGGGAGGAAAATGATGAGTTTGATTTTGGATATGATGTGGGTAAGGTGCCTTCAGGACATCCAATTCAAGATTTCCTAATAGGCAGTTTGTTATACTAGACTTGAGGATAGAAACCTGGGGTAGATATTAAGATCTGAGAATCATATTTATAAAGATACTAATTGAACCCATGGCAGCTGATAAGACCACCTCACATGGGTTTTCTATACCCTGATGCCCAAGGCTTCTTTTCCTTCAAGTTAAATATACCCCACCACCAACCACCCCATCCCCACCACCTCCAATCTTCAAACGATTCACCTATGCCATGGTTCTGAATTCACTTATATTGCTGATTGTCATATTTTATATAGGTCTTTCCTAAAATGTGATGAACAAAAATGACCATTCAGGTGTATTCCAACCCAGTCAGGGAATATCAAACCATTTACCTTCCTCACTTTGAACCCTAGGATTATTTATGCCCCATTCAGATGTCATTATCTGCCCCTGCTTTTATAATGGGAGCAAAGGGAATCAGAAACTTTTTGGACGCAAATTTTTGTCATCCCTCATGGGAGTGATCCAACCCATCACTGTCACCTACAAATTTGATTACATGCCACTTATGCCTCTATCTAAATAATTAATAAAAAAATGTTTGAAGAACTCTCACAGGTCATCAAGTCCAACCAATACCCAAAACATGATTCTCATGTACAACTCTGACAGTCATCCAGGTCCAGAGAATTTACCACTGTTTGAGGCATCACTTTCCAGTTTGGCTGGACTAGGATAGTTATCATATTTTTTGTTTGTTTTCTTAATGTTAGATTGAAATTTTCCTCTACAATACATCAGTCTTATTTTTGCCCTCCAGGCCAAGCAGCAAAAGCCTAATTCCTCTTCCACATGACAACATGCATGCCAGCTGATGTCCATAACAGGGCAGTACAATTAGCTAAAGTATTAATTATCCTTCTGTTTTTCAATCAAATCCAAAGGGCAAATGTTAGTTTGAGTAACCCATGCTTCAATCCTTAATCACAGATGCTTCCATTAAAAGAAAATACCACCTTAAATTTGCCTCTCTGGTATGTGAAATTCAAATATTGTTTTATCCATTGATGGTCACTGGTGGCCTATTAGCTAGGTGTAGCCTTATTAGTTAGATAAACACTTGCTTCCTTGGACAGTAAACAGAGAACTCACATATTTGGTCATTATTCTCCCCTGACATAGACAGAGCTGGGCTTTTCTTCTGTTTCTACTAGAGTAGTAGTGTCAAGCATGGGGCCTGCAACCCTCCCATTGTGGCCAGATGAAAATGTAATTGGGAAATACTTAACAAAATAAATAAAAATATAGTAAAACATAGATAACATTATGTTTTAAAACTAACTTGATATGATGATGTCTGCAGGGATCCTTAGGAAAAACTTAGTGGCCCAGTTTCTATTTGAGCTTGATACCCCTGTTCCAAAGGCTTGCTTCCCAATTCAATATCTCTAGCTCTGTCCTCTCACCTGAACTTCAGGCCTGTGTGTTCATTTTCCTGTTGGATATTTATATTCGTGTACACTAATTTCATATCAAACACAAGATGAACAACCTAAATTTATACTCCATTCCAATATAATCAATTCTCTCGCCTTGTTTCTTTATTTCTTGTAGGATGTGTTTTTTTTCCTGACTGTTATGCTACTTCTTAGAATGGTATACCTGATAGAAAGCTAGCCTTGGAACAAGAAAAAAACAAGTTTCAGTCTTAGCTTTGATACATACTCCCTTATGAATTCAGAAAATTCACGTAAATGCTGAGTTTTCTAGACAAAACTCTAAGACTTTAAGTGGTAGAGAGGATGCCAACTTGCATTAGTAGAAGTGTCCTCATTCAGGAGCTCACTATCCCAATGAAATCATAATTCTATTCCCCACAAAAATGTCAAATCTTTTATCTTTGACTAATCTATTTCTAATAGAAAGGCAGCTAGGTGGCACTGTAGAAAATGGCAGGCCTGGAATCAGGATGACCTGAGTTCAGATTTGATTTCAGACACTGACTAGCTGTGTGACTCTGAGCAAGTCACTTAATGCTGTTTGCCTCAGTTTCCTCATTTGTAAAATGAGCTGGAGAAGGAAATGGTAAACTACTCTAGTATCTTTGCCAAGAAAACGTGCAAAGAGGTCTTAAGAGTCAGATGTGACTGAAACAACTGAATGACAAAAATCAATTTCCTTTGTCATTGAGTGCTGAATAGGGAATAAGAAAACTTGGCTTTGAATGTCAGCTTTGCCACCTCATAGTTGTATGATAACTGAGGAACATATATAACCTCTTTGAGCCTCAGTTTTCTTAACTGCTAGATGAGGATACTTACATGACTAATCTCTAAGGATTTTTTGCAAGGATCAGATGAAACATATTAAAGCAGTGTGTAAATTGTAAAGCATTGTAAGTGTATTAGCTATATTCAGGTAGTTGCTAAGTCCTCTTAAATCTTTTCCTGAAACTTCTCATATATATCCTTTCCTTTCTATTCTGCCTGCCAATAGTCTTGTTGATGCTATTGTAGTTGTTTCATGTCCAACTCTTTGGGACCCCATTTGGTGTTTTCTTAGCAAAGATACTGGAGTGGTTTGCTAATTTCTTCTCCAGCTTATTTTACAGATGAGGAAACTAAGGCAAATAGGGTTAAGTGACTTTTCCAGGGTCATACAGCTAATAAATTTCTGAGGCAGGATTTGAACTCAGGTCTCCCTCACTCCAGGCCAGGTGTTACATTTATTGCACCACCTACCTGGCCCTCACCATCAGTTCCTTCATGTCTATATGCCGTTATTCTCTCTCAATCCATAGCTCATACCACTGACAGTTTCATTGTCCTACAGCACCATTCTGGACATGCCCATTTTCTACATTTAAAAAAAATGTTAGTGACTATAAAGTTAAAGAATAAAGTTCAAATTCATCAGCTAGGATCTCTAGCTACCAGCTTTCTCTTCCATTGACCCCACTCCCACTATACTGAAGTAAGAGTAACTTTTTTTTCATTTTCCCTTTTAAATGCTATATTTACGTTGCTATATTTATATTGAATATAAATTGCTATATTTATATTGAATTTTCTACCCCTGATAATTAGACTGTCTCTCCCCTCTGCTCTGCCCTGCCATATCCTACTCAGCCTACTTATCTTAGAGATTCTGAACTACCTCTTTGCTTACTGTTCTGTATCAGTAAGGCAAGATTCATGACCTCGAGGATGATTATGAACATGCCTGAATAGTTTGGAATCACGAAGTATAAGAAATTCTGTAGTAGAAGGCTGAGGAAGTATAACATTTATTTAGACACAAGAGAAGCCAATCCCAGGACCAGTAATTCCAATCCCATATAGTAGCAATAATATTCCAAAGCCAGTAAACCCACCTCAATGTAGCAACAAGGAAATTATACCACAATATTATAGTAAGGAGCCAAGTTATCCTGTAACCTTTCCCCCTACTAGGGCCTTCTGGTAAATAATCACTCATGAATCCTAAATCTCCACTCAGTACTCTCTCTGCGGCTCTGTAGACTCTGAGTTCCTGCTCCTTCTCCTTAGGCTGAATTCTGATTCCCGTAGTTCTCTGCAGACTCTCAGCTCTTTGATCTCTGCAACTCTCTCTTGTTCTGCACTCTCCACTCTGCAGTCTTTCCCAGTGCTGGCTCTCCCTCAATGTCTGCTGCCTCAGTATCCTCTTGATGTCTGCTTCTGAATCCTGCTGCTCTCAGTCCCTTTGCTCCCAGTTCTGCTGCTTTCAGTTCTGGTCATTCTTTTTGTACAATCCTAGCCAGCATCTGATTGACTAGAACTCAGTGCACATACCATTAGCTCTCTTACTTAGCAACTCCTCTTAGGCACCCTGAGGGCTTCATGCCTGCATCAGCTTAACTAGCAAAAGGCTATGAGCCTGGGGCCTCACACCTAGTTAGTGAAAGGGTGTGGGCCTGCCTCTAATCAGGCCTCCTTTTGTTGGCCCCACTTGAGGCCCATTCAATGGGAAGGAAAGATCTTTCACTTACTAATTGGCCTTGCACATTCAGATACCATTCTCCTACTGCCTGATTCCTGTATTAGCAAGGCAATAAACACAACATCACATAATTGTGAATACACCTATGTAATTCAGTATTGCAAAATATGAGCCTTTCCATATAGAAGGTAGAAGAAATAAAGCATTTATTCAGACACCAGAGGACCAAATCCCGTAACCGATAAATCCATCCCATCCAAGCAGCAAGCAACTCCCAAAACCAGTAAGTCCACTTCATCATAATAGCAAGTAACTTAAAACACAATATCACAGCATGGAGTGTCATCATTCCAAAACCAGATGCCCTCCTTCTGAGGCCTTACCACCAACATACTCACAGCCACCACACATCTCCTCTTTCCCTCAGCTCTAATGGCTCTCTCTCCAAATTTCCTGTGACATATTTTCCTTTTCCTCTCAGCAAGCTCTTCCTACCACATGTGACTTAGGCTTCCTCTGACCTAATCAGGTCACATGGCTTATTAATGGGTGGGAAAGATCTTCAAATCAAAATTGTCATTACAATCCCTTATTTCCATTCCTCTCAACCCATACCTTAGAACGCTCCCCCCATGAAACCAAAGCTATCTAATCCTTCTACTGTGCTCTTGGGAATGCCTACTCTACAGGCAACAAATGTGTTTATATCTTAAACCTTTTCTTTTCACACACTTTTCATCTTCTGGCTCTTGACATGGCCTTACTGGGCACCTTTTTTTTTTTAAGCTCTGGATGTACTTTCACTCATTACCCCCACTCACCTGTCAAGATGAGAGAGTTAGAATACTTCTTTCTTTTCTTTACTTCTTCCAGTTTTTCCCCTGCCACCATCACTCAGTGACCCCTCCTCTTTGAGGTTCCCTCACTTCGTATCTACCATCCCATCAGAATTCTGACCAAACCCTTTTCTTTGTCCATACAGTGATTTTCAGTTCCTCCACCCTTTGGTTCTCTCTTAGGACATTACTCCTAGGGTAGCTACTTTCCCCTTTCCCCGTCTTGAACCAGTTCAACTCTTCACTGTCTTCTTCTCTTTAGTCCCTCCTAATCATATTGCCAACTTTGCCCTGCCTGGCATACTACCACCATTCACTACCTTTGCCCCAACATGCCTGTTACATAGTGGAAGTTAAGAAAATCACAATATTATACTGATTGAGTCCACTATGAATTTATGTTACATAGTCTCAAGTGGGCTTTCACTGCTGCAAAGCAATTATTTTATACCTCCTTAAATGACTCATTATTCCACTCACTGCAGCAGCTCTTTTAATATTTTTCATGTCTCCTCAAACTTCCCATGTGTCCCTCCTTATCCTCTCAAAAGAGAAATTCACCTCATATTGTACTGAAAAAATTGAGACCACTCACCAAGGTCTTTCCCTTTACCTCCCTCTTCCCCATCTCACATTACCCAGATGCCTTCTGCCATAATTTGATTCTTCACTCCTGTCTCACATGAAGATGTAGCCTTTATCCTTGTTAAGGCAAACCCATGTACTTGCACAAGTAACCCCATTTGATCTCATGTTCTCCAAGAGATTGCCTCCTCTGTTATCCCCAGTCTCTAATTTATCTTCAAACACTCTCTTTCTACTGACTGCTTCCTTACTGCCTACCAACACACCCATATTACCCCCACCCTCAAAACACAAAACAAAACACTTGATCTATCTATCTTCTCTATCATTCCATATATCCCCTGCCTTATGTGTCTTAACTTCTTAAGAAAGCTGTCTATAGTTGGTGCTTCTACTTCCTTTTTTCTTTACATATGTTATGTATAGGTATGTGTGTATATATAAATACTGTATATATATGTATACTCTTAATAAAACAGTGTATATATGCCATGTTTATATACATACATATGTGTCTATGTATGTGTGTGTATATATGTATAGTTTGCACATAGTTGTTTACATTTTGTCTCCTCCATTACATTGTGTATTTTTTTGGAAGTTTTGCTTTTTTTTTGGTATCCCTAGAACTTAGCAAAGTGCCTGACACATAGTGAGCACTTAATGTTTATTGACTCATTAACTGAGTCAACTGAGTCATCCTTCAAGTCCCCAAGTGAAATTTTAGCTGTTTCATGAAGTCCTTCCAACTGACTTTAACTCATTAGGATCTTCTCCGCCCACTGCGTCTTTCATTCATAACATTATCCCTGACTTAGGGGAGAGACAGAGACAGAGAGAGACAGAGACACAGACAGAGAGAAGATAGGGCAAAAAGTTGAGAGAATTCCAACTAGACCTATATTGATATGCTGCTGATGTCAGATGTTATACAAAAGAACAACAGATGACACAAGCTCTTGCCACCTTCAAACAAAGTTTGACCAACATAAACATATCATTACAGCAAGAAGGGAAAAAAATGCCTAGAAAAAAAAAACATAAATGAAAACAGCTGATGTTATTCAGCAGAGAAATATGGCAGCCAAAGGCAACAATGGTTTGGAAATACATTTATTCATTAAAAAACGAAAACAAAAAAAAGTAAATGAAGAGGAACTTGAAAGATTATGGGCATTATTAGCACACAAAACAGCAAAAAGCAGCATGTTGAAATTAAAAATTGGCAATATAGAAATTTTTAAAAGTTATCATGCATTTGCTATGTGCCATGTATTAGGATAAGCAGTAAGTGTAGAAATACTAAAAGAAGATAGTCTTTGTCCTTAAAAAAGCTTACATTCTAAATAAGAACTTGGTGAGAGACTCAACTATGCATAGACATAGTGAGACCATTGAAAGGTAAAGCTCAAAACACTATGACATTCAGATAAAAATAGAAAAAAGTACAAATATTTTTATAACAAATTATTTTTTGCCACTAAGTAGAATAGAGCCATCATCATATTTGGACGCAAAATTCCACTCCTCAAGATACTATGTAATAGTCTTTTATGAAATATAAATGGGTAGACAGAGCCCTCTGTTTCCACAATCCGGCTAGCAGCTTCTGTGGGGGCGTAAGATCCACCCGCAGCCAGCACCCGGAAAGCTGCCAACAGCACAGGTTCTTTTGATGTGCTTAACTAAGGAAAGCAAGGTGAAGGGGTTTGACAAGCTTACTTTAATCTAGCATACAGACAGCATTCACTTAGTTCAGGGGAAAAAGCCAGTACCCTGAACTTCAGAACAAAATACAAACAAATTACAAACATCAGCAGACAGACCTAATACAATTCATAGTTACCAACATCTAGGTTCAGCCTGGGAGCTCAGAACAAGGGCTGGCCCAGAGTCACGCACCACCACTGCTGCGGCAAAAAGCTCCAAAGAACAGACAGCCAACCCCTGGTTTTTATATCTTTTTCAGCATCAGGGGTGAGTCACACATGCGACTCACCCATGTGACCTAGAATCGTCACAAAGAGGCAGACTTAAACCCACATGGTCTAAAAGCCTCTGCTCTCCCAGATGAGTAAACTAGGCCCTCCCTGGAGTTAGTCCCACCTTGGGCCCCACCTTAGTTGCCAATCCACACCCACTAAGGTGTTACACCTAATAGGGGTTTGGGCCTGGAGCTTAGCACCTAATAAGGCTCAATGAATTACTCAAATGGAACAAAAGCCAAACTATTCAAGGGCACTTGTTGAACTAAGTGCTAAGGAGCCCCTTTTTGGTTACCAACACACCCTCTCTAAGCCTGTAAGGAAACAGAAATGTTGCTAATGAAGGAAACATAGGAACACTCTCTGGGCTAAGGCAAATATACAAGGAAGAGGTTTGTGCTTGTCGTGACAGTTTCAAAGATATTGGGTGATCATTTCACAAGGGATCTAAAAAATGAGAGGTTAACAAAAAATGGAAAAAAAAAACCAAGATCTTATGGTTACTACTGCCTCTCAACACACACACACACACACACGCACAGTATCAGAAGTCATATTAAAAACCACTGACCTATATGCTTATGTTCTTACCTCTGCAAACATTTATGAGAATCATCTATACATGTTTAAAAGGTAACATTGATAATGATATAAAATGGTAGCAAGCAGGTTTCCCAAGTGAAATTCTATACCAGATCATGTCTTTATTGTCACACAAGTGATTGAAAGATAAAAGGAATGAAATATTCCTCTCTTTTTGCTTGCAGACAATGAAGAGGAAAAAATATTCATTCATATTCACATTCATTTAGCATTCCCTAAAGATGTGACAGAGATAAATTTGTTAACATTATGATTAGTAATATCCAAAAAAGCATAAAACAAGGAGGCATACATTCATCAAAGGCATTGGCCACCATCATGGAAGAGGCTGACCTAGAAAGAGTCCAAATTTAAGGATTCTATAATAGATAATGAAGTCTTCTAGATGTTTCTGTTTGCAGATAAAACTGTGCTGATTGTATCAGCCACAGAATATTCCAAAACTTCTTAAATTCACAACACAATCACTTAGAATATTTTTTTATCAAAATCTACACAAGAAATACCAATTGGATGAAAATTTCTATTGTCCAGACCACGATATACAATTTGAGGGACTGCCCAAAGAGTTGGCCTATATATAAACCTATCTTGGAAAGACAGTAAAAACAAATCCTATGCTTGGCCCAGAGTTGACCAAAAGAAAATGATTGGACTGGATTTTAAATAATTCTTTTTCATTAGCCTTTTATTAAAAATAATAAGCATTTTTTCCCTGTCCTATACATTTTTGAAAAAAAAATTGTGCTACAAATATGCATAGTCAAGTAAAATAAATCTGTACATTGGCCACATCTAAAGATGTTTGTCTTGCTTTGAATCTTGAGGCTATCACCTTCAGAATAATGGATGTTTACAGCATTTATCTTTTTTTAAAGTTATTTTTACATTGTTGTTAGTGTATCAATTGTCCTCTCAGTTCTAATCATTTTACTCTGTTTATGTCTTCCCTGATTTCTCAGAAATGATTCGTTTGGTTATTTCTTATTGTGCAATCCTATTCCACATATTCATATACTACAATTTGTTCACATTCCTCAGTTGATTGCTAACATCTAGTTCTTCGCAATCACAAAAACAGCTGTTATGCTTTTTGCACGCATAGGTCCTTATATTCTTTCTTTGATCTTTTTGATATACAGACCTAGTAGTGCAACACTCCATCAAATGCAGACTTTTGGGGCATAATTATTAATTGCTTTTAATAATAAATGGACAAATTCAGTTCCAACAACAGTACATTAATGTGTCTATTCTCTTGAAGCTTCTCCAATATCATTTTTCTTTTATGTCATCTTTTACAATTTTATAGGTATGAGGAAGAATCTTTGTCATTTCTCTAATTATTAGTGATATGGAGCATTTTTTAAAATATGGGTGTTGATAGATTGGATTTCTTACTCCAAACATTTCCTGTTCATATCCTTTGATCATTAATCAATTGGAGAACAGTTCTACTTCTTATAAATTTGAATCAGTTCCATATATATTTAGAAATAAGATACTTGTCAGAAAAAACACAACACCTCAACTCAAAGATTCTCCCCCACTTTTTCTCCTTCTGATTGGATTTGTTTGTATTAAAAAAAAAACTTTTTAAAAAAGTTTGCTTAATTAAAACTGTCCATTTATCTCTTGTGATCATCTCTGTCTCTTATTTGGGCATAAACTCTACTCTTCTCCATAAATCAAAACATAATTCTTCCCTGCTTCTTTAATTTAAAATGTGACTTTATATTAAAATTATATATTACATATATATATATATACACATATATATATATATATATACATATACATATATAGAATTCTAGTTTTCTCCTTCTGTTGATTTTTTTTCCTATTCTGAATGTAGCTTATTTGTAGGTATTTCTTTGAATGTTTTTGCCCTCTCATTGGATTGTGGGTTCCTGGAGGACCAGAACTGTTTTTTGCCTTTCATTGTATCCCCAAAGTTTGGCACTTAGTAAATGTTTATCAATTGACTGTTGCAAATCCCTCTTCTACATGGATTCTATGTTAGATTTTCTTTATGATCCTATAGAACAGCTTTGAAAAGCACATCTCTCTATTGTATTTCTTGCTTGATAATAAAAATTAGAGGGTCATAGAATGAGGTTATTCCTATTATAATATCCCTTACAAGGACCCCCAATTGATTTTGACATATGCAGGGGAGGTACCTTGTTGAATGAGAGTCTGTAGTATAATGCTTTATTATAGTCAACAGAGAATAAGCACAGTTGAGCCTTGGGCATTCTATATCTTATGATCAATTACATAATGGTAAAGGTATACTTTGCTATAGAATATCTTTTGTGAAAGCCCTTCTTATATCTTTTTCAAGGATGGCCTGGATGTGTGTTACTTATAACATTTTATCCACATGGGAAAGTAAACATTTTTCAATGCTTATCAGTGTTCCCTTGGTTAACATTTTTTTTGTAGTAAGTAAGAAGGTCTATATTCCATCACCACCTCTTTTTGATGGTTATCTTATCTTCCCCGGGTACTTTGGCAATCAATCCTTCAATGATCTGAAAATGGCATTACCTTTAGCATGCACCTGCTCTAGGTACACTTGAAATAAAGCAGTTGCTGAGCGATCTTTGTTTTCTTCAATAACTTTTCCAAATTCTCAAGAATCAAGTCCAGGATTGTGATGTTAAAGACAAAGCATTTGTAATAAAAAATTTTTACACATCTTTTCCATCTTCATCTGTTTATTGTCTTCCTTCCAAGTTCATCATTAAATACACTTGAGGTGAGTTCACTTAGCTGGGTCTCTCAGTAAGCTTAATTTAAATTCATTTTTTCTTCTAGTGTTTCTATGAGGCAAAATAGCTCATAATCTTCTACTTTCATGCCCTGAAAGATTTTATGAATGAGTTTATATTCTAAATCAGTCTTGCCTGTGGCTACTACATCTCTCCACCTAGCAAGTAGATTAAGTGTTTTGCTGACTAAATCAATTTTTAGGTGCTTTTGTTTTTCTCATTAAGACAATGGATTTACATAGGCAAAATTATAGGAAATTGTTGTAGTTGGGGACAATACCTTTCTTTCATTTCTTTTTCTTTCATGTATCAATAGCTTGCTTAAATAGCTTAGTTTAGAATTGTTTTAATCGTATATCATATTATATCATATCATATATTCACATTCCATCATATCTATCATATCTATCTATCTATCTATCTATCTATCTATCTATCTATCTATCTATCTTTCCATCCATGTCTCTATTTTGTTGCTTTTGTATACTCTAGTCAGGGCAGATTAAAAAAATTCTTTATTCTAATTTTGTATTAATTTTAATCTTTATTCTAACAATCAAATTAAATGACAAATATAACAAATCAAATCTTTATTCTGGTTGACTACTTCTTAAATATTCAAATATAGAGCATGCCTGCATTCTTGTGGTCTTGTATAAGTCTTTTACTTATGAAATTAGGAAATAATCTTATTCTGGAATTATTTATATCAGCAAAACTCATAACATGGCAAGATCACTAGCATCAAAAGAAGTCTTTGAGGTTGATATTCTTAGATCCATGGTAACTACCTCCAGTGGAACCAGTAGTTGAAAGGGACACAGCCATAATGGTTTTGCCTACATACTTCCTTTTCTCCTATTATGTTCTTTCATCATTGTTCCTGTTTTAATTTCTCCAAAATCATTGCCTTTGCTTCTGTAATGATTAGTTCTTTTGGAGTGTAAATGTGCTTCTCAGACTCTCATTCACAATATCTTTCTATGAGAGATGCTACTTTTGGACCATTGGTGAATGAATAAATATATCAACTAGCAAAACATTCCTGATTCTGCATTTACAGAAGAGACCAGAAATGGTGAAAAAAGTAGAAAGCACTATTGGGCAATGAGACGCGAAGGTTAGAAAACAACGGGATGGAATGGGGTCAAGTTCATAATGTAGTATCTACCATATTTTTGTGTTTTTGTCTTCATGAGAATTATTGAAATGTTTAAAAACTTGTTTTGAAACAATCTTCATTTCACAGAGTCACAGAATTAGAATTTAGAACTGGAAGGCTCCTCAGCAGCTGTATAAATTGAGTCATACCCAAAGGTAATCCCCTCTCCATTAGCACATAAGCAATAACTAGTCAGCCTCTAGTTGAGTGTGAAATGGCGAGGGCAGGAGGGAGTGGGGCGGGGGGGAGACAATGTCTCCTGAGGCAGCCTATTTCACTTTAGCATAGCTCTAATTATTAAGAAATTTTCCTTTATATCAAGCCCAAATTCTTCTCTTTCATCGGTTTTGCTCTCTGGAGCCAAATAGAATGAATCTGTTCTCTTTCACCTGATAGCCCTTCAGGCTGAAAACAACTATTATGTCCACCCAGAGTCATCTTTTCTCTGTGTTAAACATTCGCATTTCCTGCAACTGATCCTCACAAGGCATGAACTTCACATCTTTCTTTATCCTGGTTGTCCTCTCCTGGATACTGTCCAGCTGCAGGTTCCTTCCTAAATAATACTATCTTGGTGATATAATTAAAAAAATCATATGATCATAGAATATTAAAGGAGTAACACAATTTTATAGGCTACTTTACAGATGTGAAAAACCTCCTGAGTGTTTTCATACATTCAAAGATAAGGGAAAATTCCCTTCTCTCTTTTTATCCTCTCCAAACAAACAGTGCTATAATGTTGTTGCATGTTTACCTTGAATTGAGCAGTCCTCAAATTGGATAAAGCCCAGTATATGGAAGGGAGTGAGCCCATTCCATTAATAGGCAGAATAATAGTTTGATTTGATGTTTAGTACAAAGCTCCAGTTGCCACAAACCATCCTGCTATGATACAGTGGAAAGTAAGGCCCTCTAGTCTTCTCTCATTAGCATATTAGAAAGGATTTGTTGAGAGATAGTTGACATCCTAGAAATCAGAGATGACCTCTGAAGGAATTAACTATTGGGCAGACTGATATCATTGTGTTGTTATGCAGCATTGGGTGGTAGGAATGGAGAGTCAGGGTATAGCCACCTTGCACTCTGGGCAGTTATTGGCTACCACACCAAGAAGGTCAAGTTCTAATGGATGTGGTCCTTAAGGTAGATGTGGTCCTTAAGGTAACTCTAGGCAAGAGTTTCAAAGGAAGAAAAGAAGCAAAAGAAAAAGGAAAAAAAATATGGTGGGGAATACTTTTGAGAGAAAATCCTAATTTATTTCTTGGTTTTATCTGTCTTATTCAGGGTCCAGAGCCACTAGCAAGACATAATTACTATATTCTGTATTTCAAGAGCTAGGCTATGTCCACAGCCCAGGTGAGAGCTCTTGTGAGAGGAAAGTAGATTAGCTTTTCCTGTATCCAGATAGCCACACAACCCAAGCCCAGTTAATGCCCTTATCGAGATATAGTTGTGGTGGGGGTTATGGTATAGTAGGATGAGGCTCAGAATAGGAGTCAGGTGACTGTCTTATTATACTTTTATACACATCAAGGTGCACTGCAGCAAACTGTGGCTAAAATATCCTATATCTAACGTGATAACTATGCCTACCAGGAAGGTAGGGAGGGGGGAGGAATCTTTTCATTTATATTTATTCTTCTTTCTCCCCTTTGTTCCTTTGCCTACTTCTAATCTAATTCCAACTATAATATAGGAATTATTTTACATGGGACAAAGCCAGTAATATGGGTGGGGTGAGAGTGGGGATTGTCAGTTGCACATAGGACAGTCAGTCTCTTTGAAGGTGAAGTTTTGTTTGTTTGTTGTTTTTTCCCCACAATAGTACTGGAAGTGTCCTGTAATGTAGCCCACACAATCACCTCTGGCTGGAGAAGAATGTGGGATTGAGGAAAAGGTCACCGTGGTGACAGAACCCTAGTTATGATGGGCAGAAGAAGCTAGCTGTGTGGTGCCACAAATATAGAGAGAACCAGGAAGTGAAGCCTATGGAAAGTAGTAACATCAAGGAGCAAGTTTACCTAATTGGGGAAAAAACACACCCTCTCAGATGGTGGCACCCTGGGCTAACCCTTAAATCCCTATCCCCCTTGTTATAAATGTAGTTCTTATTCTCTAAAATGAGGAATGAACTCAGTGATCTTTGGATGTCCTTTTCAGCTCTAATGATGATTTCTATGATAACTTCTTGACTTTGTGACTGTACCACTGACTCTTAGACTTAGATTAAATCAAACAATAGCGGCTTGGCTAAGAAATTTTTAAAAATGTGCATGACTCTATTAATTCTTCTAATTAATGATATCAATTTGTAGGTGTTTATTGAATACCTGCTATATGCAGGGTATCATTCTAGACTAGGCATTGTGGGGTATATAAAACTATATAAAATAGGGTCCTTGAAATTAATATTTGAGTATGCAAGGGGCATAAGAAATGGACATATAAAAAGGCAGAGGTAAAATCATGATTTGTGATAAATTAAAAATGGGTGATACAAAAATAGTAAGAGTTTATGGGAAGATGAAATCCAGTTATCAGGGAAGAAAGGGTAAAAAGAAAGATTTGAGCTGATCCTGGAAGGATCACTAGAAAACAGCTGGTTTGACTATTTTGTTTGCCGAACTGTCTAACTGTTTTGTTATTCAGCAGAGAGCATCATAGTTCAACTTTCTACAAATCTCTCCGAAGTCCCAATTCTCCCATTGCTAAGAACTCTCCAAAGACCAGCTCTTCTTTGAGATGTCTTGGCTCCCATCAGCACTGCCTTGTGTTACAATCTGTCCTTTCTCAAGTCATTTGCAGTGTGGAAGCTCCTTGGGGCAAGAACTCAGTTGGTATTCAGCACAGCTCAGACTAGACTCTGCGGGGCTGGGTACATTTGTGGCACTTCACAGAGAACAAAAAATAAGGATCGGGTCACCTTAGCTAATTCATCTAATTGTTTCCATTAATAATTAATTTTAATTTTGTTTAATTAAAGTTATAAAGTGGGCTGAGCTGAAGAAGCAATTGGATTGGCTTAAACCAGAATTGGCTCTCCAATGCAGATACCTGAGGTGTTCAGATATCTCTTAACAACTTGAATCCCCAAATGTGCTGTCCCTTACTAAGTTTTTTAAGCAATATTATTAAGCAATGCATAATTTTTGACAAAATGGTAGGAACTTCAATATAAAAAGTGAAAAAAAAGATATGATGGCCAATGAGAGATGAAAAGATAAAAAGAAATCTCTCCGTATATAGATTCATGTCCTTATTGATATTTTCCAAATTCCTAATTCTAAGGTGGGCCACATCAAAGTCAAATTACAGATGACTAAAATATTTTATATGCATTATCTTTATATATATTAATGTACAATATGATAAATTACTTTCCCCCACTAATGGTCCACTACAGTTCTTCTAAGGGATGTATTATATATTACGTATGTTGAGATATACCATTGTGTCATAAAGATGTTTAATAAGAAGAATATACAGTAAGCACTGTAATATACAGTAAGCACTGTAATCTGTAGTAGTAGTCGTAGTAATAGTAGAAGAAGAAAGAGAAAGAAAGAAAGAAGAAAGAAGAAGGAAGAAAGAAGAAGGAGAAGGAGAAGGAGAAGGAGAAGGAGAAGGAGAAGAAGAAGAAGAAGGAGAAGGAGAAGGAGAAGGAGAAGGAGAAGGAGAAGGAGAAGGAGAAGGAGAAGGAGAAGGAGAAGGAGAAGGAGAAGGAGAAGGAGAAGGAGAAGAAGAAGGATAGCATCACAGAATTTAGCACTGAAAGGGATTTTAAAGATGATCTCATCCAGTGCATCAAACTCCAATAGACATAGGACACTAAAGCTACATAAGGATCCCTGAATGTCACATACAGAGTTAGAAAACCACGATAACATTGTATATGTTCTATCACATTTTTATTCATTTTGTTAATTATTTCCTAATTAAATTTTCATCTTGTTCATGCTGAAGTGGGAAGTGTTGATGAAATGTTGCAGTCCTCAGTCTGTGGGCCCCAAATTTGACACTTATGATCTAGTACAACTGCTTAAGTTTTTAGATTAAATAACTGATGTCCAGAGAAATTCAGTACATTGTCCAAGGCCATACAGATGGCAAGACAGCAAGTAGATTTAAAAATAACTAAGCCTTTGAAAGTGTTTTCACCTCTAATTTTTGTTATAGTCTTCCAATAGCCCTGTTTATTGCTTTGGAGAGTTATCATGTCAGTAGAAACTGAGAAAAGGTAAGTAAAACTGGCTCTAGCGATGATGCAGGTAATAAGTGACTGTCTTGGAGAAGGATAGGAGCGCCGGGCATGTGGAATGGCACCAGACCAAACCAACTAGGAACAGCAGAGGAATCCAGCCAGCATGCTGCTCTGGGAGGATGCTGGGTGAGCAAAACACCAGAGCAGGAACAGGCCCAGGGCAGAAGTACCAGCTACAGCTGCGAATGAGCCTCAGGCCTCTCAGCCCAGGACAGGAGTCAGTTGGAGCACAGAGCCTGCGGCCTTGGGAGCAGCTAACCCAGAGGCCTCCAACCCACAGTCTAAAGGTTTGAAACTCACCTTGTTGAACTTCTGGGAGCCATGATGGCCAGGTAAAACAGCTCATATCCCTCCCTTGAATAAACCCAAAGAATAAAACCTCAGGAGAAACAGAGGAGCCAGAAGTGGGGCTTCAGTAGCGAGAGAAGTGGGGAAGAGGGCCTATCCTGTGGTGGCAGAAGGAGACTAGTGCAGGAAGAGAGGTGTCCCAGCAGCCCTCACCTTAGCAGAAGAACAAGAGTAACTGAGCCCCAGGAGGTGGAGCTAACTAACATCAACTCCAGGACCCCAGACTTGGCTTTGCACAGCTAGGGGAAGTGGCAGACACCAACCCAGACATGAGCTGAGACCACCCATGCTGTAGAACAGCTCTGGGGAAGAGGAGATTCCCAGCAGCCAGACCACCACTCCCCCACACCTCAAGAAACCAGAGGCCATAGCACATAAAACTAGATCCCAACACCAGAAACTTGGGACAGAGCCCCCTGAACCCCAGAAGCAGAGATCCATCTCAGAAACCAGGAGGAAAAAAAACACCATGAAAAAGAATAGCAAGAAGGCTTCAAAGACAATTGATTCATGTTATGGAGACAGGGAAGATCAAAATACCAATTCAGAAGAGGACAGCATGGATACTACACCCACATCTGCAACTTCAAAAGGGAAAGAGAACTGGTCTCCAGGGCAAAAAGCATTCCTGGAAGAACTCAAGAAGGACTTTAAAAACCAAATTAGGGAGGTAAAAGAAAAAATGGAAAAAAAATGATGAGGAAAACAAATCTTTAAAAGGTAAAATTGGGGAATTGGTTAAGGAAAATCAAAATATAATTGGAGAAAATGTCTCATTGAAAAGTAAAATCAACCAAATGGAAAAGGAGATAGAGAAGATAAAGGAAGAAAACAAAACATTAAAAATTAGAACTGGGCAAATAGAAGCTAATGCCTCTATGAGACATCAAGAATCAGTCAAACAAAATCTAAAAAATGAAAAAATAGAAGAAAGCATGAAATATCTGATTGGAAAATAGATCTAGGAGAGACAACCTAAGAATTATTGGTCTACCTGAGAGCTATGATGAAAAAAAGACTCTGGTCAGTATCTTCCATGAAATCCTTAAGGAAAATTGCCCAGAGGTCCTACAACCAGAGGGTAAAATTGTCATTGAAAGAATCCATCGATCACCCCCTGAAAAAGATCCCAAATTGAAAACTCCAAGGAATATTATAGCCAAATTCCAGAACTACCAGGTCAAGGAGAAAATCTGGCAAGCAGCTAGAAAGAAACAATTCAAACAGCACAGAAATATAGTCAGGATCACGAAGGATCTTTCAGCCTCTACATTAAATGACAGGAGAAATTGGAATATCATATTCTGAAAGGCAAAGGAGCTTGGACTACAACCACAGATTAATTACCCAGCAAAATCGAGCATAATTTTCCAGGCAAGGAGATGGACATTCAATGAAATAAGGGAATTCCAGACCTTCCTGATGAAAAGGCCAGAACTCAATGGAAAATTTGATCTCCAAATACAAAACTCAAGAGAGACATAAAAAGGTACATGGGGGGAAAATATCAGTTAATCAATAAGGCTAATTAATTACATCCTTATATAGGATTATTTTGTTTTATATATATTTTATAGATAGATAGATATGTCAATCTTGAGAATAGTGTACTCATTATGACAATTGAAAGAGATATTCATAGACTGTGGATATCAGCATAAAATAGCCGATATAATGATAAAAAAAATATAATGAAGAGATATAAAGGGATGGTTCTGGGAGAAGAGGTAGGGAGGTAGTAGAAAAGGGTAAATAATATCACATGAAGAGGCACAAAAACATTGTAGTAGAGGGAAAGAAGGGAGGGAGAAGAGCAGTATTTGAGCTTCACTCTCATCGGATTTGGCTCAAGAAGGGAATAACATACCCTGATAAGTATAGAAATCTAACTTGTCCTACAGGCAGTAGTGGGGGGAAAGGGGAAAAAAGGAGGGGGTGGTCAGAAGGGAGGGAAGAAGTAGCAAGGGGAAAATGGTAAGATAAGGGAGGGGAATCAAGAGGGAGGGTAAACTGAGGAAGGCAGGGGTCAAAAGCAAAACTTTGTGGAGGAGTGGAGGGGGAAAGGGAGAGATAAAAGCATAAATGGGGGAAATAGGATAGAGAAAAAGACACAGATGGTAAGCATAACTGTGAATGTGAATGGGATGAACTCTTCCATAAAAAGGAAGCAGATAGCAGAATGGATTAAAAACCATAATCCTACAATATGCTGCTTACAAGAAACACATTTGTAGAATATATTGTGCTTCAGCTAAAGTAAAAAAAGCAGGGGTAGCAATCCTAATCTCAGACAAAGCAAAAGCAAAGATAGATCTAATTAGAAGAGATAAGAAAGGACACTACATCCTGCTAAAAGGCACCATAAACAAGGAAGCAATATCATTGTTTAACATATATGCCCCAAGTGGTATGGCATGCAGATTCTTAGAGGAGAAGTTAAGGCAGTTACAGGAAGAAATAGACAGCAAAACCTCAACCTCCCCCTCTTGATAAATCTAACCTCAAAATAGACAAGAAAGAAGTTAAGGAGGTGAACAGAATTTTAGAAAAGGCAAATATGATAGACCTCTGGAGAAAACTGAATGGGGATAAAAGGGAATATACTTTTTTTCTCAGTGGTACATGGCATATACTCAAAAATTGACCATATCCCAGGGCATAAAAACCTCACAATCCAGTGCAGACAGGCAGAAGTAGTCAAAGCATCTTTTTCAGATCATGATGCAATAAAAAATTATTTGTAATAAAGAACTATGGAAAAATAAGCTAGAAATTAATTGGAAACTAAATAATCTAATCCTAAAGAACGAGTGGGCCAAAGAACAAATCACAGAAACAATAGATAACTTCATTCCAGAGAATGACAATAATGAGACAACATACCAAAACTTATGGGATGCAGCAAAAGCAGTTCTTCGGGGAAGATTTATATCTCTAAATGCTTACATGAATAAAATAGAGAAAAAGGAGATCAATGAATTGGGCATGCAACTGAAAAAAGCTAGAAAAAGAACAAATTGAAAATCCTCAATTAAATACCAAATTAGAAATACTGAAAATCAAAGTAGAGATTAATAAAATTGAAATCAAGAAAACTATTGAATTAATAAATAAAACCAAGAGTTGGTTTTATGAAAAAAACATTAAAATTGATAAACTTTTGTTCAATTTGATTAAAAGAAAGAAGGAAGAAAATCAAATTACCAGCATCAAAAATGAAAAGCGGGAACTCACCTCCAATGAAGAGGAAATTAAAATGACAAAACAGAAAAATGACAAATGCTGGAGAGGATGTGGGAAAATTGGAACATTGTTACATTGCTGGTGGAGTTGTGAACTTATCCGGCCCTTCTGGAGAGCAATTTGGAATTATGCCCAAAGGGTTATAAAAATGTTCATACCCTTTGACCCAGCAATATCACTTCTAGGGTTGTATCCCAAAGAGATCACACTAGTGAGAAAAGGACCCATATGTACAAAAATATTTATAGTGGCTCTTTTTGTAGTAGCAAAGAATTGGAAATCAAAAGGATGCCCATAAATTGGGGCATGGCTGAACAAGTTGTGGTATATGAAGGTAATGGAACACTATTGTGCTGCAAGAAATGGGGAAGATATGGGCTTCATAATAACCTGGAAAAACCTACACGATATAATGCTGCGTGAGCAGAGCAGAACAAGGAGAACATTATACACAACTACAGATACATGGATTCTGTGATGACTAACCCTGACAGACTTCGCTCTTTTCAGCAATACAAGGTGCAAAGAAAACTCCAAAGGTCTCATGATGGAGAGAACTATCTACATCCAGAGAAAGAACTATGGAGTCTGAATGCAGATTGAGTCACACTGTATGCTCTCCTTTTTTTTTCCTCTGGTTTTTTTTTTCTCTTTTGTTTTTGTTTGTGTTTTTTTTTTTTTTGGTTTTGTTTCTTCTTTCTCATGATTCATTCCATTGGTCATAATTCTTCTTTACAACTTGACTATTGTGTAAATAAGTTCAATGCAAAGTTATATGTAGAAGATATATTGGATTCCATGCCATCTTGGGGAGGCAGCGGGGAGGGAGGGAAGAAAATCTGCAACTCAAAATTATGTGGGACTGAGTCTTGAAAACTAAAAATAAAAAATCTTAATTATAAACTAATTAATTAGAAATAATATGTGACTGTCTTAGAATGAGCACTGTCAGCTCTTTGTCCAGTGTGTTCCCCTGCTATACCAAGATGGTGTGTGGTGTGAATGCAAGTGCTCCTTGTATTAGTGGCTTTACCCCTGTGCATGTTCCTTGGGGTCACCATGAGGTTACTCATGGGAGCTCATCAAAGCTGTTGTCTCGTAGGTGGGCTTTCTCAGCCATAGTTGCAATTAACACTGGCTTCTAGGACATGGAGCAAGAAGATTCTTTCCCAATGCCTAGCTGTCCCTCTGCATACTCAGAATCATAGATTTGGACCTAGAAAGGGCTTCAAGAGCCCTCCAGCACAACCCCATCATTTTATAGATGAGGAAATTGAGGTCTAAGGAGGCTGGAGTGACTTATCCAAGGACACATAGTAAACAGTAGATGGCAGATTTATACTCAATTCATTTGACTCTATGGTGCTCCTTTTATTATTTTTTTTTAAGAAAAAACTTATGCCCATATGTACTTTTTTTTAACCAACTAGTCCCTTTCTACCACACAAAATATCCAATATTTCCACTTATATACAATGGTAGAAAGATCCCTGCCATTTCCCAGAGAAGCATATTTGGAAATTTGTAAGACTTTCATAGAAGCAGCTAGGATAAAGTGCTGAGCCTAGTCAGGAAGATCTGAGTTCAAATTTGGACTTATACTTACCAGCCTTATGGCCCTGGGGAAGTTACTTAACGTTTCTCTTCCTCAGTAGGACCAGACTCCCAGGGATGTTATGAGGATCAAATGAGATAACACTTGGAAAAAGCACTTAGCACAGTGCTTGACACGTAGTAAGTGCTTAATAAGTGCTTGTTCCCTTTCCCTTTTGCATCTGTAACAGATAATTTCATAATAAGCAACAGGAGATATGAGGATTGCCAATGTACACAGCATCTATGTGACTGTCGCCTCCTCCTGCTTCTTAAGAAAACAGCCGGAGGTGGAGGGAACAGGAGTTTGCAAGGGGCTAAACTTCTCTTTTGATATGAAATTCAGCGATTTTCAATCTCTGGCCTTTAAGGAAAGCCAAAAAATAATAATAAAACAATAGTGCCATAACAGCTGTTTGTCAGAGTTTCCAAACTTTGGACAGCAAGGCCCTTTTCAAAAACTCACCAGCTCTCTGTTGATTTCCCGGTAGACTTGATCTTAATCACAAGCCTGATTTGGCACAGTAGGTTCTGGATAAAGAACAAATCTGAAGCAAAGTATGAAGAGAAGAAGTAACAAACAGTCCAAGACGTCTGACAACTCCACCTTTGGTATCCTTTGGATGCATTGGAATATTTTAACTCTTTCCTTGTGGAATCTGAGTGTTACTTCTTGATCCTGTTTCTTAACAATGAGCTTTTGGGCCATAGCCTACCAAACAACTAATCAATTTAGGAATACGTATTAAGAGGATATAAGAGTAGCTTGGAGACTGCCTTTAGAGACAGGAAGGTGTAGATTTGAATCCTGCCACTTAAGAATACCTGTTTTATGACCAGGGTAAGTCACTTATGGGAAGCTAGGTAGAGGGGGATAGAGTGCTGGCCCTGGACTCAGGAGCACCTGAGTTCAAATATGTCCTCAGACACTTACTAATTGTGTCACCCTGGGCAAGTCACTTAACCCTATTTACCTCAGCTTCCTCATCTGTAAAATGAGCTAGAGAATGAAATGGCAAACCACTCTAGTATCTTTGCCAAGAAAACCCCAGACGGGGTCATGGAGACTCAGACATGACTAAAATGATTCAATAGCAACAATGAAAACAAAGCCACTTAGCCTTTTGGTGCCCCAGGCATCTCTCTAAGGTAACAGTTCTCATTTTTTTTGGCTTCAGGACTGATTTATACTCTTTAATATTACTAAGGAGTCTAAGTAATTTTTGTGGGTCATATATATACATATATAATGTGTGTGTATGTCTGTGTGTGTACATATTTGATAAATTAAAACTGGTAAAAGTTAAAAATAGATATTAATTCATTAAAATAACAGCAATAAATATATTCCATATTGATATTCCTTAGGTTTTTAAAAAAATTCATTTTTCAAAATTTGTTTTATTTTTAATTCAGGTAACAAAGTAAGCACATGAAACTGCAAATTTACCATGTACAACTTGCTGTTCCCTCCAAATATACAAGTTATCATGTAAATTTCTTTTTTTCCCTTTGTTTTTTCCCTCCCCACCCTGCCCCCGCCATTTTAGAGATGGCTACCATTAGACACAAACATACACTCACATATATGTATGTATATGTAAAATTATTCTATACACACTTCTATTTATTAGTCTTTTCTCTGCATGCAGATAGTATCTTTCTTCATATGTCCCTTATTTTCAGTTTGTGTAGTTAAAATATTCAAAATGACTTAGTCACTCAAAGTCATTCTTAAAACAATATTGCTGTGACTATACACAATGCTTTCTTGGTTCTGCTCATTTTGCTCTTCATCATGTCATGCAAGTTTTTCTATGCCTTTCTAAGATTAATGCGCTCATCATTTCTCGTAACACAGTGATATTCCATCACAACCATATACCACAACTTGTTTAGCATCCCCCAATTGATGGGGATCCCTGCATTTTTCAGTTTTTTAACCGCCACAAAGAGAGCTGCTTTAAACATCCCATTCATATTCAAAGTTATAATTACTATTTAAGAATTTCCCTCCATCCTATTTTTGCTATTTTCTTTCTCAGCCTCACTTTTTAGCCTATCTTCTCCCCTTACCTTATCTTCTCCCCATACCCTTCCACCCCCAATCTCAATCCATATACCCCTCCAAAAGTTCCCCCACGCTGTCTCCCCACACCCTCCAAAATCCTAATCCACTCACCGCTCTAAAAGTTCCTCCCCAACCTTGTCCCTCAGTTTTCTTAACTTTCTACATGTTCAGAAGTTTTTTACATCCTTGCAGATGTACACATTGTTTCCTCTTCAATCCAGATAAGAGTAAGGTTTCAATATTACCAGCTTTTCACCTTCACCTGCTTCCTCTGTATTAGTTTTTCCTTTCATGCCCCCTTTTTTAATATAATTACTCCCCCTTATTTTTTCCTACCCAGTTTTGGTTTTTAGAATTGCCCCATCATTCACAACTCAGCCCCAACCTTTCTTTCAAGCTACTTAAGTAGTGATGACAGTTTTAAAATCCTAATAACATTTTCATATATATAAAATATGTAAACAGTTTGACCTTAACAGCTTTGTTGTTAGTCTTTAATATTTTCTTTATGTTTCTTCTGAATCTTTTATATCAAATTTTCCAATTTTTTTGTTGTTGTTACAAATACCCAAAAGTCTTTCAATTCATCAAATATCCTTTTATTTTTTTTTCATTTAGAATTATACTTAACTTTGCTGAGTAAATTACTCTTGGAAACAACCCCATACCTTTTGCTCTTTGAAATATAATGTTCCAAGACCTACAGTCTTTTAAAATAGAAGCTGCTAAGTCTTGTGAAATCCTGATTGTATTTCTTCAATATTTAAATTATTTTTTTCTTGTGGCTTGCAACATTTTCTCCTTAACCTGAGAATTTTGAAAATTGGCTCTGACATTCTTATAAGTTTTCCTCCTTGGATCTCTTTCAGGTGGTGAATGGTAGATTTTTTCTATTCCTACTTTACCCTCTTGTTCTAGAACTTTAGAGCAATTTTCCTTAGTGATTTCTTGTAGTATTCCTTTTTTTAAGCATAACTTTTGAGTTGTGCAACAATTCTTTTATTGTCTTTCCTCCCTCTGTTCTTCATATTGGTTGTTTTTCTAATAAAGTGTTTCAGATTCTTTTCTATTTTTTCCTAGTTTTATTATTTTTTGGTGTCTTATGACATCATTTGATTCTTCTTGCCCAATTCTAGTTTTCAAGGAGTTATTTTCTTCCTTACAATTTTGCACCTCTTTTTCCAACCGATTAATTTTCTTTTCATAATTTTCTTGGATTACCTTTATTTTTTTCCTAATTTTTCCTTGACTTCTCTTGTTTGACTTTTGAATTTCTTTTTAAGTTCTTCCAAGTACTCATTTTGGGCTTGTGACCATTTGACGTTACTCTTTGGGGTAGGAATGGCTTTTTTACTTCACTATCTTTCTCTGAATATAAACCCAGACATTCTTTTACACCAAAATATCTATCTATGGTTGGGTTCTTTTTCCTTTGCTTACTGATTTTTATTTTTATTTTGTTTTATTTTATTTTTAGCAGCTTATTAGTATAAACAGGTTTTAATTCTGAGTTGTGGGTAATATTGCCCTAGGCCTCAGGTCCTCCTTACCTTTGTTTTCAAAATTCTGTCCAGGAGCTCAAACTCAGGTAATGCTTCTCCTGCCCTGAGCCACAGTTAGGGCCCCCAGCTACGATGTCCTGCAAATGTTCTTGCTTCCTGGGATACCACACTTGCTTACTCTTCCTCACCTGCAGTCTCAGCCTGAGATCACCTCCAGCCAGCACTGGTGGGCCTGACTTAGAGAAATGGGGGGCAAGGAGGAGGGAGGCTTCAATCTTCCCAGCTTTCTTCTGTTTCTTAGATGAAAGTTTGTGAGGCAAAAATTCCTGAGGCTTTGAGTTGAAAGTTGAGGTGAAATTTCTTTAGGCCTATTCTGCTTCCCAAGGGAGCTACTTTCAGGGCCTACTGTTTGTAGATTCTGTGGAGTTGGCCTGTAGGTGTCTACACTTCTCTCAGGCCAAACCTCAGTTCCTGGAGGTCCTCTCAAGTTATCTCAGGGAAACAATTGCTTTAACCCTTCATTTTTGCTGTTCTACATTTTGTGGCCATTTTCTGTCTGTTTATGGAGGAAATCTGGAGAACCTGGAAATTTCTGACCTACTCTGCAATATTTCCAGAATCCTCTACATGACTAGGGTTTAATATGACTTTCTTAGGAACTTTGGAAATGGCAAATGGATACAGATGACCCTGAGTGGGTCTGAAAGGGAAATGGAATGTGGTTTCTACTTTCCAAAGGATTTCTAGTCATATCACCAAACCTTTGAACATTTTCTTACTTTGACTAGTTTTGTATTTGATGGACATATGTGTGTGTGTGTGTGTGTGTGTGTGTGTGTGTGTGTGTGTGTGTGTGTGTGTGTTGAGGAAAGGGGGAATGGATAATTCTATTTTGAGCTAGTATTATTACTAGGAAATGTTGCTGACAGCTAGACTCCTCCTTTTTGTCTTATTCCCCATTGCCCTCTTTCTCCAACTTCGTATTTCCTAGTGCTCCTTTGCTGTTAATTCTCTTGTAAACACTTGTAGATACTTCAAATTCCCTCCACCATCAATGCCTTTCTATACATTGATTAACCAATGTATACATACTTAACTGTTTTAATCTCCCTCATAAGTAAATTCCTCCAGCCTCTTAATCACACACACTGCTCTTCTCTGAATCCCCTCCAATTTGTTGACATCTTTCTGGCACAGATGTGCCCATAGCCATATGCCTTTGGCACTCACTCCTCTTGGCTATCCACCAGAAAATGGAACTTGGCCGACTTCAGATAGGAGAGTAAGACATATTTATTTGATTTAGCTCTTGATTATGTTCACTTCTTGGGATGATGGTTGATCATTGGCAATAGGATGGTCTACTCATTGTGACATAGGGCATGGAGATGGCAGGGGAGGTACTTGTTAAGGGAGGTACTTGTCAAAAGTACATATTGCTCACAGTCTTCCTAAGAACTGTTTTGGTTTTAGAACACAAGATGTCAAGTACTTGAGGAAACAAAAAGCTTCTAGATATGATTCCTTCGAGTCTGTTTCTTTTTATTTTTCTAGTCTGAATTTCAATGAATGACTTCATTTCCCCATATTTCCAGAATCTCTGAGCTTACCTTTTACAGGTTCTTTAGGGTGAGGAGACATAGTTCTTTACATTTATATGGGGAATAAGATTTGGATACACATGCCGATTGTTCCTCAGTCTAGAGTTAAAACATCTTCCTTCACATTGAAACTCCTTTCTCTATGGAATGTATGTGTCATTTGGACAGTCAGGATCCTACAATGTAAAAAGAAGGCTAAACTTAAAGATCCATAATCATAACTTCAAAGCTAGAAGAGACCGCAGAGATCAAGTCTAGCCCCCACGATTTAAAGATTAGGAAACTGGTGCCCAAAGGAATTAAATGTTTTGCCCAACTTGACAAAGCTAATAAGTGTTTATGGAAGAAATTGAACTTGACTCCCTTATTCCAGATCCAGCACTCTATTCACTACATCATGCTGTTTTTTTTTGAGGGACCTGAGTTGAAATTCTGCCCCTGCCACTTATTACTTGTGTGATAATGGACAAGTCATTTAACCTTTCTAGTCTGAGTTTCCTCATGAGAAGATTGGACTAGGTGGCCTCTAAGTTATCTGACAGCTCTAGATCTCTGGTCCTATGATTCAATATGAAGAATCAAGAAATCAGTTAATACATGGAGTACCATTTGCCCAGAACTCCAACACTGCTGAGCATATAGTTGGCCCTGAGGACAGCTGATATCTTTCACCTTTCTAATTTGCATATGGATTACAAAGAACTCATGAATCCATGTGCATGTCAACCCACATGCAAACGGGAAAGACTTTTTCAAATATAGGTAGAAAATGTTTTGATTACTAAAACAGAAACCCATTTGTTCAATAGAATGAAATACCAACTTTAAGGCTTTCCTCCATCACAGTATCCCTTATGCACATCAACATCATACAAGCTACTTTGCAGCAACAGATTTTTTTTTGTCCAACAGCCTTCTGATTATTAATATAAACTAAAACATAAATTGAGGAAATGTATGCTTGCCAAAGCTGTTTGCCACTGTCATGGATGAAGTCTAATGCAGAGACCAAGTCAAAGAGGGAATCCCATTGAATGATGAGATACTCCACCTTATAGGAACCATGTTTTTCTTGGCAGATGAAAATTTTCTGCCCAACCCTCAGATACAATACAGATCCTGCTAAGTGAGTACCATAATCACTCAACATTTTGTCCCAGCTCTCCACATGGTGAAACAAAATACCAAAGCAAAAACGAGAGGATGAAGAATGGATGTTGTATGGGCAACATATTAGGGTATTAGAAAGAAAAAGGTCAATTTCCTCTACTTTTTGACCCAAGAGTAAAAGGACCTGGGTTCAAAAGTCACCTCTAATGTTTACTACCCATGTAACTTTTGGCAAATCACTTATCTGCTCAGAACATAGATTTTTCACTGGTAAAATGAGGGGATTTGGTTAGATAGCTTCTTCGGTCCTTTCTAGCTCTAAGTCATCTATGCTACCATCCATTTTAGTAATGTCCCTATGTCACACAGAATAAGAAATAACTTCTTCCCCGAGTATCTTCCTATCCCCTAACCCTCTCCTTCACCTCCCCTCCATACCTCCCTATGCTGTCCTTGCCTTTCTTCTTCTTGTTAAAAGAGCAATAAATAAGATATTCTTAACCAAACTAAACAAGGAAAAGGAAGTTTTTTTTGGCAGCCAGATAAATGCCAAGAAAATCTGCCGACAGAACTAAAGCTGCCCCCCCCACAGTCCACCCCCCCACATTACAATTTGTTTGGGTAGATCTCTAAAGGATCCTCCTATATCTGTAGTGGTCTCTCTCCATGTTTTCCCTGAATTTAAATACTACTGACCTGACTGTAGAATTTGTAGGCAGTGCTTCTTTGCCATGACATGATGGAGCTGCTATATCATTAAATAATGATGGGACAGATACCCCAAAAGTTTGGTACTGATACCCCAAATGTAAAACAGAGTAGGAGTGGGAGGACAGAGCCAAGCAGGGACTGGCCTAAAGCTCTTGCCCAGGACCCTGCAAACAGCTATAAAAATGGCTCTGAAAAAATTCTAGAAATGCAGAACCCACCAAATAGCAGAGGGAAGCAGGGCTCCAGCCCAGGACAGCCTGGATGGTCACTGGGTAAGGTCTATTACATGGAGCTGGGAGCACAGTGGAGCAGCACCCAGCATGGGCTACGCCCCGACCAAAAAGACCAGGAGCTGGGTGGAACAGGCCCAAGCACCCTGAATCAGTGAGCTGTGGCAGTTACCAGACTTCTCAACCCACAAACACTAAAGACAACAGAAAAGGTTAGTGGGAAAAAAACTTTGGGGGCTGAGTGAAATGAGTTCACGGTTGGGCCACCACCACAGGGGCAGCAGAGGTGGTACAGCTACAGAACTACAGGTGCAGTTGCTTTTGGCCTCAGGCCCACGTGGTGGGAGGAATTAAGTGGTGGATCAGACAAGGAGTGCAGAGCCTGCTCAGATCTGAGTCGTGCTCTGGGTTGGCAGTTCTTGGGAGAGGAGGAGCACTGGTGTGGCAGAGCTTCCTGTGCAGAAAAAGCTCTGAAAACAACAGCATAGCCCCTCAAGCTTGGGACAAAGTACTCTATACTCTATAAGCAGTCACACCTCCACAAAAAACTCAAGGGTCAACTAGTCATCTGGGAACATGGCTAGGCAGTGAAAACGGACTCAGATTCAGACTCAGACTTTGAAATCTTTCTTTGGTGACAAAGAAGACCAAAACATACAGCCAGAAGAAGTCAACAAAGTCAAAGAGCCTACATCAAAAGTCTCCAAGAAAAACATGAACTGGTCTCAGGCCATGGAAGAGCTCAAAAAGGATTTGGAAAAGCAAGTTAGAGAAGTAGAGGAAAAATTGGGAAGAGAAATGAGAGTGATGCTGGAAAACCATGAAAAACAAGTCAATGACCTGATAAAGGAGACCCAAAAACACTGAAGAAAATAACACCTTAAAAATAGACTAACTCAAATGGCAAAAGAACTCCAAAAAGCCAATGAGGAGAAAAATGCCTTGAAAGGCAGAATTAGACAAATGGAAAAGGAGGTCCAAAAGACCACTGAAGAAAATGCTACCTTAAAAATTAGATTGGAGCAAGTGGAAGCTAGTGACTTTATGAGAAATCAGGATATTATAAAACAGAAACAAAGGAATGAAAAAGTGGAAGACAATGTGAAATATCTCATAGGAAAAACCACTGACCTGGAAAATAAATCCAGGAGAGATAATTTAAAAATTATTGGACTACCAGAAAGCCATGATCAAAAAAAGAGCATAGATATCATCTTTCAAGCAATTATCAAGGAGAACTGCCCTGATATTCTAGAGCCAGAGGGTAAAATAGAAATTGAAAGAATCCACTGATCGCATCCTGAAAAAGATCCCATAAAGAAACCTCCTAGGAACATTGCCGCCAAATTCCAGAACTCCCAGATCAAGGAGAAAATACTGCAAGCAGCCAGAGAGAAACAACAAGGATAACACAAGATCTAGCAGCTTCGACATTAAGGGATTGAAGGGCTTGGAATATGATATTCCAGAGGTCAATGGAGCTAGGATTAAAACCAAGAATCACCTACCCAGCAAAACTGCGTATCAGGCTCCAAGGCAAAACATGGATTTTCAATAAAATAGAGGACTTTCAAGCTTTCTCAGTGAAAAGACCAGAGCTGAATAGAAAAATTCACTTTCAAACACAAGAATCAAGAGAAGCATGAAAAGGTAAAGAAGAAAGAGAAATCCTAAGGGACTTACTTTAGTTGAACTCTTTTGTTTACATTCTTACATGGAAAGATGATGTGTATAATTCATGAGATGTCAGTCTTAGGGTAGCTGAAGGGAATATATACATATATATATGTGTATATATATATATATATATATATATATATATATATATATATATATATATATATGTATATAGACAGATGGCACAGGGTAAGTTGAATCTGAAGGGATGATACCTAAAAAAATAAAATCATATTAAGGGATGAGAGAGGAATGTATTGAGAGAGGGAAAAAGGGAGAGATAGAATACAGTAAATTATCTCGTGTAAAAGTGGCAAGAAAAAGCAGTTCATTGGAAGGGAAGAGGGGGCAGGTGAGGGGGAATAAATGAATCTTATTCTCACTGGATTTGACCTGAGGAGGGAATAACATACACACTCAATTGGGTATCCACAGGAGAGAAGGAGGAAGGAGATAAAAAGGGGGGACAATAGAAGGGAGGGCAGACAGGGGGAGAAGATAATCAAAAGCAAACACTTTCAAAAATGGGCAGGGCCCAAGTAGAAAATTGAACAAAAGGTGATAGGATAGGAAGGAGCACAATATAGTTAGTCTTTCACAACATGAGTATTGTGGAAAGGTTTTTACATACACACGTGGCCTATGTTGAATTGCTTGCCTTCTTAGGGAGGGTGGGTGGGGATGGAAGAGGGGAGAGAATTTGGAACTCAAAGTTTTAAATGTTCAAAAAAGAGTTTTTGCATGCAACTAGGAAATAAGATATACAGGCCATGGGGCATAGAAATCTATCTTGCCCTACAAGAAAGTAAGGGAAAAGGATATGGGGGGGGAGTGGGGTGACAGAAGGGAGGGCTGACTGGGGAATGGGGCAATCAGAATATATGCCATCTTGGAGTGGGGAGGGGAGGATAGAAATGGGGACAAAATTTGTAATTCCAACTCCTGTGAAAATCAATGATGAAAACTAAAAATATTAAATAAATAATGATTAAAAAAAGACTGGCATTCGGTGGTAAAGTAGGGCAGAATTGTGTAGATAGCTTGGAGCATTCCTCCATCAAAATATCTAGGTAACTCAGTGGATAGAGCATTTAGGAAAACCTGAATTGCAATAGTCTTACAAGCTCTATGTCTTTGGCTAAATAAAAATATTAACTAAATAAAAAAGAAGTTCTAAAAAAAGAGTATACATATCATAATTTAACTTTTTCATGCTAATTAAAGGTCATCATTATTGGAATAAAAAACATAGTAGGAATAGAATGGGACAATTTGTTTTTAAGAGACTACCATTTTTTACTTACTCATAACTTCTCTTTGAAGCAAAGGTATCACTCTCTGTCTCTGTCTGTCTTTCTGTCTTTCTCTTTCTGTCTCTAAACCAATATTCTTTTAGGTATTGTATGGTTGTGAGTCATGGAATCCTAATATCTCTGAAGAACAGAAATATAACATTACTCAAATGAAAATGTTTAATCCTGTGTTTGGTGTGGACAGGCTTCAATATGTTATAAAGAAGTTATGAGAAATGGCAGAATGAATCCATCAGAAAAATGTATGGCTATGCCCTGTATTTGGCACAAACAGATGCTTAGTAAATGCTTGTTTATTGTTAAAATAAAAAAAAATGGGTTGGGCATGTTGCAAGAACAAGGGAAATCAGGAAGATGCAAGGAAGGTCCTTGGGTTTTGGGTGAAATCCCAGTGGTGAATGTGTTCAGTAACATACATAAGAATTACAAAGGAATGGCTGACATGGCTAGGTTGTGATCTGCACTACAGGAAGGGAGCACACTAATTAATTAGGTCTCGGATCCTTTGGAGTACTAGACTATTAGAAAACACTGAATTTGTAATAGTTTTTTTTTTCATTTAGGTACTTTCTCAATTAACATTAACTAAAATACAACTATGATTTAGAAGTCCATGAACTTCTTTTTCATATCATAAGAAGGCCATTATATTGACAAAAATTAAAAAAAAAAACATTGGCTAAAGTGACTGTGACTAAAGACTATGTGTTGACAAACCCCATATACTGTAAAATGTATCCAATTGAAGGTGGGTCAGTAGTATCTTATGTTAAAATGATAGCAATCATCTGTGACCTTAGAGAATGCTGATTATATCAGCATAAATAAGAGGATAAGAATAAGGGTGAGATATGTTGTACCTGACAGTGATTGTAGAAAGCCATATTGTCTTTCCCACCGATGGACATATATCCTTTAATATTCAGTGGTCTTGCTCTTTGTCCTAGACCTCACCAGCTACGGTGAGTGAAAATGGGTGTCACTGCTTGTTTCCCATATTGTGTTCACATCTAAATCTCTTAAGGTTGAGCTTCAAATTGTTGATCTACCATTCCTCTGTTAGAGCACAATGGAGAAGTGACAAAGCTATGTTGAAATACATTTTGATGTCAAAAAGTAGAAGAGATTAGAAGAAAATGAATTAGCTAAGATGCTTCTACCTTCTTTACTGGTCAGTAAATAATTGTGATTACTGAAATTCTTCTCCATAATTACACACACACACCACTCACTCAAAGAGAGAGGCAGGGGTTGGGAGGGAGGGAGACAGAGACAGAGAGAGAAGAGAGAGTTACTAGGTTACATATAGCATTATATACTTGTATTATTTATAGGGTTACTTGTTACATTCTTTAGTATTTTATCCCAGTTCAGTGATTTGTGTATAGTGAAATTTTTTTTTCAAATATCCCCTTACCTGATTTTGAATCAGTAGCTCCATTGTCACATTTTTACACCATTTTCCAAGTGTCTACATCCCCTCTCTTTGGTTTTCTAGTTAAAAACCAATCTAAAAGGCATTTCAGTAACTCTGTCATTTTAAGATTCTTATAATAAAATTAATAATTTAAATTTGTTGGCATCCAATGCTGGAAACCCTTAGGGCACTTTAATGAAAATATGAAATGATACTGATACTACATCACAGGCTGATTACTACCCCAGAGCAGGATTGGGCAAACTCGCCAAACTGCTGCAAAAAGAATGATTCCAAATTGAAAGTAAGTACAAAATTCACATGGAAAAAGTCTTTTACTTTACCCTGGAGTATAATAAATGTCAGATCTCTAGCTAGAGATGATAGAGTCCAAGGGAATCAAAAACCTTCATCTGACTATTGTCCTTATCTAGGAAATTACACAGAATTTAAATCTGGAAAGGACCTTGGAAAGCATCTAGCCTAACTCTGTCTTTTTGCAGATGCGAAAACTGAGGCTCAGAGACATGAATTGACTTTGCCAAGGTCACATATCAAGTTAGTGATAGTTTGGCCTTAGAAGCTTGATCCTGTTATGACCACGTGTAAGAGAATTAAATTTATTCTATGCATCTCCAGAAAGTGCACTCTGTCATTTATAAGCTTCATTTCTTTGAGCAAGTAATTTACCCACTCACCTTAGTTCCTCATGTATAAAATGTACCTGAGAAGACTTTTACTACTTATCACAAAGGATTATTACAAGAATTAAATTAGAAAATGGATGTGAAAGTGCTTTGTAACTATAGAATATGATATAAATATAAGCTATTACCATTATCTTAGTAACAAAAATGAATAATCATTAAGATTCAGGGGAAGAATGTTCATGGTGTCAGGGGACCCACGTTTAAGTTAAATCTTTGACATATACAATTCTACCCATGTAATAATGGACAAGTCATTGAACCTGTCAGTGCCTCAATGTGATAGTTGTCATCTTTATATCATTTAATGTTTCAGTTAAACTTGTAAAAGTCCAGTATGGAATAACTTAAGGTAAGTGGTCCTAATGTCCATCAAGGATGCAGGCAGAAGTAGAAAAGGTCATACTTTTCCACATCTGTTGACCTATGTTAATTCTGCGTCAGGCAGTTAATATTCTCAGCTTCTAACTGAGTGAAGCACCTGACCAACTGCTGAAGTTGTGAACTGATCCAGCCATTCTGGAGAGCAATTTGGAACTATGTCCAAAGGGCTATAAAACTGTGTATACCCTTTGATTCAGCAATACCACTACTAGGTCTGTATCCCAATGAGATTTTTAAAAAGGTAAATGGACCTATTTGTACAAAAATATATATGGCGGCTCTTTTTGTAGTAGCAAAGAATTGGAAGTTCAGGGGATATCCATCAATTGGGGAATGGCAGAACAATTTGTGTTATATGAATGTAAGGGACTACTATTACGCTATAAAAAATGACCAGCAGGCTGATTTCAGAAAAACTTAGAAAGAATTAAACAAACTAATGCAAAGTTAAGTGAGCAGAACCAGGAGAACACACATAGTAGCAGTAATATTGTACCATGATCAATTGGGAATGACTTAGCTGTTCTCAGCAATATAATGATCCAAGACAATTCCAAAGGACTCATGATGGGAAATGTTACCCACTTCCAGAACAAGAACTCATGGAGTTTGAATTCAGAGAGAAGCACACTATTTTTCACTTTATTTTTTCATGCTTTCCCCCGGTTAGGTCTATGTCTTCTTTCACAACATGATTAGTATTTATGTTTATTTGTATGTTTAACCTAGTTATGTTTTGCACATGTATAACAATCGAATTGCTTGCCATCTCAGGGAGGAGGGTGGTGAGGGAGGAAAGAAGAAAATTTGGAGCTCAAAATTTAAAAAAAATGAATGCTAAGATTGTCTTTACAATGTAATTGGGGGAAATAAAATATTATTAAAAAAACCAAAACAAAACAAACACCTGACCAATCGCAGTAGTCTCTGAGTTATTCATCTTCTGCTGCTTCATATAGTCATCTCAGGTCTTCTCCTAGTTTTTTGTCCTGTTAAACAAACTCCCTCTATCTGGGCCTCATCCAAGCCTGGTATGTATAGGTAATCCTGAGAATTTTTCTACCGTATTTGAGTCTGATTAGGAATGTCCCCTTCCCTCATCCGGCACTGATTATTCTTCACTGTGTCCATTTTTTAGGGTATATGCCTTTGCTATCTGAATGCCAACTTTGAGCATGTTTGTTCCTCTACATGTCCCTCTTCCACTTGTGCTGGATGAGTTTCTTCCATCTATGGAGATGATTGTTAGTGTGTGTGTGTGTGTGTGTGTGTGTGTGTGTGTGCATGCCTGCCCTAAGGACCAATTTCCTGTAAATTCCCAACCCAGGTTTGTGTTTTAACCTGATCCATCAGGACAAATACAGCACTTAAGAAATGCTCTAAGATTATAAATTTTAATAGTTGCAATTTATCTGTATCAGTGGAGGGAATTTCTTTGCTGGGAGTTCACAGTGTTGATAAAATTACTATCTTTTCTCTCTCTCTCTCTCTCTCTCTCCGTTTCTCGATACATATACACACACTACATATATATATATATATATGTACATATATATATATATATATATATATATATATATATATATATATATATACATATACACACACACATATGAAGCAGTGTGGCCTATTGGATTGAAGACTGGGGTCTGAATCAGGAAGTTCTGTGTTCAAGTTCTGTTTCTGATACATACTGGGTCCAAATCGGCTAACCTTTTAGTGCCCTTGGAAACTCCCCAAGACTTTAATTTGAAGAAAAGATGTTAATGTGTTTCTATAGAGAAAGTCCTTTGCTAGGAGCCACCTACAATAATGAAATCACAAGTCCAACAAATAAACAAGCAAACAAATAAACAAAGCATGAATTAATAAAAATAAATGAATGTGTATATAACATATATGTCTATAGCCTATCTATATACCATCACCACCATCGTGTGTATATATGTACATTTGCATGCATACATAACACACACAATGCACACATATATGTGTATAGTGATGTTATAGAAGATAGCTCAATAAATTTTAGCTTGATAAAAGGCAGCACCATTTAAGAGCAAAAGCTACTTAACATTGAAGTCTATTACTTTGTGGAATGGTGACATCTTGTGAAGGTAAAGTGTTTGACCAGAGACTTGTCAGGGTTGGTGTAGAGTTGCTAACAATCCTTGAAGACAGGAGTTTGTACTAAATGGCTTCTCCATTGGATTACATGGACTGCAAGTAATTTACAACTTATGAGATTCTTTAGTATTTTGAGCCCTTTCACCTACTGTGAAGGTAAGACAGGAACAAAGTTATGTTTTGGAAAGAAGAAGTTATGGAAGAACAGAGCAACTTTAAGAGTGTGGCCACCTGGATAGATTTACCTAGGTGTGTATTTTAAAATTTTTCTTCCATTTCATTAGGTACATATGAGGGGGAGAAATCAAGTGTATTGGTCTCTGCTATAAGCTGTGTTATTATGTTATTATGACTAAACCTGTATCACAAGGTCAGGTGTCTTGTAACTATAAAATTCAATATAAACAAGTTGTAACTTTTATTATATCACCTTCTACTATTCCCTAATCTCATGAATACAACTGCATCATAGATTATTGGAATCTCACAGTCAGAAGGCACTGAACCCTGGCATGGTCACAGAAATCTGGAAAGGATATCAAAGATGCAAGATGAAGGAACTAGAACTCAGTAACTGATTGATTTTTATCTTTATTGCCTGTAAGCTGAGATGATCTATGGCCTAGAAGAGTAGAAAAATTGTGGTAACCTTGACAAAAATAGGGAAGCCAGGATAGGAAGCTAGTCTTACCAAGAAATGTGTGATTCTGACAATAACTTTATCTGTGAGCGTTGGCAAATCAAATTATCCACCTGAGACTTAGTCACATCATTTGCAGAATGAGTTTTGGACTCTTCAGTATCCGTTCCAACTCTCTCTCTATGGTTCTCTATTAAGCAATAAATAAATAAATAAATTTGAAGTAAAAAACTTCTGACTTCATGGGTCACACAGCCTGGATGTGTTAGAGGCAACATATGAATTTAGCTTCAAGGCCCATTCTTTATTCACTAGGCCATACTGCCTTTCTGTTTTGTTCTGATTCATCTATCTATCTATCTATCTATCTATCTATCTATCTATCTACCTATCTATCTACCTACTACCTATTTACCTATCTACCTATGTATATTTCTTTTTACATGGTATCCAAAACCTCATGAGGATTATAATTGGCTGCTGCCTGACTATAACTTGTTCAAAATGAATTGCATGCAATGCTTAATTAGTTAATAGCAGAATTTTAGCTAAGTTGTCCTGACAAGTCTGAAGAACCTGTCACTTTCGTAAACTGTCTCAGTAAAAGACTTCTGTAGAAATTATTTTCTGGAAGCATTTATTCTCCTTATGCAAAGTAGAAAGTTTTGAAAAGTATTAACAAATGTTTTAAACATCATTGGAAAAAAAGGTGAATTGAAGCTTTGAAAGCTTCATTTATGTGAATAACATGTATCGTTGTAAAGATACATGCGCCTTGTAAAGAACACCTAAAGAACCACTGTGATCTTCATTTGATATCATCTATCTGCAACCTACTTTTCTTGGCTTATCTCGCCATATCACATTTAGAGGCAGCAAGGCATAGTGGAAAGAAGCTTACTCTTGGAATCAGAAAGAAGTGTGTTCAAGTCCCACCTTTAACACATCTTGGGCATGTGACCCTTTGTAAGTCACTAAACATCTCAGTTCCGTAGCCAACTCTCTAAGGCAATGAGTTATGGAGACAATGTCAATCTGCATTGGTAGGAGTTCCCTCTTCATATACCAGGAGTTGTATATACAAGAAAAATGACTTTTCAGTGGGATAGTCCTAGATAGGTCCTTTTCATTTCCATTGCTGTATATTTGCTTATGCTGTTCTTTATGCCCTGAATACCCACTTTCCCAAACTCTTTGTATTGAATCTGTAGCAAACCTTTAAGGCTAAAGTTAAATGAAATCCCTTCCATGAATCTTATCCTGATCCTGCCAGTTCATAATGATCTATCATTTGTTCTCATAACACTTTATTTATACATACCACTCATTCATTCATCTAAATGTGTAAGGGATAGATGCAAGGATGCAATTCACCCAATACTGTAATTGGAATTTTCAACTTCCATCCATTCATTATTGACATCCACACAGTTTCTGTCCTCATGGCTGGCCATTTAAAGCCTTATGGGGTGCACTAAGAGGCGAACCAAGTCATCTATCCCTTGTCTATTAGCCTTTCTATATAATGTTCCTGTTTTGCCTGCAGTGAGCTCATTCTCATGGAATCCCAGAGGTGAAAAGTATCTCAGGAATCAACCCAACAAAAGTACTCATATAAATTTGCCTGGTAAGTGTTCATGTAATTTTTTTCTTGATGAAAACTAGTGAGCTGATATCTTTAGGAAGGTTTTTCTTCCATTAAATCTAAATCTGAATCTTTTTTTTAACCTTCCAGCATTCTTCCTAGTCCTGGCATTTGATGTCAAGAAAAATAAATATATTTTTCTTCCATTTCATAGGTCTTCAAATACTGAATAACAACTATTCTCTTCCCCCAAGTCTTCTGTCTTCTAGAGTAACTATCCCTGATTTCTTCGATAAACCCTTATTTGGCAGGAATTTGAATCCCTTATCATCTTAGTTACTGCAATCTGTATCTTCCCTATGTTTATCACTACCCTTTCTAAGCTGTGTCCTCCAGAACAAAAGCCACAGTGTAGACCTGCTCTGTCTAGAGCAGCATGTTCATATCATTTATCTGGACTTGGGCACTGTCTTTCTTAACATAGCCAAAGACCAAATTAGATTTTTGTTACCTATATGCCATTAACTTACCTTGAGCTGGAAGTGTGCTGAAAATCTCAAATCTTTTTTTCTTCACTTATTATCTAATAATTGCGATGCCTGATATCTATTTAGTACTTAAAGGATATCAAAACACCTTACATTAATTCTATCACTTAATTCTCACAACAGCCGGGCAAAATAGACAATATAAGTATTCACATTTTGTAGAGAAGGAAACTGAGGTCTAGGTAGATAAACAGCTTGTCAATGGTCAGACACATGATTCACACAAAGGTTTCCTTTGATTTCAACTCTAATACTCTTTCCACTACACCATATTGTTCCTATCTAAACTTACCTCCCCAGTATTGTACTTAAGAAGTTAATTCCTTTGAACTCATATGAAAGACTCTACACTTATAACTATTAAATTTCTTTTTATTAGATTTTATCCAATGCTCTAGCCTAGTGATATCAAATTCAAATAGAAATGTGAAACACTAAATAATACATAAGGATCCCTGTGGCAGAATATTGACTTATAAAACCACATATTAATATTATCTGTGTTTCATTGTATTTTTATTTATTTTGTTAAATATTTTCCAATTACATTTTAATCTGGTTCAGAACACACCAGGGAGCGGTAGAGGTCACAATGTCCCATAAGTCTATTGAGACTGTTGTGTGTGTTTTTTTTTTTCATTTTCCTCACCCACTGGCTTTGCCATCTAGTAGGTTGTCTAGCCTTGCTTTTTTGACACCAGAAAATATGATAAGCTCTCATCTATTCTCTTATTTGAGGTAATGACAAAATGTTATATATATTTAACAAGCTTAGATCCCTAAACCTCTTTATTAGAGAATTTTTTCCCAGGGTAGAATCAATCATTCTTTCAATGATTATTCTTTCAGTTCCGCCATTCGCAAGTTCTAAATTAATATATCTATATGATTGTTTAGTCCACATATCTCCATCTTTCCCACAGGGATAGCAGAAACATGATGACAAGAGTTTGGTTAAAATCTGGGTAAACTATAATTGTAGCATTCCCCTGATCTTGACAATTAGTCTGGTATAATCTATTCCTCTCACAAGACATTCCTTCTCCTAGTTCTGTGCATTTTCACTGGCAGTCCTCCATGTTTGGATTTTTCTTCTTCCTAATCTCTAGGTATGAGAAATATTAGGAAGGTAAAATCAGCAAGATGTGGCAACTGGTTAGATACGGGGGATAATATAGAGTGAGGAGCTGAAGATGACACTTAGGTTGCAAACCTAGGTAACTGGAAGGATGATGGTGCCCTCAGAAGCAATAGAGGAATTCTGAAGAGGGCATACAAGGTTTATGGGAAAGATAATGAGTTGTTTTGAACCTGGAGATCAAACCAGGGCATAAGACTCTCCTCACTGGTGGAGAAAATGATTACTCATTGTTCCATACCTTCTTGAAAGGGAGAATTGGTAACAGTTTGAAAGAGGAGGGTGATTGCTTCTGGACCCTTTGTTCAAAAGAGGACACATGATTCCAGGCTCTCGTAAGAGAGATCTCTGTAGGGAGAAAAAGACTAGGAGGAAGCTGACAATGTAGAGGAGATTTTTTTCCCACATAAGAGGCATGGATGACTGAGTTTGTTTAGTGTTCACTATTTGTGATGGTTTTTGTATAACTAGGATTTTGTGAGAATGGAGTGAAGCCTTCATTTATACTTTGGGATACTTCTTAGCCATTTTGGGATATTGAGAAACAGTTTGAACTTTAAAAAATATATTTCGCCAAGAATAATAGTTATGTGGGTAAGATTCCAAAATTGTCTGTTCATGCGTGTAAGTCACATGGGATCACAAAGAGTCCAACAGGACTAGAAATAACAATATGAATATGCACATGATCAAAATTCTCTCTCTCTCTCTCTCTCTCTCTCTCTCTCTCTCTCACACACACACACACACACACACACACACACACACTGCATTCATTCCTAGTTATTTTCATATTTTCTCTCCTATTTGGTATTAGAATATATGCTTCTTAAAAGTCGGCACTTGTTTTGTTGTTGATTTTTGGCCTTTACTTGCATCTACTGTACTTAGTAGTGTCTGGCATATAGTGAATATGTACTAATTAAATGCTTGTTGAATGTCTGACTGACAGAACTCTGACTCTTTCTAGTCTAGAGGGCAGCCACTGGCAATCCAGATGTTATGCCTAATTCCTCTCTTGGCTGATATATCTGTGGTTGCTGTGCTCTGGTCCAGCTTCCAGTCTCTCATACCTCATCGCAGGCCACATGAGCTTGTCCTTGTTCAAAGGCTACACCTTGTTATCACAATTTCATAAAGGAAAAATGGCCTTGCAGGGACAGAAGCTGGCTCTTTCCATAGTGACTCTATCTGGTTGACCCCTCTTCTCCCTAAATCTTGCACTGGCGCATTATAGGCTCTTTCTATAACAGAGAAATCTTGGTCAGAATGCTGACCTTTGGTCATTTTATGGGTGGTGCTGGACCAAGGAACAAGGTTAATTGCTCATGAGTTGTGACATGGATATGATAGTTACTGTCACTATAGCATAAAGTTGCTGAAACGCTTGACATTCACGCAAGAGTTCTCATATAGAAATAAGATAGATGTCTTGTGTTTTATGGGAATAGGATTGATTCTTGGGTTATCCCTTCCTCACATTTTGTCCGCTATGCATCTTAAAATAATGTAAATTAGTGCATTGGATGGCAAGATTATGGATAATCATAGATGCAAAGCTGAAAAGGACCTTAGAGGTTGTTTGGTTCAAACTTCTCATTTTACAGATGAGGAAGCAGAGGCCCAATGACAATGTTGTGGTTAACAATGTTTCCTTTATCAATGTTGTCCTTGTCATTATCACCATCATCATCATCATCATCATCATCATCAATAATCTGGATCAATAGCAAAAATACATATTCTAATACATTTCAAAAATATTCATACATCCATACAACCCCTTTACTGCTGTGCTTTGAAAGGTAAAGAGTAAAATACTGTAGCTTTTTTATTAGCTCTTGCAATATTAGACACTGACTAATGTGTTAGAGAGGAGGGAGGTACTGGAAATAACATGCAGTGACAAAGGCTTTGCAGCCTTAACATCTGCAGGATACATGGAATTGTAAAGTCCAGAGATCAAAAGGCAAAAAAACTACCCAAATTTGGAAGAAATTGGAATTCTTTGTTTGAAGTTCCTTGAGAAGAAGATTCATCTAATTGGACATCTTGTAGGATGTGAAAGGAAGTCTATGATATTTGGAAAGAAACAGAATAAGGGGAAAATATCTGTCCTCCATTCCTTAAGCTGCTATATCATTGGTGTGCAGGACCATAGATTAAATTGGGACAGGCAGATAGATGACAGTGTTTGGAGGTGTGGGAAGCTGCCACAGGGGCTGCATCCTGCCCCACTCTAATTCCTGGGAAGTCTGTTGGGAGTGAGAACAGAGGTAGATGCCATGAAAACTCCCAAGCAAGTTGATGTCTGAAACTTGGAAATTAAAAATAAATAAATGGGAAGGAGGGGAGGACACAAGACTGATTACTGCCGCATAAGCATTTTATCATAGGCAAAAGAGAAGACAGACCAGATAGGCCTCTTACTGTGACAGAGATTAAGGGGCGAAAGTTTAAAAGCACAGAAGTTTAACTGCCATGCTTATTTATAGCCTTGTACATACAAAGACACCGCTATTTCGAGGCAGCGGCATTATTTTTTATGGGTGTCAGTTTTGAACAGTCCACGCACAGTAAAAGTAAAATAAAGCAAACAGCATGTGTGAAGGAACAAATTTAAATAGCAGAAGCTGTAGTATACATTTAATTTCCAGAATATGTTCCCCTGATTCATATCTTGAGCTTAGAAACAAGAGGAGGGGTCAAGAAAGTGATGTAGCCAAGCCTTTAATAGCATATCAATTCTCAGTGGACTTTAATCTCTCCCATACTAGGCAAAGTGAACTTAACTGCAGCTGTGGCTACACATGCAAATTAGAATGGACAGTCTCAAGAAACAAATCTTATTTAATAATTAAATATCCTACTACGATCAGAAGACCAGGAATCCTCTGGTTAATACAGTCAATATCGGTAAACAATCTGAAGATTGAGACACTTTGGAAAGAGACATTAAATAACAGTGAGAGTTAACTCTGCTGGCAGTCCAGTGTAGCATCTGTGGCAGACGAGGGGGGCATGCCTCTACATTTCAATCAATCAATCAATTAATAAACACTTATGAAGTTCCTGCTCTATGCTAGTCACTATGCTAAGCACCAGGCATACAAAGACAGAACAAGAGAGAGAGAAACAGACAGAGACAGAGAGAGACATATAAAGAGACAGACATAGAGATAAAAAGAGAACCAGAGACAGAGAGAAAAATATTAAATAATTGTGGGCTCTGCGTAACTATCTAGCTGTTCTGTCTTCCAGATGATTTTGACCTCTGAAGGAAAGATTGTCCTTTTAGAGATAAAAGCCTATGCAAAGATAAGATGCTGCGAACTGATATAAACAGCTGATAGATCTCTCCTTAGGAGGAGAAAACAGCTAGGGCATTTTCTCTGGTGTGATGATTAGATATATGAAGGTCCTATTTTGGAGCTGAAATTTGAACCTATGGGTTCTAAGCTAAGAGAGAGATGCAGAGCCACCCCTTCTTCCTTATTAAGGGAGAGGCAAGACTTTACTCAAGGCTCCACCTGAAGTTAAAAATTGGAATCAGTCAGAAAGCATTTATTAAGCACTAACTGTGTACTAGATCCCATGCTACATCTTGGGGAAGCAAAGAAAGGCAAAAGACAATCTCTGTCCTCAGGCAACTCTCTGTCCAATAGGGGAGGCAACACGCATAATAAACAAACAAAGAAGATATATACCTTTGGACAGGATATTCTGGAAGGAATTTTGGAGGAAGGCACTTACATTAAGGGGAACTTAAGATAAAACAAAATAAAACTACGTGTAAAAGGTAGGATTTTGGCTGGGACTTAAAGAAAGTGAGGAAAACAGAAAGAAATTCTTCTGTGTCTAGTATAGCAACATATAGTAGTAACCATGAGAACACTGGATAATCGCCTAGCAGAGACCACAGAAGACCGGGAGTAAGTCATTAGGCTCAGAAGAGCAGTGTGATGATATCACAAGAAGGTATCGGTACCCCTCGGGCATCAGACACACAAGTGATCTTTCATGCATGCATGAAACTTGACCATACATGTTCCTTAAGCAGGTATCTTTTGACATGTATGTCCTGACCACATATGTTGTTCTACATGTGCTATTAGATGGGCTTATTCTCTTTCCTAATTATATACATACTTATGGTAGAGTATGTCCCAGGTTTAAGGGGGAAATGTTTTAGTGCAACTCCCCTCATTGTGCTATTTCATTAAATATACCATTTTATTTCTTCGACCTGACTAGAAAAAGTAAACCCTTCAGTGGGGGGGGGGGGGTTGTAAATTAGTTTTAGGGGTTTTTTTTGTTTTGTTTTTAGTATAAGCAGAATCACAGAATATCCTCAAACTAGGCTAACATTTTTGGTAAGCTCACTTGAAGATGTCTCTCTCCATTCCAGTCCATTCTCCATTTAGATGTCAGAATGATTTTCCTAAAGTGAAGCATCCACTATGTCATCCCCATACTTATAGCTCAAGTGGCTCTCTATCATTTCTAGGATAGATCAATCAATCAAGAAACATTTTGTTGTTGTTCAGTCATTTCAATGGTGTCTGACTCTTTGTGACCCCATTTGGGGTTTTCTTGTCAGAGATACTGGAGTGGTTTTCCATTTCCTTCTCTGGCTCATTTTACAGATGAGGAAATTGAGGCAAACAGGATTAAGCGATTTGCTCAGGTTCACAAAGTTTGTAAGTATCTGAGGCCGGATTTGAACTCAGATCTTCCTGACTGCAGGGTTAGTTCTTTATCCATTGTGTCACCTTGCTGTCCCTCAAGAAACATTTATTAAGTGCTTATTAAGTGCCAGGCACTCTGCTAATTACAAAAAGAAGCTAAAGACAGTCCCTGATCAAATATAAAATCCTCACTTTGGTATTAAAAGCCCTTCATATCCTGTCTCCCTTCTCTCCTTTCCAGTCTTCTTACACCTTATAAGCCCCTGTACTCTATAATCCAGTGACAGTAGCCTCTTTGCTGTTCTGTTAACAAGAAACTCTATATCACAACTCTCGGCGTTTTCACTGGTTGTCTCCAATGCCTGGAATTCACAGTTTTCTCATGTCCACTTCCCGGTTTCCCTGGCTTACTTCAAGTCCTAGATAAAATACGACCTTCCACAAGAAGCCTTTCATGATCTCTTTTCATCCGGTCCCTCTCCTTTGTTGATTATGCCAAATTATCCTGTATTTTTTTTGTACATAGTTGTTTGCAAGCTGTTTTCACCATTGGACTATGAGCTCCTCAAGAGCAGGGACTGTCTTTCTCTAAAGCAAGCACAGTGCTTGGCATATATCAGGCCCTGAATAAATGTTTATTGACTAAGTACTTCAGACTCTATACTTACAACTGTATGGCTTTCTCTGGGTGCTGGGGAATAGAGCTAAACTCAGCTGTGCAACTTATATACACATAACCCAAATAGATCTAAATGCAACTTTAATTACTGCTTTTCTTCCCAATTTTTGTGAGTACTTTGTATAGGCTCTGGTACGACCAAAGTCATAATCATAGATGGACACTGGTGCCAATAAACATTCTTATTTCCCTAAAACTTTGGCCCAAGACTCAACAGTATAGATCATGTTGCTGTTATGCCTCCTATCCTTAGCCCATTTATTCTCACCATGAAAACCATACTATTTTCACACACCCCCCCCCATATCAAGACCTGATTTATCCAAGATACACCAGCATCCTTCCTAATCTATGGATTCCCCTAAGATGCCGGAGGAAAAGGCTGTGCTATTAGCCATAATTCACTTGGCCTATTTGGGGCAACCAGCGGGCATGGTAGGTGGACCCAGGGGGAATCTTCTGTGCACAGTGCAAGATGCTAGCTCTACATTTTTTAAAGATGAGGAAAACTGACACTCTTCCCCTATATCATAGTCCTATTGAGAAGCCTGAGGTATGTCCAGTAGTGTGACACCCTATACTAAGGATGTGAATGAGAAGAAATGTGGGGAAGCACCCCCACCATGCTTTATTTCTCTCTGTGATGTTGAGAGTCAATGAAAATGAGTAAAAGAAGGTCAGGGAGCAGTCTGGGGTAGTTGCATTCTCTCACTCCCCAGCATCAGTGATCAAAAGCAGGCATGTGGAAGATGGTATCATAATACATCCTGTGTCTGATGTTCTTCAGATTGGCCACCTCATCTGGAGAACCTGGTATAAGCCTGCAGTACCATTGAGGTATATTACATACTGAGCAACTTGGGACAGGGCCATGGGACCAGAGGAACACTAAAACTCATTTTTATCTTCAATTTCCATTCCTTCACAGCCTTAATGTGTGAGGTGACTTGATTCCATAGTGATACATTATATAGGATTCAGAACCGCAGTGCTAAAGCTTTTGCATATACTAAATGTGAAGATGGGTCCTTGTGTCTGTGTATCTTTGGAAGGTGGAAGTAAGACATAAACAATAACCACCCCAGTTATATCATAAAGAGCCATATCCTTTGATAATACCCAAGCCCAGAACATGCTTATTCAGTGTTTGCCAGAATGTTAAGCTAGGGCTTGCTCTCTCTTTACAGAGAGGGAACAGGGAAAGGAGGCAATCCTTGACATGTCTGTTATTATGTTATCACCCCATGAAAGCTTTGCCAGAAAATTAAACACTCTGGTGCTGAGAGGCAGGGAGTGAGCATGGATGCTGCCATACACAGTGGGGTGGAGACTTCCCTTGAATGCTCTCATCCCTGCCAGGAACAGCTCAGCTGAGTGGAAGCTGATGGCACAGGATTTTCTACCAGTCTATTTAGAGATGCTAGAGTCAGGAGAAGGTTGGTATAAGAATAGTGGTAGATGTGGATACTTGCTATCCTCTAGTACCTAAAGAGTGTAAATTGACATGTGCAGATCTTTGGAAAGAGAAGAGAAAGTGTTGTGAAAGAGACAAAGCAATTGGGATATTTAGCACCATTATGGTACCCGCAGCACCAATCTTGGGTATGCATCATTCTTAGTGTTGCCTTCATGGTATGCTTATGAAGGTGATAGAAAGTACTGACAGACCATCCCCTAAATATGAGTGCCTCCACCCAAAGCTCTCTTCTGCTCTTCTTTTCTCTGAATCTTCTTTTGATGCCACCATTATCTCCCATCTATGCAAATCCTGGCATAATGGCTGCCATGTGGTAGGGTCTTATTACTTATCCCTTTATTGATTTCTATGTAGATGAATCATAAATCTATTTATCTCTATATAAATAGCCTCTAACCTCTCTAATGGACTCCAGTACCACATAACCAACCGCCTGATAGACATATCCAATAGTATTTACTATAATCATTAACTTCTTAAAGAGGCCTATTCACTGAATGGGTGTTACCTCACTCACAGCGACCACCTGAAAAGACCTTAGCTTAAAAGGGCCAGGGTCTCCCAATGCATCCTGGGCCATCTCCAGTCATCCTGGTGAATATCAAGCCACTGCACCCAGATGGCTCTGGAGGTAAAAGTGAGGCTGGTGATCTTGCACAGCACTCCCTCACCCAAATCAAAGTCAGCTGCAAGTCATGTCATCATTTCTCAGCTGTCATGGTCCTCTTCTAAAATGAAGGACAAACACAACAATAACAACAACTGTAATCACTGTAAATTCAGCATCTCCAAAATGGAACTATTTATCTTTTCCCTTAAACCTACACTCCACCAAACTTCTCTGTTTCTTTTGAAGACAACCCCGTCCTTTCAGTCACCTAAGCTCATGATCATCTGTTACTCATCTTTCCTGCCTTACCTCTCCTATCAATGTATTCAGTTGCCAAACCTTGCTGATTCTGCCAAACAACAAAAACAAAACAAAACAAACAGCCTCACATCAGTTCCATTTACTCCACAAACACGATTATTAACCAATTTTTAACCTAATTCATATTCTTCTGAGATCCCAGAAGAAAAGTCAACTTTTGTTTGGATTATTGCAAAAGACTCCTAGATGGTCTCCCTAATCATATCCCCCCAACCCAGGGTATTTTTCACACATTTGCCAAAATAATCTAACTAAAGCATTGAACTGACAACATCTCTTGCCTGCTCGAGGTACTTTGGTGACTACCAATAGAATTTTCATTAAAAAATCCTCACTTTGGGACATAGATTTTGAGCTCAGAATGACCTAAAAGGCCATCTAGTCAACCCCTCTCCCACACACACATTTTACAAATGAGGAAACTGAGACTAAGTGATTTAGTGTCTTATCAAAAAGTCATAAAGTGATAGATAAGATTTTTAATTTGGAACCTATGAATCATCATGCTTCCCTTTACAATTTTGATCCATTTGACATTTTCAACATTATTTTGCATTACTCTCAAACTCTGTACTTTAGAGAAACTAACTTATTCTGTGAACCCAAGATACCTTTCACTTCAACATAACTTTGCACTAATTTGCCACAACTGCCTCATATGTACTATCATTTTACCTTAAAACTATGTGTCTTTTCCCTCAAACCTACACTCCACCAAACTTCCCTATTTCTTTTGAAGATAACACCGTCCTTTCAGTCACTCAAACTCATGGTCACCTGTCACTTATCTTTCCTCCCTCTGAGAAGCCTTATATTGTTTGAAGGTTTGCCTCATGGGCCCCCACCTATGGGAAGATTTTCCTATTTTCCAAATTTCTCTCCTTCCTCAAGAGACTTCATATTTCATTATCTTATTGTATGTGGCGTTGCTGAGGAGAATATAAGCTCTGTGAAGTCAGGAACTTCTTTTCACTTTGTCTTTGTATCATCAATGAGTAGTCGTGTCTTTGTACATAGTAGGTGCTTAGTAAGCTTTTGATGAACTGAACTGTATTAATGGGGTATTTATATTAATCCAGAAATTTCTAGTGTTACTATGGAATCTGCACAAACACTGTGTATCAGTCTAGTGTCAAATAATAATGAAACTACAATATCAGATCTAATCTAGTGTTGCCTTTCTGAAAGCCATTAGCTGAGTTGTTTTCGCACTTCTTCTCCCTTGAAGAGGGTATCACAATGCTCCTAAGGCCCCAAATCCTGCTAATGTATGCAGGAATGTTTACAATAGTCACAAATGGAATGAGACCTGTGTGGATACACAGGCTACTCTTTGAGAAACAGACTTTAAAAGACTGGCAAAGAAGATGGAAATGAGAGCAGTGCATGAGTAAAAAAGAGTTCCATGGTCCTGTAGGGAGACTGGCGGGTTCTCTAAATGCCTAAATGAACTAAGGCTGCAATGATTGCTAAGATCACAAAAATGGAATTTTAAAAGCGATTTTGGGGACTGCAAAGGCTCAAGGATCATACAGAATCACTATCTGGCATGTTTGAAGTGCCGATAAAATAGAAAAGAGAGAAAGCAGAACTACTTAACTGTTATTTTCTTTTATACACACACACACACACACACACACACACACACACACACACATGTGAAGGAAAATATCTCTACAAAAAGAAGTAGAGAACCAAAAAAAAAATAAGTGGAACTAAAATCCAAAGTAAGGGAGGAGAGAGTAAGAGAAAAACTAGCTGCCTAAAAGGAGTGAATATTCAGGCACCAATGAGCTACCTTCATTCCTTGAACAGCATTTACTGACCACCTAACATGGGGTAGGCATTATGGTAGATGTTGGCAATAGAAGGACAAAAATGATACAGACTTTAAGGAGCTTACATTTTACAAGACATAGCATAGATGCCTATAAATATGTATAAGATAACCATATACAAAACATGTACAAGATAAATACAATGTGATTTTATAAGATGTATAAAATAACTTTATACAAAATATATGCAAGGCAAATACAAGACATTAATAGCTATGTGTGTATGGGAAGAAAGTATTGCATTTTTAAGGTGGTGTCTGGGCTGTGCTTTCAATGAAACTAGGAATTCTAAGAGTCCCAGGTGAGGAAAGAATACCTTGCAAGAAGAGGGAACAACCTGTGCAAAAAGCACAGAGATGGGAGATGGGATCTCATCTGTAAGGAGTGGTAAGAAGGCCAGTTTAGATGGACCATAGATTTTATGATGCAATGTTTTATGAGGTCAGAAAGTTAGGTGGGAGCTAGGGGGTGAAGTATTTAAGTCCCAAAGGAGTTCGTATGTTATCTCCCAGATCATAGGGAACCACTGGAGTTTATTGAGTAGTTGAGTCAGCTGTTTATCTCTGTGCTAACAGAAAATTGCTTTGGCAACTGTGTGGAAAGGGGAGAGATTTGAATCAGAGAGATCAATTAGGAAGTCATTGTTCTAGTCCAGGAGAAAAGTGTTGAGGAACTATACTGAGATGATAGCAATGTGAGTGGAGACAAGGAAACATTTCAACATAGTAATATAATTGTGAAATGTGATTACTGAGCCATGGTCAGTGAAATGTGGAAATCTCTAAAGAATGGGAAAGGTGTTGAAAGTCTGCAGATGGGAAAATGTGGCCACAATTTTCAAAGAGGAAACGAAAGTATATCCATCAAACTGTAAGCTGTTAAGCTCAATTCCTTAAAAAGGGAAGCATTGATCATTATGAGCCAGGATGGGTTTGTCAAACTCAAGCATTGCTAGAGTAAGCTCATTTCCCTCCTTGACAGGGTTACTTGACTAGTAAATCATGGAAATGTTTGATGTTAGTATAGCTAGATGTTAGCAAGGGATTTATCATTAGCTATGTGGACAAGATGGAAAGATACGGAAGCTCTTCTGAGTGGATTTGGATCATTTATGAAAGATTTCATAGATCCTAAGTTCTGCATGATCCAACAGCATGACAAAACAGCCATTTGATTTAGGCTGCATTAGTAGAAGCACAGTTTTTAGAACAAAAGAAGTAAGAATCCCATCATCCTTTGTCATGCTAAGACCACAGCTGGAGAATTATGTTCATTCTTTATGCCACATTTTAGGAATAACATTTAAAAGCTTGAGGGTATATATCCATATATGGATAACCAAGAAGGTCAGATGTTTTGAAACCATAGATAGCATGTAAGCATCTTTGAAGGAATTAGATATATTTGTAGTTATGGTGGTTGTGTGGAGTGTGGTAGACAAGAAGATGATAATCTGTCTTCATATATTTGAAGGATTTTGTTTTATTCAGCCTAGAGGGCAGAACCACTTAGCTTTGGGACTTGGTCCCTGGGTTGAGCTATGCTGACTGGAGTGTGAATAAGCAGATGAGTAAGGGCAAAGTCATCTAAAAACTGAAATTAGCCCACACGAGAGAGGACTGTGATTCATGTCCAACCTGGAAGGCTTTTTGATTTCTACTTCTTACCTTCTTTGAATTTCTACTTCTTAGGAACAATAATCAAATTAACGGTACCATATATGTCTACTCATGATTCCTATGGCTTCCTAAAACAAAGCTCCCTGGTCATCTTTCCCTTGTTTGTGTTATCTCCTTGCTGTTCTGATAGGGGCTCCCTGAGGGCAAGAACTGTGTCATTTTTGTATCTGTATTTTCTGCCCCTAGTTCAATACCTGCAACAGTGAAGACAATACATTTTAATTAATTCAACTAGAAGCAATATTTCAAAGTTGCAGAGAAGCCTATTTAGATTTGATGTAAAGGGAAAAAATAAAACACACAAAAATAAACGTCCTAACAATTAGATGTCTCCCGAGGTGGAATGGAAAGCTCAATAAGGCAATGATTTCTTAGACACAGACTCTGTAATCATTTTCCCCCCTGGGATATTGTTAAAGGGCAATTCTGCTCTTAAAAAACCGAAAGTGAAAAGCCACAGGTTTGCAAATTATATTAGCAGGTACAAGTCAGAATAAATTATTTCAGAGAGAGGGAGCCTTCCAAAACAGAGATTCAATGATTTTCTGAATAGAGAACTGGGATTCTGCCGTTGGCTTTTTGGTAGATGACTTTGAGCAAATCATGTCACTGAGACCTCAGTTTTCCAGTTTGTCAAATGCTGAGGTTGGATTATATGGCTTCAAGTGTTTCTATCAATTCTAAAATTTGATGATTAAACTCAGTCCATTTCATGTCTCTCAAAAAAACATCTTATAGGTCTGAAAGTCTAGCTGCATACACTTCTTTTTTATATACATTGTGCTAAATCAACCTGGCTAGTCCATTGTTAGCTCCGTCTTCCTTTTAGCTGCTACCCCTGGTGTTCTTTTAAATTTCATTCTTAGCTCTGATTCTGTTGACAGGAAAGAAGATGGCAGACAGCACACTCTACTTATACAGCAACTTTGATTTTAAAAAAAAGTGGGAGGGGGGAGTAGTTCACCCCCCCCCCACTAGCATGTCACCACAGCCCCTATGAGAGCTAAGGAGAACAGACTGCTATCTCCATGACCTAAAGGCATTAGCTGAATTATCATGGATCAGACATCCGCAAAATATAAAATGAGGTTTCATTTGACATAGACATTTACATCAAACATATTCAGAATAATTATTTTCACTGGAGCATTGATAGATCAACCAATGGCAATTTAATGAGAATATTGTCTGTCCTTGTAAGTGATATTTCCCCTCAGCTGCAAAGGTGGTAGTGGAGCGCACTGTATCACTCAGTCTTGTCAGAGTAGATGTTCTGTCACTGATTAAAGAGCTGGATGTCCTCTTTAGTCACAAAAACATTTCATGGGATAACCTTGTTTCTGTCTTAATGGATTCGAGCAATGTAATGAGAGGTACCAAAGTGGACGTGAAGAAACCCTCTGAGAGCCTGAGTGTGTCACTTCTCACTTATTCTCTAATGGCTGTCCCTTCCAGGCTAGCCAGAGCCCCTCAGAACAGAGCTAGAGGAGACATTTAAAATGCACATCCCTTCCTTCAAACACGAAGGACAGGCAACACAGGCATCAAAAAGAATTTAATTTTTTTCTTTACCCAAAACAAAACAAAAAAAATAAAGCACACAGTTACCTTAGCTACAACAGAGATGAGTGCCTGGTTGAGATATTAAAAACAATGGTAATATCTCCATAGAGGTAAATTTTTAGAATCTTTGTGCTTTCCTTAAGTTCTTTTATTATTTTATTAGCTCCTTTCACCCCATAGTAAGGCTCTCAGAAATTGTTGAGTTTGGCCTATGCTTGAGTCAGCCCTTCTACAAACTTAGGGCAAGGGGCATATCAGGGTTACCCATAGACCTGAACTTAAACTATTGCTTCAATCCTGCCAGTGTCAAAGCTAAGGGAAAAATCTGTTCTCTTTCATAGTTGGGGAAACTGAGTCTCAGAAAGGCTAAGTGCTTCATACAAGTATGTGATGGCAGATCTGGGACTAGGATTCCCATCTTGCTAACCTTAGCCTGACATTCTAGAGCCTACTTATCTAACTCTCCACCAAAACGTATCTGATCCATGGCTGATTGGAGATGCATGGCAGAAAGATGATTCTGATACTCAGGGGGATACAATAAGCAGGAGGAGGAAGAGGAGGAGGAGGAGAAAGAGGAGGGGGAAAAGGAGGACTAGGTTACTGACAGTGCAGTTTCTGTCTGCATTTGCTGCCAATTTGAAGGAGCAACTAATTCACAAACTCTATGGTAAGCACATTGAACTGTTCTAGGATTTTTCTCATGCTTCATGAAAACAGAGATCATAACTGGGAAACCAACTGTAAAATTAAAAGAACTAGATGTTGCCAATAAAGACCATCATTTCAGGAAAATAAATTTGTTTCTTGGAAGCTGTACTTGCATGTATGCTTGAGGTGCCCACAAGAAAACTAATTCAACCGAGGAGGAAATTGATCTTGCTTCACTGGTTTATATGAACAGAGTAAAATACACACCAACAGGTTATAGCACTTAATAACTCTTTGTTTCCCTAATAATGAATCAATAGTAAGATCACCTTGAATGGCTATATTTTGGTGTTAAAAGTACAAAGTGTTCAGTTCTCTTTCTATATTAATGACCTGATTAATAATAATAATAATTTACACTTATATAACACTTTAACATTTTAGAAAGTACTTCACCGATTGATCTGTTTTGAGCATATCAATAATCTTCAGAAGTAGATGCTATCATTATCCATATTTTACTAATGAGGAAACTGAGACTCAGAGATTTTAGAGTAGCATAGCTAGTGTCTGAGATAAGATTCAAACCTAAATTTTACTGACTCCAGTTCTAGTGCTTTAGTTACTAGGTCACTCTACTTCTGTGTCATTAAATGTAATCTTTAGGATCAGCAGAATTGTGATATTACTTTGCTTTTAATATCACCCAGTTCAACCAGATTTTGCAATTTTGACTCCTCTTCTTTTTCGTATAATAATAATTCAAGTGATGTGATATGACACCTGAGGTGCATATTTCAGTATATTTTGTGATAGTCCCAGCATGAAGTTAGAATTTGCAGACAAATGCTAACAGGTAGGAGGAGCTTATATTATACAGCCTTAGATTTTAGTCTAAAAGATCATTCAAATGATTATATCTAGAAAATATGTGTACATTTTGTATATGTATGCATGTGCTTTTGAATAAGCTAAGGGTTGCCTAAAAATAATTTCTTCCAATACTTGATTTTCAAAATGATATCATGGGTAAAAGAGCATCCTTGAAGTAAAGAAGATCTGAGTACAAGGTCTGTTTTTGTTTCTATGCTCTGTGTGACCATAGATAAGTTATATTACCTCTCAGTGTCCAAAAATTATTGATAATATAAGTGATACATCAATCATTGATCTGTATCCCTGGAAGGAGATCCCCTCACCTATTGAAATCACAATTTTGAAACTCATTAAAAATATCACTTGATTTTACTATAATTTCTTTTTCATTAGCAAGACTAATGCATGCAAGACTATTGCATATACAACATATGTTTGTTATTGCTTTACACTACTTAGAAGAAGCAGTAGATTGAGAGCTGGGCCTGGAGTCAGGAAGACCTGGGTTGAAATCCAGTCTCACACACTTACTAGCTGTATGACTCTGGGCAAGTCACTTAACCCTGTTTGTCTCAGTTTCTTCATCTGTAAAATGAGCTGGTGAAGGAAATGACAAACCACTCTGGTATCCTTGCCAAGAAAATCCAAAATGGGGTCACAGTCAGACATGACTGCAAACAGCTAAACAACAGCTTAAAAGATTTTCATATTACTGTCAAAACAATCTACATAAGGAGGCTCTTCATGAGGTCACTTTTTTCAGTGTTTTCCCTAAATCTTCTGAAAATTTGTGGGAGAGCATCCAAAATCATGCTTCCTACAAATGATAAAAGTCAAACTAATTTTTTAAATTACCTCTATGGATATGTTCTATGGAGTCATTCATGGAACAGTGGTGAGAAGGTATCAAGACCAATCAAGACAAATCACAAGACCATGAACTCCATTGGGATATTCTAACTGGACCATCTCCCTTTCCTGGGAGATATTTGCTACGCCATATTGAAATCCAGGGAATTACGTGGGAACATTCTCTTTCCAGTAAAATAACTCAGGACAACCAGCGGTTTTCTCCCTTTCAGTTGTTGAGGGATGAACCATATATTTACTTACTTGAGTTTCACATGTGATAAAAAAGTCAATATGTATGTTCACAAAAGCCTTGAAACAGAGACCCACTTCTGCAGCATTTCCCACCATAGGGTCTAACACTATGGAGTTAATAGGTTAATTTTCTGACTGAGTTAGCTACCAGAATTACAATGGAACACAAAGTGGATGAACTTATCTAGAACATGAACTTATGAGATGCCATCTAATCAGAAAAAAGAAATTGGCCTTCTACTGATGGCATTTTATAGTAGAAGGAAGAAGAAGGGAGGCTGGCTGTATTCTAGGGGGTGATAGATGAAGAAGATATTTATATATATTTTTTCCTTCTTGAAATGGTTCATTACTAAATTGGTTGGTGTGTGCGTGTGTGTGTGTGTGTGTGTGTGTGTGTGTGACTGAAAGAGGAAGAAGAGCAAACTGCTTATTTTGTAGTTCTAGAAATTTAAATAACTGTACATTTTACATAATATTTTGTAAAAATTTAACAAAAAGCTTTTCTGCCACAAATCCATACTTAGTCTATTGAGGGAAAGTGTAGATCTTGGGGTCCTCAGAAATTTTCAATCATCAATGCAGGTTAGATTTCAAAGGGATAGATTAACTAATTCATTGGAAAGGGAGTTGGGGGATGTAATAGAAAAGGCACTAGAGACATGAGTAAATTTGGACTCTAGTTCTTGGTTCTTTCACTTATTTGTCTGACAATGATTTATTTAATATGATACAAACCTTGAGTTTTACCATTTAGAAAATAGGCTTAACAATAGCAATTTAATCCATTTATTATGTATTTATTAAGTTCTTGTTTTAGGTAGTGAGCATGTGAATACAAAAAAAAGCAGGGGGGAGACACCTGCTTCACTCGAGAAACCTAAATGTTATTAGAACTTGTAGCTGAGAAGTGATTCTGGATGGGCCAGGTGAGAAATATAAGACTACAGTAGCTAGACCATCTGATTTACACACTAGATCTTTCGGGATTAATCAAACAGGTGACTGGAAGATTCTAAATTTGGTGTGGTCAACAAATGTTTTGGTCATTCAGAGAGGCAGGAACAGAAAACTTGACATCATTTGTTCCTTTGTACCTACAGTCTAATCATGTGGAGGAACAACAGAGTTGGGGAAAGGAAGTAAAAGAGACAGAGGCAGAGAGACAGAGAGAAATAATGATGATGATGATGATGATGCCGTAATACAAAGGACTATTGTGAAGGCCAAATGAAATTTGAAAACTGTAAAAAAAATCATAAATGAAAATCATTTCTTTTGATATCATTTGTTCCCAGACTGAGTAGGGATTACAGGAATGGAAGATGAAGGGAAAAACTCAGATCATATCACATTCCTTACTCAACAAGTTCCAAGTCATCTCCAAGTCAGAATGCAATGGCTCATGTCTTGCTCTCTGCATTGCCAAGTCAGTCACATTTGAGATATCCCATGACAGCTTCCTACAGTTGGAAGAGCAGCAGCAAAGCAATTTTTCGGTCCTGGCTCTGCAAGTGGAGGGAGTCGCCCTAGCTCGTAAGACTTGCTCTCCCTGTATAAGCACTGATTCACTTTCATTTTAATGGGGAAAAGAAATCACCAGCTAAATTACATTCAGGCAGCTTAGTGGATGATGATTTGGTCAAGCGGTTACTTTTAATCTCCTAAAGGACATTGTGTTTTCAAACAGGATGGATGAACCAGTTAACATGACTTGCTCCCATAATATTTTCCCCTTCAACTTGAGACACTTTTAAAATGCTGGATAAAAATCAATAAGCACATATTTATTGAGTACCTACTATGTGCCTAACATTGTACTTGCCTTAGATATTATGGAAAATTAAAGTAGAAGACATGGTTTCTGCCTTCATGGAGTAAAGTGTACAAAAGTCAGTGTGGTAGAGTAGAAAAGTGATGGATTTGATATGAGAAGATGGGTTCAAGTATCAGCTGTGTGAGCTTGGTCAAGTATTTATTTTTACCTTAAAAATGGTTATTTTATGAGGATTGGTAATCTATAGCTCCTGCTGTCCTCTCATTGAACTATATATATGTATATATATATATGTATATATATATACACACACATACACACACATACACACACATACACACACATATATATACATATGCACACACATACATATATATATGTATACACACATATACATGTATATATATATCCCTCATCACAAACAAATTTTTTGAATTCCCATATTTTCCATGTTTCCATTTCCAAGAGACAATATATGTCTAATTTTGAGGCCATTACCTCCCTGGCAGAAGCTGAGTGGTATGTTTCAACATCAGTTTTCTGGACTTATAATTTATCAGTACATTGATCACACTTCTGAAGTCTTTTAAAGTTCTTTTTTTCTCTATAATGTTATTGTTTAAATTTTTCAAGTTTTATCTATTTCACTCTGCATCAGTTCAGAGGTCTTCACAGTTTCCTCTAGAATAGTCCATCTCATTTCTTATAACATATTAGTATTCTATCATATTGATGTTGATTCCTTCATTTGTTTAGCAAATTCTCATTAGGAGACCTTAGTTTCCATTTTTGGCTGCTATATAAAGATCTTTTATGCATATTTTTGAATATGCATGCCCTTTTGACTCTCCCTTTGGTCTCTTTTGGGGCATAGATCAAGGAGTGGGATAGAAAGGCTATCTGTTTAGTAATGTTTTGGGCATGGTTCCAAATTGTTTTCCAGAATGGCTTGACCAACTCACAACTCCACCTACGAATGGATGTTTAGACAAATAATTTCTCTTCTTATTTCAAATCGCAAAATAGGAATCACTGATATCCATACTTATTTTCTCAAACTGCAAAGTATAAATGATAAAATCTATTTTTATTGACATAATACAGTGTGAACTGAATGACATAATTAAAATATAAGTAAATGTGAAATCTGAATGTAAAGTTTTGAAAGCAAGTATTTATTGAGGAGTCGACTATATTAAATCCTTCTCCCCCTGAGCACTAAAGGATTCTCTGCCTTTTCATGTCAGACTATAAACTATCTGAAGTAAAGAATCAAGTTTTGGACTTCCATGCCTCTCCAAGGCAACAAACACAAAGCTGAAAACATGGTAGATGCTCAATATATATCTGCTACATTAATTGTATTTTCCTGATGCAGGATGTTGACATGTTCTGGATATCACCATTATAATTTTAATACTAATCAAAAAAAATCTGTCAGGCACTACATTATACATAGTACTGGGCTTTGTGCTATGTATGGTTGTGGGTTTTTCCTTTGTTCTTGAAAAGGATCATGACATCAGTAAGATGATGACATGACTTACAATTGAATTGGATTTGAGTAAGGGAGGGCTGTGCAAAGTCACCAACCTCACTTTCTCTCCAGAGTCATCTGGGTCCAGAGGCAAGATAAAGAACAGGACAAAAGGGGATAGTCCAGGATGCAGTAGGAGGCCTTGGCCTTTTTATGCTAAGGTCTTTCTGAGTTCTCACTTTGAGTGAGGCAACACCCACTCAGCAATTAGGCCTGTTTAAGAAGTGAGCCAAGGGATGGCCCCTTTAATCAAATATATATGTATAGATAGATAAAAAGATAGATAGATAGATACATACATACATACATATCTCAAACTCGGAGGAGAAGAGAAACAGTTTCTATTTACATTCTCTCTGAGCCATGAGGGCCCAAAATATCATTAAGTAGTGCTTGGGCAGGGACCTATTGTTGTCCAATCAATGAGAGCCAGAGTGAATTGGATTTAAGGCATGGTCTTTAAGACAGAAATCTAGCCCAAGATAACTAGGTAGGTTTTAATCATCAAAATTTACCTTCTTTTGGGCAGAACACTTTCAGGTAAGGACATGATACCCATGTGTGTGGTAGAAGGGAAGGAGAGGAGGACGAGTTGAGTTGCCTAACTGGAATTGGCCATCTGGGTCCACATTGAAGCAGTTTGGACTACTCACAGGTTATCATCAGCACAACTCCTGTTCCTACCTAACTTTTAAATAAGATTGATACAATTTGAATACACATGTATGACACACATCCACTCAACCACCTAGAATAATTTGAACACTTGCTCTGAGTAGAAAATTGTAAAACAGGTTGTAAGAATGCAAAGACATATCAAGCATGATTCTTGTCTCTAAGAGGCTTACAATTTGTGAAAACATTTATGGACACAAAATCATAATGAATGATGCCTGACAATATATACTAAATACCAAATAAATGAAAGGCAATGATAATGGTGATGATGAAAATAGTAACTCACATTTACACAGTTACTTAAGATTGCCATTCATGGAATGATATCACTGTGTCTGAAGAATTAAAGTTGAAGGTCAATCTAGGGGATGATACAGAGTCTTATAGTGAATGAAAAATATGAATGACTAGATGGATAGATGAATAAAATAAGCACTAAATGGCATACACTGTGCCAAGTGGTGGAATGTATATAGAAAAATAAGTAAGCTCTTGGTCTTAAGGAATTCACATTCTATAGTTGTATAAATTGGGAAACAAAAAGGAAAAATGATGAAATAAATTGATCTATGCATGTACCTTACAACTTTCTACATCTTAAAAAACTTTTAATATGCTATATGTCCTGCTGTAGTTATTTATTTTTCATTATTTGACATAGAATTCACAATATTTTGATATATACCCTACTTCTTAATCATGAAATCACAGATCACATTGAATATTAAGTCTGTCTCTGAGGAACAGTCAAATTAACTTACTCTATCCTGGAAAGCCCATTAGTTATAAATGTAGCTTAAATAATATTTAAATTGCAGTTTGTGGAAGCATTTCAATCTCTATCTCTTGGATAAATTCACTAAATTTTCATTATATGTGGCATGGTGCAAATTTGTGTTCTATTTCAAATTATGAATTTTTGTAACTGAAAGATTTTTTTTCGACAGATGTTTTATAGTCTGATTATCAAGATGCCTAAATCACACAATGTTACCAGTACTTTATTTTGTCCAAGTTTTACTATAGCATTTAGTAAAAAGGTGAGTATCATAAAAAAGCTTTTATTTTTTGGCAATCTTCAGTATAGTAGCCACTCATTTTCTTGCCTATGAAAAGCTTTTTCCCCCTACATAGCAAGGGTTAACAGTTGTTTAAAAAAAATAAATAAAACTGGTGTTCTCACTGTTCTTTCAACTTTAACAAGCATTCTTTGCTATGTAGTGTAATCAATAACAACTTCTCTAGATATAATGTATATCTTAAAGTATTTGTTTTCTGAAGATGAATTAGCATTTTTTGGTAGCAATAGTTGGTCAATTCTTGTTGGTGTTTTTCATTTTCACCTGCAATTTCCTTTGAGTTTCAATGTGACCAATCTTTTCTTATTGTGTGCTTGGATGAGCCTGGAAACACCCAAATTCCCATATCAATAGTTATGTTAATATTTCTAACATTCATTAAAGTGTGACCTTCAAGAGTTACAACTTTTTAGACTTTTCCTTGGATGTAATGTCCATTCTTAAAAAGTTCAAAAATTGAAAACAAAAGTGAGCAATGAAACAGCTGTATATAACACAAAACTAACCTGAAAGCTGACTAATGGGGAAACTAGCTCAAGCCAGATCAGATGTTCCAAAACCAACCTAATGTCTCGAGTAGCACATTAGCAATGCATAACCTTTGGTGCCTCAAAATGAAGCCACACTATATTCATATCCTATTGCAAGTAACTTACACATCACTTTGATTAAGGGAATGTTTATCTTCAGGGTGGATGTAAAAGTTCAGTGGTCCTAAAAGTTCAGTTCTTTGGTAGATGCCAATCACAAGATGTTTTTAGTATGTATTGTCTGGTCAAATGTTGATGTCTAGTATCCTTTGAGCCACAGTTGCAGGGTAGATAAGGACTGGTGGTCTCCCATCTTATCACAAAAAGGACCAGAAGGTCTTATTGTGGTGGGGGTGAGTGATGGTACCTGAAGTGAATGTGACCAGTGCATTACAATTGAGGAATTGTGTGGGATACGATGTTGGAAGGTTATCCTCAGATAAATGAATCATCTTAAAAAATGGGGTGTTTATGTAGGGAGAACAAGGGACAAATGATGGTGTAATGGCAAGTAAAGTGAGACTTTTTGTTGTCTTTTGTTTTGGAGTGCTTTTCAGCACTAAGGCAATCAAGTGCCTTTGAATCTTGTCTTTGTTTCAATCAAGAGTCTGATTGAATTGGGAATCTTTGACGACCTATTTAAGTCAGGGAAGGTTTAGGTCACATGGGTTTGAGTCCTATGGTTGTGACATCCTCTGACCCTGAAGAATTATATACATACTCTGAGGTTAGCATTTTGCTTGGGGCTCACTCACTGGAAGAGTGTCATGTGATTTGACCAGACAAGACTCTGGGTAGCAGTTAAGGAGCTCTCTGGCTTTGAAAAACTCAAATGCTGGTGCTTCTCTCTCTGGTAACTATGTATGTAATGTCTTGGACAAACAGAAGCCTGTCTGCTGATTTGTGTTATTTTGCTCTGTTTATATAATTTCTGCTTGTAATTTCTGTTTGTATTTTCTCTGAAGTTCAGGGTGCTGACTTTTTCCCTTGAATTAAGTGAATGATATATGTATGTTTAATTAAAGTGAGATTGTAAACCCCTCAAAGTTGCTTTCCTTAGAAAAGCAGATCAAAGAATTTGTGCTAACAGCCCTCCTGTGTGCTGGTGTTATTGGTCTTACACAACCACAGTAGCATCAAGTAGCATTGCTGTCACAGATGGGCAACCTATATGTCATATTGGTATCTCCAATAAAAAATATTTATTTCAATATGAGTTTTACATTATTCAAATAAAGAATCATTAATCCAAAAGACTAAAGACAGTTGTTAATGACTATATGCTGAGTTATCTGAGTGGCCTGAGTCTTTTTGGATCTCTATTTCCTCATTACTGAAATAAGGTGGTTGGATTATATGATCACTCAAAATGGTTACTTCCTGTGGGTTAGAGCCAATATGGTGTATACAGGCAGCAACCCAAATGAACCCTCTAAACAACTTTAAAATAACTCCTCAGATCAAATTTTGGAGCAGCAGAGGCAACAAAAGATCAGAGTGAGGTTTTATTTTTGTTTTTGTTTTTGTTTTTCCTAGCCCAAGACAAGTTAGGAGGTCAGCAGGAGAGATCTGTGATACTGGGTTGGGTGTCAGCCCAGAACACAGTGCACACAGTGGCAATATCAGTGATGGACCTTGTAGGTGACTGCGATAGCTGCAGCAGCAGCTTTGTGAGCTTGAAACCCAGAGATAGTAAGGGGGTCAGACAACTGGTCTGAAAGAAATTATAAAAGACCCTTTGTTGTCCCTGGGTATGGCTCGTGCTCATTAGTAATTCTATTGCCTATATTCAGTTCTCGAAGGAGCAGGGACCCTGGTCACAGTTCCAGGGCCAAGAGTATTGCTAGCACTTGTATCTTCGGGGCAGCAGGAGCCCATCCCAGGTAAAGACAAAAATGAGGACCAGGAGAGCACTGACTACATCTCTCTCTGGACCACAACACCTTGGGAGCACTGAAAACTTGGAAACCTCCAGAGCTAGCCATGAAAATAGCAGCATGAAACAAAATCCTGAAGTTTGGAACAGTGCTTTCTCTTTCCCAGGTAAACAGAGTCCAACTTTAACATAAAGTTCAAATTCAATATATAGGCTGAAAAAAATAAGCAAACAACAAAAAAGGAACTTGACCATAAAAAGCTACTATGGTGGCAAGGAAAAGCAAGACATAAACTCAGAAGAAGAAAACAATGTGAACAGTTACAAGCAAAGTCTCAAGGACAAACGCTAACTGGATCTAAGCCCAGCAGGAATTCCTAGAAAAGTTAAAGAAAGAATTAAGAGTGGTAGGAAAAAAAATTGTGAAAAGAAATGAGAAAAATGGAAAGAAATTGCGAAAACAGAATTAACAGCTTGGTAAAAGAGGTACACAAAAGAATACTGAAGAAAATAACACCTTAGAAACAGAATTGGTCCATTAATAAAAGGGCCACAAAAATTCACTGATGAAAATAATTTATCTAAAATTACAAATGGGCAAGTGAAAGCTAATGACTCCATGAAATATCAAGGAAGAATAAGACAAAATCAAAGAGGGAAAAAAATTTAAAAAATGTGAAATATGTCTGAAAAAAGAACTCACCTAGACAATAGATTAAGGAGAGATAGTCTAAGAATTATTAAACTACCAGAAAGCTATCATCAATAATAACAACAAAAAGAGCCTAGTAGTGCTGTTTTGAGGAATTATAGAGAAAAACTGTTCCAAAATATTAAATTCAAATGATAAAATAGAAATTGAAGGATACATTGATCATGTTCTGAAAGAAATGCCAAAATGAAAACTCCCAGGAAAATTATAGACAAATTCTAGAACTTCTGGATCAAGGAGAAAACTATTGCAAGCCTCCAAAAAGAAATAAATATCAGGAAGCCACATTCAGGATCACAGAAGATTTAGCAACTTCTACTTTAAGGCATGGAAGGCTTGGAATATGATATCCTGGAAGGCAAAGATTCTAGGACTACAACCAAGAATTACCTACTCAGGAAAACTGAGTATAATTATTAAAAGGGAAAAACAGATATTTAATGAAATAGAGGACTTTCAAACATTCCTGATAAAAAGATGAGAGTTGAATAGAAAAGTTGACATTAAAACACAAGATTGAAAAGAAGGATTAAAAAGATGAACACTTACACTGTTTACATTTCTATATGGAAAGATGATATACATAACTCCTAAGAACTTTATCATTATAATGGCTATTAGAAGGATTCTATGTAGATAGAAGGTATGGATGTGAACTTATTATGTTGCTATGATCTCCAAAATAAAATGAAGGTGTAAGAAAAAGAGATGCCCTGGATAAGAGGAAAGGGAAAGATATAATGGGGAAGATTTTCTCATATAAAAGAGACATGCAAGAAAAAACTGTCATAGTGGAAGGGAAGAGGTACATGGGATGTTGGGCAATTCTTGAATCTCACTCTCATTGTAACTGGTTCAAAAGAGAAGACTATACACATGCTCAATTTGTTATAGAAATCTATTTTGCCCAATAATGAAATAGGAGGAAAAGGGAATAAGAAATATGGAGGATATGATCAAAGGGACGGCAGATTAAGGGAGTTAGTGGTCAGAAGAAAAACAGACTTTTGAGAAGGGACAGAATAAAAAGAGAGCAAGAGAAGGCTAAACAGAAGAAAATAAGATGGAGGAAATGTACAATAATCATAATTGTGAAAGTGAATGGGATAAGCTCACCCATAAAATGGAAGCAGATCACAGAAACCAGAATTCAACAATATGTTGTTTACAAGAATCACATTTGAATCAGAAATGCACACAGAGTTAAAATATAGGACTGGAGTAGAATCTATTATGCTTCAGCTGAAGGCAGCAATCATGGTATCTGATAAAGCAAAAGCAAAAGAAGATCTAATTTAAAGAGAAAATCAGGGAAGCTACATTTAGCTAAAAAGTACCAAAGATAATGAAGCAATATAAAAGAAAATACAGCAAATTCCTCTGATAAAGACCTCAATTCTCAAATATATAGGGAACTGAGTCAAATGTATGCAATTGTTAAATGTTCAGAGGATATGAATAGGAAGCTTTCAGAGGGAGAAATCAAAGCTATTTCTAGCCATATGAAAGAAATGCTCAACATCACTATTGATTAGAGAAATACAAATTAAAACAACTGAGGCACCACATCACATCTATCAGAAATGACAAATGCTGGAGGGGTTGAGGGAAAACAGGTACACTAACAAGCTGCTGATGGATTTATGAACTGGTACAAAAATTCTGGACAATAATTTGGATCTATGCACAAAGGGCTATAAAACTGTGCATATTATTAGATCTAGCAATACCACTACTAGGTCTCTATCCCAAAGATATCGAAGAAAAAGGAATAGAACCCATATGTACAACAATATTTATAGCAGCTCTTTTTGCAGCAGCAAAGAATTGGAAATTGAGGACATGTTCATCTACTGGGGAATGGTGGAACGAGTTGTGGCATATGATTGTGATGGAGTAGTATTGTACTATAAGAAATGATGACAGGAGAGGTCTTAGGAAAAAAATGCATTGCAAGATCTATATGAACTCATGCAAAGTGAAGTGAGAAGAACTGAGAGATCATTGTGCACATTCATATCAATATTGTGATGATGATCAACTGTGAAAGACTTAGCTACTCTTATCAAAAGAAGGATCCAAGACAATTCCAAAGGATTCATGATGAAAAAATGCTATCCACATCCAGACAGAGAACTGATGAACTCTGAGAGCAAATTGAAGTATATTTTTCTTGCTTCATCTATTTATTTATTTTGCAATATAGCTAATATTAAAATATATTTTGCATGACTTCACATGTATAATTGATATTATTTGCTTGCTTTCTCAGTGATTGGGGGAGGGGTGAAAGGGAAGGAGATAATTTTGAACTCAAAATTTAAAAAGAATATTAAAAATGAATAAATAATACATTTATTCTAAAAAAAGGACACTTCCAATTCTAAAATTCTATTTCTTTGATGCTAACACAACAAGCCAGTTCAGTTTGGCAAGCAAACACATCAGGAAAATTAAACATAAAATGAATCCTAACTCTCTAATTATCATAGTAATAGTAGCTAACGTCTCCATGGAGCTTATTATATGGCGGGCACTATGTTAAGCTCTTTTCACTTATTATCTTGTTTGGTCCTCACAACAACCCTGCAGGGGATATATTGATTTTGTTCCTTCTTTTACAGATGAAGATACTGAGGCAAACAGAGGTTAAATAACTTGCCCACAGTCACGCAACTAATAAGTGTTTGATTGAGGTTGAATTCAAACTCAGGTCTTTCCAACTCCAGGCCTCTGCTCTATCCACTGTGCCATCTAGCAGCCACAGATAGCTAAGAAAGAATAGTCAAAGACTGACTATAATGGACTGAATAAAATACTTATAGGACCATAATGAGAGTGGGAAAGAAGCTCATGTACATAAGAAAAGCTTGGGTAGTCTGACAAAATTTACGAAAGGCTGGTTTCTGCTCAAGATTATAGGCAAAGAATGACAAAGCTGACTCTGAGGCCTGATTAAAATTTCTATTACTCCAGGGCTAAGTATTACTCAAGTGCCAATTGTGGGGAGATCTGGAATCTCCAATCTATCCTGTGCAATAGCATTTCTATAGAATCCTCTAAAGAGAAAGTGACATTGGTAGGATAATTTTGAAGAATATTTTATTTAGCTACAATTCTGCTGTCATTTTCTATATGTTTGGTATTTTTCCCCTCTCTTGATTAACAAAGACATTCTCATAAATAAAGGATTGTGGTTTCTTGAAATTGTCTGTCTTTCTCTCTTATTTCCCCTGTGAAGTCATAATCCCCCATTTATGACATCATAGTCTTTCTATTGCAATCAGAAGTGATGGTTCATACTGAGGACTAATGCCTCAGAAGTGGGAAAAGTTAGAGGAGCAGAGGAGATCTCAAGGAATAAAGTTCCATTTAGCACATAAATACCCTTTTACTTTATTATTTTAATTGTTTAAAAAAGAGTGATACCAAAGGGATTGGGAAATAGTACTGATGAATGGAGGGAATTCAGTGATTCTGGAACTAATTAATCATGGCCCTCCCATATTACCCTTCTTTACCCCACCTCTCATGTCCACTCCTTATGATGAATGAATGAAGCATTTATTAAATGATTACTAACTTTAAAGCACTTTACTAAACTCTGATAATGCAAATAGAAAAGTAAGGCAGTCCCTGGTCCCATGGAGGTCTCAATCTAATGGGAGCAGATAACATATATAGAAGATATCAGCTACAAATCAAATGGACGGTAACATGGTCTTTAGGATACAGCAGCAAAGCAGATGTTAGTGCTTTTTAATGTCACATTCACTGATAAAATCACAGCAACCTCTGAGTTTAAACAATTTGATAGTGCCAAGGAGTTTGGTGGCAAGAACTTTCTTTTATGGTTCTTCAGTAACTGTGGCTTTAGTACCTGCTGGATCATTTACCAGGCTGCATTTCCACAGAATTGCTTTCTAGGATGATATCTGATGGCACTGGATTGGAAGCATTACTACTACAAAGGCTCTTAGTTTCTGGTTCTGGGTGGTATCCATCAGGGTCTGAGGGAAGATGATGGTCTGGGTGCTGCTGATGATTTGACTTTCCTGGCACATGCTGAAGAAACAATCAGATTGGGACGGGAGAATTGTTCTGCCCTATAGATGCTAACAATATTCCCTGGGGAGATATCCAATGATTGATGACATGGCAGAAAAGGAGGCGGGCATGGACACCAGTTAGGGTTATTTTATAGGAGCTCCCTGTGGACTAAAGGCCTATCTACAGAAATTGTATGTTTTCTACGGTTATTCTCCAAAATAGTCCCATTACTGAAACTCTGTTCTTTATGTAGAGGCTGGTTGAACTCTTAGGGATCTGGTGGATGGTCTCGGGCTCATGTATATGTTTACTTTGAGGTCCTTTCCAAGACATGGTGGGAAGAAGTAGAGAAATTACTGGATGTGGAGCCAGTGATTCAGCAAGGATTTATCACTCAGTTACAACGTGTCTGACCATCAGAGGATATGGTGTCAAATCCTTGCTGTTATTTACTTAGCTCCTCCGTTATTTAATCTGGCTCCAAATGTATGCAGTTTCCCCTATATCATGATTCCTACATGATTAAAATAAGGAGCTGCACCCTATGACCATTTCATCCCCAGATTAATTATCCTATGATACAACTCTGAGATGCTCTGCCTCTCGTACTTTGTGGATCTTCTCCGTGAGATAGTATCACATAATGGATAATGTGTTAAATCCGTTGTATGACTACGTGCAAGTCATTTCCTCTCTCTGATGCTTCCTCATTTGCATGTCTGTAAAGTGGGGATAATGATGTCATCAAACCTAATTCATCAGGTTGCTTTGAGGCTCAAATGGGATAATTTATGTAAATACTTTGCAACCTTTAGAGTGCTATATAAATACTAATTATTAATAAGCTCAGACACAATATCTCTACAGTAACTTGGGAGAATGTAGGGGAGAGAAGCCTCTCACTTCTCTGTGCTCAAGAGGACAATTAGCTCTTCTCATATCATACAGAAAAGGGAGAAATAAATGGACTTTTCCATATGTAGGGTGAGACTGAAGGTATTATGAGCCTGGCTAAGTGAGGAGAAAGCTATTGAAATTCCAGGTGATTGCTGTTGGCTTTTACAGTGAATCCATTTGAGCTAGAAACAAAAAATCTCTTTTTTTTTCTATCTTGTATTTGTAGAACCCTGACATGGACAGAATTATGACTGAGCATGTATGAAAACATATGGAGTGATCACAGTTCTCACTCATCAGTCCAAGACTTCCAAATGAATTTCTTGGAACATTCATTCAAAGAAATAGAAGCATGAAATCAGCACGATGGTCAGGCACCATGACACTTCCTGTTTCTTTGCTTTGCCTTCCTGCTTCCCTAGCCCAACCTTTCCTCTCTTCCTCCCTTGATTCCGACAAGTCTTGAAATATCTGCTTAAAAGGTTGTGGCAGTAAGGGAGAAAGAACTGGGATAAAATGTTCTAAGGGAGTTGCTACCTTGAGATGAAGAAAGTCACACTCTAGGAGGCCCTGAGGGAAAAAAAATGCTGCAGTCAAACAGCCTGATACAGCTGGCCTAGATTAAGCAAGACAGAGGGAGGAGAGAGCTAGGTAGATAAATGAAAGATTAGATAGATAGATAGATAATATATAAATGTAGATAAATAGATGAGAAATAGAAAGATGGGTGGTGCTGCAGTAGATAGAGTACTGGGCCTGGAGTCAGGAAGACCTGAGTTCAAATCCAGCCTCAGATGCTTATGAACTGCGTGACCCTGTGTAAGTCACTTCATCCTGTTTGCCTCGGTTCCTCATCTGTAAAATGAGCTAGAGGAGGAAATGGCAAACCACTCCACTCTATTTGTCAAGAAAACACTAAATGGAATCACAAAGAGTCAGACATGATCAAAAAAAGACTGAACAAAAGATAGATAGAAAGATAGATAAGCCGAGATTGGATCAAATACTCAGTCTGACATATAAGGCACTTCTTTAAGATGTACTCTCCTTACCCATTCAGCATTGTCATGCATTATTGTCCAATGAGGGCCCCTCTGCTCTCTCCAGGGAGCTCAGTGTCCATAAAATTAACAGGTTGAGCACTGGACTTGGAGTAAAGAGACACCTGAATAGGAAAATTCCATTCCTGGACTTATTACCTATGTGGCAATGAGTAAGTAACTGAGCCTTTCTGAGCATCAATTTCTTCAGCTGTGAAATAAGAATAAGGAAATGTGGCATATCCTTCTTCTGGGTTGTGTCAGGAAGGAAGAAAGGGAGAGTTAGGAAGGGAATAAAGAGGGGAGGGAGGAGGAGAGAAGGAAGAAAGGAAAGAATGAAAGGAAAGAGGAAGGAAGGGAGGGAAGAAAGGGTCAAAGAAAGGAGGGAGAGAGGGAGGAAGGAAGGGAGGGAGGTAAGGAGAGATGAAAGAAGAAAAGGAGGAAGGAAGGAAGAAGGAAAGAAGGAAGGAGGAAGGAAGGAAAGAAGGAAGGAAGAGAAGGATGGAGGAAGAAAGGAAATGAAGGAGGGAGAATGGGAAGGAAAGAAGCATGCAGGGAGGGAGGCAGTTAGGAAAGAGAGAGGGAGGGATGAAGAAAGGAAGAAAGGGAGAAGGGTAGAAAGAAGGAGGGAAGGAAGAAAAGAAAAGAAGAAAGGAAGGAAAGAAGGAAGGAAGGAAGGAAGGAAGGAAAGAAGGAAGGAAGGAAGGAAGGAGGGAAAAAGTATTTGTTAAGCTTTTGATGTCTACCAATCACTATGCTAAGTGTTAGCGATATAAGTACAAATGCAAAGTTATATCCTCAAGGAACTTAAATTCTAATGAGGAGCAACCCATAGAGAGGAGTGGTGAACAGGGAGGGTTATTTTTATTTATAATGTTATAGGGAGAGTGAGTAGCACCAAGGGAAGTAGATTGATATACTCTATTTCTTTGTAGCTCCACTCACCATCCTCATGCAATGGCACTAATGATTTTTCTTTTGGCATCAGAATTAGAAAGTGCTGAGGATGAGAAGGTAAGAGTATGCATGTTAGGGAGCTGATGGCCAAAGTCAAGTGAAGTATGACCGAAGCTTGCTTAGATATAGTAGTTCATCTGAAGTATTTACCAATGTGTGTGTGGGGGTAGTAAAATGAGTTATTTTATGTAAATACATTTTGCAAAAGCTTAAGACAACATATGTGTTATTATTATTAGAGATAGAGGGGACCTCAAAGATAATTTAGTTCAATTCTTTAATTTTCTAGAAAGCAATCTAGAGAGGCTGTGGTTTTTCCTAGGTCACAGAGCTAGTGTAGAAGAATCACGTCTACTGCACCTTTTCCCTGATTCCTAGTCCAGAATGTTTCCTAGTACATACTGTGACTCTCCCCAACTCAGCTTACTTGATCCTACCTCTGTGCCTTTATTTAGGCTCTTCTCCCTTCCTAGAATGACTCTCCTCACCCAACACCATCACTTTCTTCAAGGGCCTATACTTGGACATACTTCCTTTATGGAGTCTTTGTTGACAATCCTCACCCAGTGCTGATAACTACCTCTTCTGCCTTACACTCCATGGCACTTGTTTATGGGTCAATTATACGTGAATTTCACTAACTAGATCATAAGACCTTCAGGTACTAGACTGCCTCTTTTTTTTGTATTTCCAAATAGTGGACTTTCAATACAAACTGGATGGATGAACAGATAGATAACATTTCTTTCTTACTCTGACATCTAACTTAATTCCTCCTTTTTCATTCATTCTGAAATGACCATTTTGAGTGCCTACTGTGTACAATACATTTTGTGAGGCATTGCATGGAATAACTAGATGAGTTAGCATGGTTTCTGCCTCTAAGGGGCTTACAATATATTGGAGCTAGCTGAACATGAACAAATCATCACAACACAAGTGGGATTCCCTCAGAGAAAAGTAATCAACATCCTATAGAAATTCAAGCAAAGCAGAGATAAAATTCTACTCCCTAATGTTTCATAACTATTAAATGGCATTTGACTTCAATTACATTGGTCTTTGTCAAATTCACTTGCAGCTTTTTTTTAGTCCTTTTACATGAGCAAACCAAACCCTGTAAAATCCTAAACTTGGTGGCCATGGAAAGAAGAAAGAAAATTAAGGAAGTTAACACATCGGGGTTTGGTGAGTGCCTGTCTCTGACTTTGGGATGAATTCTCTATTTGCTAGGAGCTCCTCTTTAAACACGTCTAGAATAGAACCCACTCCCATTTATAAGTGGGTCTTACATTGAACGACGAAAGGCCTGAAATTCCACAAAATGTGGAGCAGGTAGGGCTAGTCTTTAGCATCAATCTCTATTCCTTTAAGCTTTTTTTCAGGGGTTTATGGGGTGTTCAGGGAAGACTAGTCCCTCTAGTGTGAGGGAATTCCTGAACCTTTTCAGGGCTGCTCACCCACTTTTGGTGTCCACCTATCACCCAATTTTCACCCATGGCTCCAGGAAGCTGTAGCATGTGCTGTGGCCACACCCCAGTAGGCAGAGAGGTTAAACCAGATCAAGGATAACCAACATCCCTCAAACAGGTCAGTGAGTTAGGGGGATGTCTACTCCAAACATGTGAAGACTTTCTGGCAGAATGGGAGGATGACAATAATTTGTTCCAATGGCTGTGAAGGTGGCTAAAGCAGTTGCTGTGGAGCACTGAGAACTTGATCAGTCCTGGAAGACACCAAGGTCATCCACTATATTACAGGCAATCACCAGTCATCCTGACTTTTGTCCTGCCACTGGACTTCAATCACTCTGGAAAAGAGAGTGAGGCTGATGGTTTTGTACAACTCTGCCTCACTTTAATCCAATTCATTTGCAAGTCAAGATATTGCCCATCATCTACTATTGTACCCCAGCATCATGATGTCTTTGGTCCTCTTTGAAAACAAAGGACAAACAACAACAAGCTTTTATTTTTCTTCTCTTCTAGGTATGACTTCATTACCCCATGTGCCTAACTCTCTCATTCTTATCTAAGTTTGTCTTTTGAAGAACTATAATCATTCTTCTTTACCCTATCAATTAGTTAGCAATAATGGTGTTAACCTTTGGCATTTTTCTATGTTGCTTCTTTCTGTTCTTACTGTTCCCAGCTACAGGTACTGTGTCCCATTTCTGGAGGATTTTACTTTCAATTGTCTGTCACAAGTGAGAAGCATCAGAAAAAGGAAATTTATGCTAAAGTGTTAGTAGCTCATTACAGTTTATAATCACTATTCTAAGGGTCCATTTTGCTAGAAGGCACATGTGAAAACACTTTTGAAGATTTAGAGGAATAAATCTCAAATTGTGAAATTTCAGACATGTTGAAAAGTGATGGGCAAGATATTATTTCTCTTCCCCAAGTCACACCCTGGAAGTGGCCACCTCCCCTGCCTACAAGTAAGACCAGTCATCCTTGACATTAATGAATTTATTTCTGATATTTTTCCAGTAGAAAAAGTATATTGTAAGTTACATAACTTCGATCTTGTCGATAGTATTGCTTCATAGACAGAGAGATTCAACACATTTACATGTATGCATAAACACAAATTTCTTCTTCAAGAGAAGTCTCCAATATTTTAATTTAGCACTAAGGTGTAAAATATAAATGCTTTATTTGGGGAAATTTTTAAGTTAAAAATGCCAATCGGTGAATGTCTTTTCAAGGGGAATTTGGCTCAAACTAAGAATTTAGAAAAAAAAGAAACGCACAGAAAAGAGATAAAAGGGGTGATACCTTTCTAGAATTCCTATCATTTAGGGCGTTTTGAGAAAATTAGTTCCATATAGAAACCACAAAAAAGAATGCATTAGATTTGGAAACAGGATCTTATTCAACTCCATCTCTATTATTTACTGTCAAGAGAGACAAATCAGCTAGCCTCTCCAAACTTCAATGTCTTCATATTTAATATGAGGGGGTTGAACAGATGTTTTCTAAGGTTCTTTTCCACTTTAAATCCCAAGATTTATGTAAATACATAAAATTTCTGAAGGAGCAGGATTCACCATATCCTTGAGCTAAAATAACTGGTAGTTGGGCAGCTAAAGTAATGGTTGAGGACTAGATGAGTTTCTAGGAGACTTTAGAACTTGAAAATCAACAGAGACTGAAGGAGATGGGGGTGTTTTGGGGTTCCTTTTGAGAACAGTGTGCTCAATCCCTAGATTCTTTGCTCTTTGATGAATAACAACCACTCAGCATATTCCTTCAACAATTAATAATAATAGCTCATACCTCCTAGGGTTGTTGTAAAGATAAAAGGAGAAGATAATATTTGAAAAGTTCTTTATAAACTTTAAAGCACTATATGAATGCTAGCTAAGATTAATGGTGATGATGATGATGTCCAGGGAGTATATAGAAGTAGGAATAATTTTCATAAAGAACTGGCATGTCTTTATTGATAAAAGCTTTGCAAACTCTGCTCGGTTTTTTTTTTCTGGCCTGGTAAGTTAAGGAGAATGTTCTGCACATAGTTTTCTTAAATTTTAGTAATATACATGACAATGTCTCCCCTAATACATTTATAAAAATATGGAGATATACTCTAAAGAGTAGTATAGTTAGGTGCAATCATACCTTGTTAATTTTAAATGTACACTGACACATATGAGTAGAGAGAGGGGACCTATATGAGGGGTGTTGTGGAGATAGAAATGATAAGATCTGACTACTGATTGGATAGTTGGGATGAGTAAGAGAGTAGTTAAGGATGACATGGAGGTTGCAAACTTGAATGATTAGGAGTGGGAGGAGAAGGTAATGTACATGCCAATACAAAGCAATTTTTGGAAAGGAGTTGGTGTGGGGAAAATATGAATTTTGTTTTGAACATATTGAGTTTGAGACGCCCATGTGATATTCAGTTTAAAACATCCATTAGGTAATGGGTGGTGTAGGACTAGAGCTTAAGGAAGAAACACGGATATCTAAATCTAGCAGTCATCTGGCATAGAGGCAATAATTAAACCCATAAAAAAATTGATGAGGTCACCAACTGAGAAATTATATAGAGAAAAGAAAAGCAGGATAAAGTCTTAAAAGATACCCATGGTTAGTGAGTGTGACATGGATGAAAATGCAGCAAAGGAGACTATGACAGAGTGGTCAGAATGAAGAGGATCAACAGAGATCATTGTCCCTTAGATACACAGAGGACAGAGTAGCCAGGAGGACAATTGAGTAAATATTTCCTGGCTCCATGGACTGTTTTCTAGGATACATGATCCCACAAAGGACACTAGGACATAGCCTTTAAGGAATTTCTTTGAATAAATCTCCATACAGAGTTTTAATTATACACTTGTGCACTCACAGATATACACAGGAAAAAAAGGGGAAAAAAGAAACTTTAATTCTATCTACTCTATTAACTGCTATACTGCTATAAAGTGTGATAAACTAAAACTTGAAAAGTCAATCATTTTAAATTCAGTCTAATTTGAGTCTCATTGCTAGTTTGTTGGTTAGGTAATAGACCAACTTTAACATACTGTTCACTGATTGTAAAAGGTTTTCTTTAATTAGAATATAAAAGCTAAGCTGTTATCAAACTCCTTCCACTGTCCCTTCCTATTAATGATCTGTTTTAGGGTCATTCAAAACCTGGATTTATTTGTCAATTAAGCTGAGCTGAGGAAGGTAAAAACTTGCACTCTGTAGATGATTGAATGCATCTAACTCATAGACTTGTGAAAATTGACCATGACTTAGTTATCTGTAAGAGACAAATAACATCATCAGAAAGGAGTGGTTATATTATCAGGCAGTCTTTGCAGGCTTTGGGAGGCAGCTTTCTCTTCAGTCCATTAGCAACGCTTGGTGCAAGAAGCTTTATCCACCAATATCATTCCTCTGTCTCAGGTGGGAAATTTATTAGTGTGTATGGCCAGGGGCATTACCTTTTTAATGACTACTTTGTGCTATCAGGGCAAAATTTTGAGCAAAATAAAAGTTCTGGACTGCTGATGTCATTGTACCTTTCCCTTCCCTGGACTCTTCCATCCAATTTCCATATCTGCTCCCAAATAAACACACACTGAAATTTCCTCTTATATTCTCTATTTTAATGATTTTCTATCAATCTTTTTATGCCTAACTTGAATGCAACCTTCTCCATGGAAACTTCTGGGATCCCCCTCAGTTAGCAATACCCTTACTCCTCAGCTCTTTCACTGCACTGTAGCAAACACTGTATACACTTCTCATGTGACATTGTTTCACAGTTTCCTCCTAGATTTGAAGATCCTTGAGGGCAAGAAGAATGCCATTTCTCAATATTTATCTCTATAACACTTAGTATAGTCCTTTGGACACAGCAGAGCACTTGATAAGTATATTGTACTGTGTAATATTGCATTGCATTCATATTTCTCTTATTTCTCCCTCCTATCTTGGAAGGTCGTCCTATCTATTTATTTAAATCTCACTCTTCATTTAAGGCTCTCAAATTAAAACTCATCTCCTTTCCTTGACTTTCCTTGCCTACTCCATTGCCCTTCATTGTGACTTTTATTTGAATTTAGAATCTGGATCATATAATGTCCTGTCCTGAGTTAAATATTTTTCTTCATCCTGACTACAAGCTCCTTGATGGTAGAAAAAAAAGCATTTGTCTTCTCTTGTATCCTTCGCAGCTTCTAACTTGTAAGTCATATGTATGTAGTAGGACCTTTATTAAAATGTTTTCTGTCACACTTCAGATTTATGATTTCATCTAGTCATGTCTTCTCTTTTCTGAAGCTTTCTGAAAATTAGAACCAGAAATAATCACAATGGGGTGGGGGGCTTGGGAGGTAGTATAGTCCCTCTCCTTGAATATCTTCAAGCAGAGGCTAGATGACCACTTGTTAGATATATTATGGTGGAGAATCTTTTGAATCATACAGTTTAGACTAGATAGCCGTTGAGGTCTTAACTACTCTAAAATTCAGTTCTTTTCTTTTTAATTCTATGAAGCAAATTGCAACTCCTCCCCTCCCCTACTCACACTTTCTCTCACATACCTCAGTAAACAATCTGAATTTGTTGATGTCATCAAATGGCATGATCATCCAGTGGTCAGCCTTCTGATGATAAGCTTCTACAAATCTGCTAGAGTACAGACAGACTGGAGACAGAAATGTTATTGCTGGATCCATACTCAAGGACTTTCTCCTCTGAGCCTATGACTATTCTACTTTCAGGTAAGTACAAAAAGATACTCCCCTGGTCTGATTCTTTGCTTAAGATGAATCTACAATCATCCAGGAACTGTGTTGTTTATAGTGTTTTCTTGAATATGATCTATGTCAAAGTCCCTGGGATTTGGACCTATTGATCGTGAGCTCAGATCCTGAACTAACTCCTGCCTAGCACAGCGCCTAGAACAGAACAGATGCTTAATAAATGCTTATTGGTTGACTGACTGATCAATTGCCCCTGTGGATCTCTGACTTTAACACTGGAATGGTTTAAAGGTTATTCTCAATATTCGGAGTGGAGCATTGTGCTGAGAGCACCCCTTTTCCCTGCTCTGTAACTCTCCCTACCCAAGACACTGAATTTCCTCCAAACTCTTAATTTCTCAGTAATCCTTGGCATAGGCATGTTACCTCTACCCTCCAACACCACCTCATAAAATACTTCACATAAAGCTCCTCTCTTCCTTTCTACCTTACTTCACATTATTACTCTCCATGTACTATATAAATCAGCCTGCCTGTTGGTCCTCAAATGAGACATTTATTCTCCCATCTCTCTGTCTTTGTGCAGGCAGGGTCCCATGCCTTGAACTCTCTCTCTCTTTGCCTTTACCTCTTAGATTCCCTAGGTTTCTTCAAAACTCAGCTCACCACTTCCTGTATGAAGATTTTCCTAATTTCTTCAGTGGCTAGTCCCTATGTCTCCCTGCCAAACCCCTTTCTGAGAGGCATCATAGTATAATAGATAGAGAATTGGCCTTAGACCCATGAATCCTGGGTTCTAGTCAAAAGTCTGACAATGTACTGGCTATGTGAAACTTGGTGAGTCACAGAAACTCTCGATGATCTAGGTAGCACTAATAATACTATTAAGCACAGGGATGGAACTGACCTTCATTAACTGAGGTGGTTTTCTCAAGGTCTTTCTTTTTTATTATTTTGCTTGTATCATTAGCACCTACCACAGTGCCTGGTGCATAGTAGGCATTTAGTAAAGGATTGTTTATTTCTTGATTAAATAGTATTAGCTCAGACTATTTCAGTATGGTAATGTAGAAAAAAACACAACTAAATAATCTTTGTAAATTTAAAACCATTGACTCCTCCCTTTTTTTCTTCCAAATGAGTAGTGTGTGTGTGTGTGTGTGTGTGTGTGTGTGTGTGTGTGTGTGTGATTGAATACAAACATCATCGATCTCTTTAGAAGGGGAGAATTGTTTTATTCCTCTAAAGTAATGAAAGATGTAAGTTAAGACAAACATCCATCTGCTGAGTGCATCCATGGGAAAAAAATGTAGAACATAGACTTGCTCTGTCTATTGTCTTCTGTGCTTCTCTGGCCTCAAGCTGCTTACTGCAAATTAAATTTTGCCTTAACATGCCATCATTGGATGGGTGACTTGGGATCTAAGGAGTTGAGCTGTTAAAAGTTCTCTTTTTCAAAAAGGAATATTAACATAGTATGAAAATGTTGATCATATTTGTATAGTGAATTAACCTACTTTAGATGGTAAATTAAAATTGAAAAGCAAATTGATATTGGAAGGGAACAACAACTCATGATACTCCCAAAGTCTTTTTTTCACATCTGGCAGATAATGGAGCACTTTGAACCCAGCCATCTGCCCTTATCTTGCAACCTTATTTCATAATGATGTCCAACAGAGTAAGTACCATGCTCAGATTTAACGTACTATCTGGTTTCCCTTCTGTCCTTTGTGTGACAGGAACAACCCATTCTTATCTGACTCAAGGATGCTGACTTTGGTTATACTGGACAATGTTTGTATTAGGCAGTGTGTTCTTCCCATAGTTGGTTGGGAATTTGGTAACATAACTGGGGCAGGGGGGAGTGGAAGAGGCAGTAAGGAGGAATAAGAATCACAAGGAAAGAGGGATTAATTTTTAGGGTTGATATCAGTATCAAGAGAAAGGTTGATGTCAAAAGTTTCTCTCAGCTTTGAGACTCTATGATCTTATCTTACACACACACACACATACACACATACACACACACACACAGAATCTGTTCCAAGATGTTCTTATGATCCCTATCATTCTCCCCACAACTGTCACACATATGCCCAAATTCAAATGCTTGCCCATGTGATTTTCTTTGCTTGTACTACATTCTATCACCTTCTCTACCTTCCTAGATCATAATCAGCTTTTAAAGGGCAGTTCAAATGAAGCTTCTCTGTGAATTCTTCTGAAACTGTCCAATAAACAGGGCTCGATCTATCCTTTTTTTCCAAAATGATAATACTTAATATCTCTATTACTCATTTGGCCTGTAACATATAGTACCTTTTATTATCATCTTATTTGTATTGTGTCTAAGTTTGATCTCTGCAATGAAACAGCAAGCTGCATAAGGGTAAGATATTTTATGCTTCTCAGTGTCATCACAATGCTCAGCACAGGACTAGAGACACAGAGAGATATCAGTAAGTATAGGTTGAAATGAATGAACTTCATGGAGAAGGAATTCTGAGCATATACCCAGCACTGGTCTCAGTCGATCTCAGACTTTTTAAAGAATCTTTACTTTATCCAAATAGAAAATAAAAATAAGACCAGAACCAAAAACAAAATCAGTCCTACTTGGTGGACTATCTGAAAAGAATCCCTGCTTCATCCTTATCTTTACCCTGGTTGTGAGGCAGTTCCATGCCTTTGGCAATAGGCAGCATTGAAGAAGAAGATTAAACTAAATGGCCAGAGGAAAAGTTTCAAGCTTGGGCTTCCAGGACAGGCAAAAGCCAGAGCAGGTAAACATCTCAGGAGAGCTCTAATGGTAGGTCCACCTGCTATCAAATATCACCCCTATTACCAGAAGGCTCCCACAGATTTGAGTCACATATCTTGAAGAGCTCCTATGTAATTGAAAATGCTCCAGCAAACCTGGGAGTGATGGTACCTTTAGCCATTAACATCTGGATGAACAGCCAGTTGAAAGCAGAATCTAGGAATAATAGAGGAGATTATTGAGATTAAGAGGGATGCTAAAAGGGGAAATTGAAGTTGATATATTTAGAATTAGAAGGACCAATTTTCCACATGTAGAAGCTGGTGTTCAGAGTTGGAAAGTTGACCTGATCAAGTTAATCCAGCTTGTAAATAGGGAGGAGTCAAAAGTACTTTTTTCCACTGTACTTTTGGTATACAAGGTCAACATACCTGCCCGTAGATAAGTAAAGTTAATGTTTCCACAGGGAAGCTTCTGGACATACATATTCATCACTGTGAGCTGAGGTGTTGAGGAGAGGGAGATGGTCAAATGAAAAACAACCAAATAAATAAGAGTCAACTAAATAAAAAGTCATAAATATTTTCTGATTTTCTCATCTACTCTGCACTATCCCTTCTGTTGCCTTGAAAAATTGAATTATGATTCTTCAAAATCACAGCCTTATTGTATTCCTCCATGGCCTTGCCCTAATGGATGATGGATTGTTAAACAGGGCCTGCCACAGACAATAACCCTTTCTGGCCACAGTTTATGTTTATCCTGCTAAACGCAATTAGGAGCAAGCTTTGGTCTCCCAATCTAGCTTCCTGGCATTGATCTGTTCAAATTTATAGCAGAAAATGTCACTAAGGACTTCAAATTCTTTTCTCCCCTTCACCTAGCTATATTAGAGGCTGGAAAGCCAAGACAATGTATTTCATTTTGGTTGAAAATCTGGTTTCCTGTTTTGCTCCAGTTCTTAAAATGCCATCTTTCTTGAGTCTGGGGGTGGGAGATGTGTGCCCAGCTCTCTCACACCATATTGGGTTCTATCCCCTCCTTTCAATTGCTTGCTCGGTTGGTTCCTTGATCCAGATCATTTCACATCAGGGTGGACCACCTAGAAAGCTGCTTACAACGAAACCTCCCTTCATGTACTTCTAGGTTCTACCCATCAAGTTTCCACATACTATTTCTAGGTTAATCTGCCTAAAGTACTATTTTCATCACACCACTATTTTGAATAAGAATATTCAATGTTTCCCTGTCTCTTACAGGAAAAAGTTTAAACTCCCTAGAATGGCACTTTGCCCTATCTAGAATCAGTCAGTAACCTGCCTTTCAATCTATTTTAAAAATTTATTTTTATTAATGCCTTCTGTTTTTTATGTTTCATTGTGAATGTATCCATTCCCCTTAGCAAGTCTTCTCTTTGAACAGAAATTTAAAAATAAATAAAGTAAAAATAAAAATAAAAAGGTCCCTATCTGCCAATAGCAACCACTAAATGAGCAACTACCACAGCCAATGTTGGCAATGATACATGTTCTCTACTCTTCTGAAGTCTGATCTTGGTCATTATATATTTTTAAAAAGTTCAATTTTTTGATTGTTCTTTCTGTATATATTGTTATAGATATTGTGTACTACATTATTATTTGCTCTGTTTCTGTACACTAAAGATCATGGACCTCTCCATCTGACTGACAGCTAGATCTTTCATTATGTTTTGTTTCCCTCTATTAAAATGTAAGATCCTGGAGAGAAGATTGTCTCCTCCTTTCTATTTGTATCCCCTATTGTTAGCAGAGTGCTTTATGGAAGAAGCATTTAATAAATCCTAATTCATTGATTCATTAATTCATTCATGATCTATGTTGTTTTCTTAGCTCTGCTTACTTTATCCTGCATCAGTTCATGTCTCCCTAGGCTTCTCTGAAAATTTTCTATTTGCCATTTCTTGTGGTACAATAATATTCTATTTTATTAATTCCCCATAAGTGATGGGCACTTACTTAGTTTCTAACTCATCACTCCCACAAAAGTGTTGTAATTAGTATTTCAGTATATGTAACATCTTTGTTTCTGCTTTTGATCTCTTTGAGGTCAAAGCCTAGTAGGTACATATACATACAGTCTGTATATATACCAAAGATATGGACACTGTAGTTGTTTTCATAGCATAATTCAAAATTGCTTTCCAGAGTGATTGAAATGATTCACACCTCTAAGAATATATTAATGTGCCTGTCTTAACATAGCCTCTCCATCTTTTACACTAACTATCTTATCATCTTTGCCAATTAGTTCAATGTGAGGTGATACATACCTCATGGTTGTTTTGATTAATATTTCTCTTAGTGATTTGGTGCCATCCTTTGCATGGTTTCTAATAGTTGGAAAATCATCTTTTGAGAACTCCTTGTTTATATACTTTGACCACACATATGCTGTGGGCAATGGTTCTTAAACTTGTATATTTATGTTAATTCCTTATATAGCTTGGATTCAACCTTTTTTCCATTCTTTTTCTCTATACGACAGCTTAGCTCTAGCTAATATAGTAACCACCACAAAAATAAAACTTGTGTTTTTTCCTCTGAACCTTTGTAAATTTCCTTCCTCTACTAGAACTACCCTGCCTGCCTATGAAATATTATCCATCCTTTAAGACCTAATTCATGGCCTAAATTCTCCATGAAGCCTTACCACTTGAACAGGAAATTCTCTTTCCTTTTGAATTCCTAAGTAGTTATTGTCTCCTCTACTCATATTATAATAGCTGCATTTAAATAGCATTTTAAGGTTTGTAAGCCCTTTTAATTTTATTTTCATAATGACCTTGGAGGTATGAGCTCTTATTATCTTTATTTCTCAGAGGAGGAAACTGAGACTGAGAGACGTAAAATGACTTGCCTGGGCTCACACAGTTAGTGTCTGAAGCAAGATTTGAACTGATATCTTCCTGACTCCAGCTCTAGGACTTTTATCTATTATACCACATAACTTTTCATATATGGCACATATATTGCTCTGTCACATTTTAAAATTATATATATATGTATATATACACATATGCATACATGTATATATGTTTATATGTATATATATATATGTATCTGTGTGTCTGTATATGTGTGTTTGTGTGTGTGTGTGTGTGTGTGTGTGTGTCTTCTGACATTCCTGAAATTCCTAGAAGGTGGGATTTGGACAATTTATTTTTTTGTATATACCACAGTACCTATGATAAAAATAGCTTAAACATAAATACCCTACGTTGGGAAGGAGAAGGGGGAGAAGTATAAACAGTCATATAGAACTACATCCACTATGCAATAATGGATAATATCCAGAGTTATTGGGAAAATAAAATGTCCATCACACCAATGAGGTATTTCTCTGAATCAGTACAACTGTCAGCAGTTTTGTTCCTTACTTCTCTTTTACACACTGACTTATCCGCCAAGGAATAAAAACCAGCAGAAGAGGGACTCTTTTCCTGTTGATATTTTTGATCAGATAAAGACATTCCATATGGCTTGTCTGATGCAACTCTCTGCTCTGTAGTCACCATGAATTTAGAAGGCGTTATAATCATTCATAACTGTAACCCCTGGGATTCCTCATTAACTATAGCAATGTTAGAGTACCCTTCTAGCCCAACAGTGTATGTGAGTTCCATGTGTCTCCTCGAAGGACCTTGTCCTTTCAATATAGAAGATTTTCACTTGTTATGGGTTCATCTATACATTCACTTATGGGGATGAGGAACGAACCAGAAACAAGCCACTCCTACCACTGCCTCTTGACTTTTCTACCATATTGGCATTAATATCACCTAGTAAGCACAAGCTTGATAATGCTTCCAAAGTTTTCTCCATTCCATTCTCCATTTTTGAAAGTTACACTTAAGGACATGAGGATTCCTTCACATAGGTACTTGATAAATATTTGTTGATGACTGTGATAATATTGACGCCAATAAACTCACAAAGGCCAAGAACATATCTAACCTAGCTGACACTCTTTTTTTGGCAGATCCTTTCAAATAATGCTGCTAAAAGTCTTAAAGTATTAATGCATTCTTCTGCATTTCAAAAAGAGTATGTTAAAATCCTCCTTGCTTCTCTTAATAAAGGTTCTTTACATTTCTTTAAATAGCTCTGTATATTAATAAAACTTATAGGCTTCATCATTTTGAAGAAAATTCTATGCCATTTCAGCTTATGAACATTTTTCCTTTCCTTTTTTAAAAAAATTTGGATATCATCATTTTCATCTCGTGTTCTTTTTTTATTAAAGACCCTGGGAATGATGTCTTTTTCATACAGGGCAAAACCAAGGTAATACATATCCATTGATAGCTTCGAGTTCATATCCACTTGTGCTTAAAATGTTTCTAACCAGGCATCAGCAGAATGGTCTGAATATGCAATATGAAGAGGCCAAATTGGCTAAGAATATAATTGGACTCAACATCACATTGTAATTAAACCTGTGGAAGGCTTGAACATGCCACCTCTCTGCCTCCCAGATGCAAGGAGAAACACAGGCTTTACCGACCATGGGAAAATGGACTGATTAATTACACGGTGATGTGATATTATTCCTGCCAGGATAGTCCCTCTGAAATGTCAGAAGGATTAGAAGTGCCACATCTTCCTCCTAGACTCTAATCTTAAAGGGCCCTAGGATGAAAACACAGCAATTACGTTCATAGACTGTGTCAATTTTACAATAGAAAAAAGAGCGTTCCCAACAGCAAATAATTATAGCACTGCTTAATGATTGATTTAACATAGAAAACCCATCTAATTCCTTTTGTCATTACAATCTACAGTACTAACAATCTAACAATGCTGCCTTCGTGGTTAGACATTACATTAGCATTAAGAATAATGCTAATACAACATGCAGTTTAACTTGTTATATTGTGAGTCAGTATTGCTTCCCTATACACACAGTGCGTTATAAGCGCTATTAGCATAGCATTTATTCCTAGTGATACCTAAGAGCCAAGAATTAGGTTTTTAGCAACTGCAAGAATGCAAAAAGAGTGGAGATGGCAAAAGAAGCCTCTTGCATGTGTGAATAAACATGATTTCTGCCTTACTACCCACAATTCAAGGATAGGCGATTAATGTGTGATGGGAAAAACACTGGAATGGGAATCAAGAAGTCTTGTGTTAAAGAAATAGCTGGGCCACTAGTGACCTTGGGAAAGTCACATTGTTCTCTCAATCTTAATTTCCTGCTCTGTAAAATGAAGAGATGGGAGTAGATGGTCACCACGATCCTTTTTATTTCCATAAGCCTATGTTGTTTTAAGAACCTCCAGTAAAATCTATTAGGTAGAATTGTGATGGTTTGCAGTAAATCCAAGTTTTTAGAAACATTTCACCTGAGTAGATAGCTATATCACTGGAAACATAAAATCATGGAAATCATCAGAGCTATGACAGAAACCATAGTTATTTGCTGTCTCCTACTTGGCAGTGACACTGCCTTAGCTACATCTCTGAACTGCATCAAAAAGATTGTTCAGGATGGTACTTTCATGGGCTTGTGCAATGAAGTGAAATCTTGAGACTGGAGGACTGGCTGATCCACAAATTGCCCTAGAAGGACCCAGGCTTAGAGTTACATCCTAACTGGACTCTGCAGATATGCAATCTCTAACTTTCTGGTAGCTGAGGCCTGTGAGAAACTGGCTGCACCAACAGGCAGTCCTAATCTAAGCAGAAATGTAGTGCACTATTGATTAAAATATCCAGCATTTTAAAAGTGTATATACTGTTTGCTGATCATTGTGCAATGTATCTGTAGAGATACCGAAAAAAAAAAAAGGCAAGGCCTGATTCCTGTCTTTAATGGACCGTGTGTGCGAGTGCATGTGTGCGTGTGTGTGCGTGTGTTGTCGGGGTTGGGTTACACACTTTATCTATGATATAAAGTAGAACAGCATATGAATATGAAAGAGGCAGAAACAAAAGGAATGAAGGACATCCAAGGAAGGATATAGGCGGAATGTTCTGCAGACCTCTACTTTACTTAATGCAAATTTGTGGGGGTGGGGTGGGAGACGAGGGGAAAAAAGGAAGGGCGGGAGGGAAGGAGGACGGGGGCTGCACTTCCGTGGAGGTAGCGCGCCAGGGGTCCAGAGGTTCAAGGATATATTGGGGCCAGGCACATAGAAGCTAGAGCAGGAGGAAGAACTGGGCAGGGCGGGGTGGGGTGGGGGGGTGGGGAAGGGACAGACACGTTGGGGTCGGACACAAACAGACAAGAAAGGACAAGCAACTGGTGCTGCTGGGAACAGACAGGTGAGCTTGGGCAGAGGGAAGACAACCATTCTACTTCCCCCCTGCTTCCGCCTCTGCGCTGCTTTCACTTGGAGGATTTGTTTGGTTTAGTGTGGTTTCTTTTTGGGGGGTGGGGTGGAGTTGGGGGGGGGGGAAGTGATTGCCAAGCAGAGGCGCCCGAGCAGAGAAAGAACGCAGTGTTGTATGAAGTTAATATCGGTGTTTTCCTCCCAGCATGTGGCTTTCTTTCAGAATTCTTTACATAAGTCAAGTTTGCATAATGTGAATTTATGTAAAGCGAGAACCATCTGTATATTTTCTCATTGAAGGATGTAATATTTTAAACTCTTATGTTGTTGATTAGGTCTCAACAGGGAGGAATGGTGCGGCAGAAGGACAGACTAAAAATCATAGAAACAGAGAGGAAAGAAAATTTCCAGTGCATACAAAGGATGAAAAGTAGTCTGGCTTGACTGTGTTATACAGCATGGAGGGAGGACTTGATTTAGGATTTTATTCGATAACAAAACAACAACAACAAACATTTATTAAACAGCTGTTGTATGCAGCAGCATGCTATATTAGAAGCTTGAGGGAGATATAAAATTTAAAGGAGAGGTTTCCTGCCTTCAAGATACTCACAATCTAGTAACTGACATAAGGCACTATCAAAATTAGTGCCAGTTCATGATAACGGCTTAAAATTGTATTGTTGACTCGTAAAATATATTGTTACTGTATTTTGGGTATGAGAGATAGGATTAATACTGAGTGAATGAGAGAAGATTTCTGGGAGGTGGTGGTTGTTGGGAAATGGGGGAGGGTGGGTATATAGCAAGCGCCCGGTGTCATTGTGATCAGAAACATGGAAGTGTGTTCAGTGAATTTACGGGATACAGAGATTTTGGCTGGAGAATGAAGTGTGTGTAGGTAATGCTGGAAAGTTGGCATCAGAACTTTTAGAGGGTTTTGAAATGTGACTCAGAGGAATATAAAAATTACTTGGGAGGCCGCAGGTCTATTCTACTGGACTTGTCCATTATCTCCAGTATGCCTTTACTGTTTTCTGCTTTTAGACATCATTCTAATTTGATAGGTAGAACTTTAGAGTTGCTCTAAATTTTTTTCTTTAAGTATTAACAGTTTAGAGTATTAAATATATATATTATAGATACACACATACGCATACATATAGACACATATATATACACATGCATACACACATATACACATGCATGCATATATACAACTACATACATTCATATACACACAGATACATACATATAAATATACACTCATATATACAGCTATACATACACACATATACACATATGTGTATGTATGTGTGTATATATAGTTGTTGACAGCTTCGATTTTTTCCCTTGATTTTCAGTGGTTCCCTATTACCTCCAGGATAAAAGAGACAGTACCTTTGTTGGACATTTTGAGCTCCTCACATTCTGGCTCCTTCTTGCCTTTCTAAGCATTGTTCATAATGATTCTTTCCACGTAGTCTATGAGGTATGCATATAGCCCTGTCTGCTGTTCCTCACCCATGATGCTCCAGCTTCTCTTGCTGTGCCTTTGCCCTGGTCATCTGCTTTGCTTGGAATACTCTCTCCTCTACTTTCCCTTTGCCTCTTGGAACCCCTCACTTTCTTCAAGACTCAGTTGAAGCTCTTCCTTCTGCAGAAGGCGTATCCTGGCCCCAACAGCCATTAGTGCTTTACTGTGGAAAAGTAACTTGGACACTGCTTTGTAGGTCTCTTCTATATACTCACAGAAGTGAATGTTTTCTCTACCATTAGAATTTAAGCTCCTTGAGGAAAAGGATTTTTCCCTCTTATATCTATATGGTTTTTGATTAAATTATTGGAATTGATAGAAATGATACTTTCTACAGATTTTTTTCTATGCCCTCATTTCAATTTGCAGTCCAAATAAAGTATACATTAACCATTTTTTTAGGGAGAGTATGTCTCTGTTGCAGAGATGTAACTAGGGGAGAAGAATAGGGGTTTGATCTCAGGGTACCCAATTTGGAAAGCCCTGAAAACACTTGATGTCCTTCCAAAACACAGAAACTTAATAGAGTTCACCATCCAATTAGTAGGAATAATTTATTAAAATAGGTAGTTACCAAATGTCAGTTTGGACTAATATTCTTTCCCTCAGAAAGTGATGGCATGTACCATGTTACTGGGGACCCCAATTTTAGTGATTACTGCTGGGGGATAAATACAAACTATAGTCCCCGTCTTTGAGGATTTGCTCCCATGTTGTCTTAAGTCTTTTTCATACCACATCCTTATTCTTCTTGTTTGGTCCTCCAGACTATTCGTGAGAAAGGAGATCAATAAGGAGGATATGTGTTTCTTGTTGTGCTTCCTCATGTCCTTGATGATTCTTCTAGAGTTCATGCAAGGTGTGTATAACTTTCAGGACAATGGAGCTAGCTGTTGTATGTAAATTATCTCTCAAAGCCTTAAAATTCCACATTTCACATTACTTAGACATAGTATCCACTATGGATTGGTTGAGTGTAAAGGTGGGAAATCATTAGAGTTTATGTCCCAGCATGCCTAAAAGTCTAAGACTTTTTTTTTTCTTGGAGGTGCCACTACTTCCTGTTTAACACATCGACCTGCCTATTTGGCTTTTGACAGCACTATTGAATTTTTGCTGAATTTTATGCTTCAGGAAGGACATAAAATAGCAGGTTTCCCCCTGGGTTTCCCAGCTTCCGCTCCCCCTTCCACTCAAATTTACAAGAAACTTTGGTAACAATTTGTAGATTCCATGAAAATGCTTCTCTGTCTCTGTCTCTGTGTCTTTCTGTCTGTTTCTTTTTTTTTTTTGTCTCTGACTGTGTCTTGTCTTTGTCTTTCTGCCTCTATGTCTCTGTCTCTCTGTCTTTGCATCTCTCTCCCTCCCTCCTTCTCTCTCTCTCTCTCTCTCTCTCTCTCTCTCCCCCTCTCTCCCCCTCTCTCCCTTCCCCTCTCCCTCCCTCCTTCCCTCTCTCCCTTCTGGAAGTCTGTGGTCAAGCATTTTCAAATTTTTTTAAAAAAAGTATCGACCACGACAAGCATCAAACTGGAGTTAGCAGTATGAGATACAATATTACAGAACTGGAATCTCAGTATTTAGCTCAATTTGTGCTTGAACAAAAATCTTTTCTGTCTCTACTAGAAGACTTCTAGCAATAGGGAATTCACTATGTCACATAGAAGCCCATTCCGACTTTCGTCCAGCTTTAATATTAGGAAGGTGTTTTTTCTTGTAATTAATAGGAAAGTGTTCCTCCTTCCCCTAATTAATAGGACGTTCTATTTATTTTTTTTTCTCCTGAACTTGGAGTTAAAAAGACCTGAGATCAAATCTGGCTTCAGGCCATGTGACCCTGGACAATTTTCGGAACCTCTGTTTGCCTCAGTGTCCTCATCTATAAAATAGTTATAAAAATAACACCTACCCCTCAATGTTGATATGAGGATCAACTGAGATAATATTTGTAAAATACTTTGCAAACCTAAGGGCACTATAAAATGTTATCATTTTTATTGATGGTGGTGGTGGTGATGATGATGATGATAATTACCAGGAAGGTTTTTTTATTATATAAATTTGTTTCTATGGCTTTCAGACATTGATCCTTATTCTGACATGTGATATCAGTCACAGTACGATAGCCCTTCAGATTCCTGCAGGTCGTTCTCATGTCCCCACTAAGTCTTCTCTTCTCCGATATAAACATCCTCAGTTATTAAACAAAAATTCTCATTTGGCACAATATTCAGTTTTTTCCTTAACAAGGTTGTCCTACTCTGTATACTCACTGGCTTGTCTGTGTACATTCTAAAACATGGGTCCAGAACTAAACACTACTGCAGATTTTATCTGCCCAGTGCAAAGTACAGCGGAATGGTCACCTCCTTCGTTTTAGATTCCAAACCTCTATTGTCTGATCATAAGGAATGCAGCAGTTATAATGAAGGAGCGAAAAGGAGTTTCTCATGGAATGAGTGCGTGGAATAGAGTCTCTTTTAATTTCTATTTAGGCCTGTACCTGAACTCAATGACTTTAAGGGATAACATTCTAGACTTTCAACATAAGAAGGCTCTAACTTTGAATAGAAGATGCTTGGGGTAATGGCACAACTGCATTACCAAGAAGTTTTGTCTTCATTGGAAAAGTGGTAAATTGAACAAGTATGTAATAATTAAAGGAACATGTGACAGAAGAAAGAACACTGGTCTTGGGACCATGAGACTTGGGTTCTAGACCTAGTTCTGCTTTTATCTATGATCTTGTATGATTTATTTACCATCTATGGGCATTAGTTTGCTAACTTTGAAAATGACAAGGTCAGACCAGAAGATCTCTAAGGTTCCTTCCAGGTCTACCTGATCTGTATAGATAGTGCATCTGGAACACTGAGACTTCTATGGCCTGCAGTATGTGGATAATCAATCAGGTTTTGTTTGTGTCTCATCAGCTCATTCTTTAGATAAGCACTGACAAATTTGAGCAGAGAGAAAAGATGAAGAAAGTATATATTTATCAAAAGAACAAAGTAGTAGGCCTTTCTGAGGTCATGCTCTTAAGAAAGCTGCCTGTTTCCCATGATGATTTTACTCTGTTGTTCTGGTAACCTTAATTGATGAAATAGTACAAAATTCATGTGGTGGTGAGGATCAAATGAGAGGATGTATGTAAAGCACTTTGTATATCTTAAAGTATTTTATTAATATCATTATCATAGTCATCATCATCGTCAACATCATCTTTTTCTTCGTCAGTTTGGCCGAGGATGTTTTGTTCTGTTCTCTCTTACTACTTTGAGACAAGCACAATGGTGTCTAAGATTATATATGACTATGACCTTGTTAAAAACTCAGGGAAAAGCTTAGGCCATTTCATTCACTTGTTTTAAAAACAGTGTTAATAGATTTTAGCAATAAGAGTAAATATGTGGAGGGCCAGGTATTTATTCCACTCCCCATGGGGATAGGTTCTATGAACATAACGGGTTGATTCATGGCCATATCTATCCAAGGTGCTTATCTCTGTTATTATTAGTACTGGGATAGGTCTTGACAGTAAGCTGCTGATTAGAGATGAGAGCCCAAGTCTTCAAACAAAACAAACAAACAAACAAACACATTGCTTAAGGGCCCCATGAGATTGCTCTCCATTCTCATCCTTCTAGGGATCACTTTGTGGAACAGAAGCAAGAGTAGTTTGTCTTTAGTGCCCATCTCCCATTTGGGTCCCTCTGTCTCTCCCCTCCTCAGTCCATTTCAGTGATTCCTAGTATCTTTCCACATCCTTATACATGGACTCCTAGTATTCTCTTGGTGTTTGGGTCTCTCCCTGTGGAATAGAAAATAAACACATTCAAGCTGAGAAAGTGGTGGATGGAATTGGGCAGGTGGAGAGACATTGGTTCTTGAATTGTCAACCTAGAGAGGAGTTGAAAAAAATTAAAATACTCATTGTGAAATTTCAAACTCTGTGGGAACTGGCTAAAGAGGTTACTTTTGAGTAGGAAGACCTTTACAGACACCTCTTCATCATTAAAAAAAAGGTGTGTCTATAGGTGTCAAAATTATCAAAAAAAAAAGGCGTATGTCTATCGGTAAATATAGCCTTCTCTGCATACCACTTTTTTATCAAGATGTTCTAAATTGGGCAACTGGATGGCAACAAACATTTATTAAGGGCTCTCTTCTTGACAATAACTATGCTCAGCTAACTTAAAGGTAAATTTTTGTTCTTTTATTTTACCAGAGAGGCAACATGGTAGAGGGGTAGAGAGCTGGCCTTAGGACCAGGAAGACCTGGGTTCAAGTCCTACCTTGGATATATACTTGCTCTGTGACTCTGCTAATGACACTTATCCTGAGGATCTAGGCAACTCTCTAAGGCTGTTTCAGAGCAGGTACTGATCTGCATTAGTTGGAGGGGGGGGGGGTCTTTACTTTTTGGTAGTTTCCTATACCCATGAAATCATAGGTCCTATAAAAAAATAAAAAAAAATAACAAAAGCCTAGTCATATTTACTAATTGCCTTGTTTTTTATGTGCTCCCTCTAGTCTCCTCACCCCTTTGATTCCTTTTGGATTTTCACGCATGATGTTACCCAAATCTTTACATTTTTGCCTCTTAAGCCACTCCCATTACCAGCCCTGCCATTGTCTCCAGTCTGACTGCTTATACATTCTGTGAGCATGATGAATCTTTGCCACATTTTATTCCTATCCCCACTATCAAATCTCCCTGGGGTTTGGAGAAAAGGAAAGTGAAGTCTGCATTTTGATAAATACATCCTCAAAGTATGGAAGGAACATGCCTGGAAAATGGTCCTGAGAATAATTGGAGGCCATGTCTCTCTGTAAGTCTTGTGTATTTTTTATCAGCAGGCAACAAAGCTTATAACAACATTTTTCTAAGGGCTTTGTTCAGCCCCTTGTTAGCCACATTAAATAGTTCATAAATAAATCAGGTCAGAGGAGATTGGAAAATGACGACTACCCAAATACAAGGATAATTTTTATGTTTTTCTAAAACTAAGTCAACACCAACAGTTATTCTCCTCTCAGTCATGTCTCAGTTGTGCTCACAAAGGTCCTAGTGCAGGGTGATATAGTTTCTGTGAATTAGAGCTCTTCTAGCATAGGCTTTTCTAAAAGGCATGGCTAGAATACTGCCTTCAGTAAAATTGCTGCTAGCTGAAGCTGGTCATTGGCACCTTCCCACTTCCCTTTCTTCATATTCTTTTGACGTTTATCTTTCATAAACTTCAGGTGCTCAATGTCTTCATGCTTTCCTAGCTGCCTCTTCATCTTTACTATGGCTCTCTATTCAGGCTTGCCTTCATTCCCAGGATCTCGTGTCCCCAAAGTATCTTTCTCACAAAGACTTCCCACAAGGAATCTTCAGTGAAGCTTTGAAACAGCTCTAATTTTTAGATTTTTCCTCACATCAAGCCTAAACCCACCTCTCCCCAACTTCAACCCATTGCTCTTAGTTCTGCCCTTTGGGACCAAGTAGGACAAGGCTAATCCATTACTCTTCCACATAACAGCCCTTCAGATGCTTGAACACAGTGATCATGTCCCCCCCAAGTCTTCCCTTCTCTGGGCTAAGAAATCTCTAGACTCTTATAAATATACAGACACTGCCTCCTGTCATTCACACTAGGTTAACTGCATGTTAGGAGACAAGGAATCTAATTAAGCTTGTTCACATTAAGGAGTGAATGACTCATAGCCCAGCTTAACCTTCCCAGGGACATTTATATTTTAGAAGATGAGGTTTTTAACACAAAATGGATCTCTGATGGAATTTTAGGTTGAATTAAGTGAAGAATGTCAGACAGGATGAAGGGAGGATGTTATTTCTGGCACTCCTTAAATCATGCTATGTAGATGTGAATCTAGCCTGCTTATTTGTATGACTGACCCTGCTGCTGGGTGGGAATAGGGTTTTTTTTTTGTTACCATAGGCATTTATGAAGTCCATACATGAAAATTCTAGGGTCAACTCACAGAGAATCGCCTTTGTCTTCATGTTTCTTCCCCTCAGTGAACTGGCTTCTTGTCAGTCGATTCATTCATGAGGATCATGGTGTGAACTTTACTATTCAACATTCAGAACACTCAGGATGTTACAGACAACTAGTCAAAAACTGAAAATTTCTGTCATTGTTATAAGCATATGGATGTTTATCAAAGAGTGGCCCAAGCATGTGGTTGACTCTACTATAATTGTAGTTGGAGCTATATCTAAGGCAGGCAAACTGTTGCTTTGTCCAGGAAGGACCCAGATTTGGGTGATATTCCAATAATATTTCACCATGTTGGGTTGTCCTTTGAGTCCTTCTTTAGCCCCCTGCCAAATAGGATGGCCACTCCTTGTTTACTTGCCTGGCCCTGGACTAAAACTCCCAAGAATATTGTTGCTATCTCCAAGAGACTACTTTGCCTCTAACTTCCACGTTGGCTTGAGTGTATCAAACCAAGGTGGAATGTATAAGTTATTCCACCCAGCCTGAAGAACTGTATTCCAGGGATCAGCCAAGATGATAATGCTCCTGGATTTTAGCTGCCTGACTCAGAGTAGGCTATTAGTTCATTAAACAGAAAGATGACAACAGTGTTCTTTCAGTCATTTTTAGTGTTTTTTTATGACCTTCAGAGCACCTACAGAAATATTCAATGTATCCCTGATTTCATAGATTTCATAGATTTCACTATTGGTGAAACTCACAACCCTACCATCCTATGTGACTTGACTTCTCATAGGTTTGCCACAGGAGTGGCAATATACTGCAGATTTTTCTTTCTCTTGACATCTTGTGAATTCAGATGGAGCACACTGGATTTCTTTGCGATATTCCTCATTCTTGCTACATAAACTGCTCATTTTTTTCTTTTTATAAATTTCCTTGATGAAATCTCTTGTATCTATTTTTTTCACCATTTCTCTTTAGACATAAGATGCAGCCTGTTCACATATACCATCCACTGCTCCATTGCCTCTTGGTGAAATTAATTTTTTAATACTTTGGAGGCTTTTGTTTCTGTGTCTTGGCACCATAAAACAATACTGGAAAATACTATTTAAAAAGATGAACCTTTGTTTCCATGGTAAAATTGGGTCATTTACAGAGATTTGAAATTTTCTGAAGGCAATCCAATTTGTTCTTCTGTTGTTCATCTCAGGATCCTTTTGTCCAGAGATCTGTGTAACATCTGTGTGAAACTCACAGATACAAACACATACATGCATACACAAACAATGATATACATACTCTATAGGTTATTCATCCAAATACGTTTCATAATCTGAGTAATAATGTTTTTTCATCCATTTAGTCTTTCTTGTATGGTCAGGCCAAAAACTTTTCAGTGACAACATTTTTTTCAAGAAATTCTGCATCTTTCTTTTTTTTAAGGTTTTTTTTTAATGAATAATGATATCTTTAATATTTTTAGTTTTCAACATTGATTTTCACAAGAGCTTGAATTACAAGTTTTCTCCCCATTTCCACCCTCCCCCCCACTCCAAGATGACATATATTCTGATTGCCCCATTCCCCAGTCAGCCCTCCCTTTTCTCAACCCACTCCCCCCATCCCTTTTTCCCTTACTTTCTTGTTGGGCAAGATAGATTTCTATACCCCATTGCCTGTATATCTTATTTCCTAGTTGCATGCAAAAACTTTTTTTTTCAAACATCTGCTTTTAAAACTTTGAGTTCCAAATTCTCTCCCCTCTTCCCTCCCCACCCACCCTCCCTAAGAAGGCAAGGAGATCAACATAGGCCACATGTGTATCATTATGTAAAACCCTTCCACAATACTCATGTTGTGAAAGACTAACTATATTTTGCTCCTTCCTCCTTTTCTCACTTGACCCTGTCTGTTTTCAAAGTGTTTGCTTTTGATTACCTCTTCCCTCTATCTGCCCTCCCTTCTATCATCCACCCTTTTTTAATCTCTTTCCTCCTTTTTTCCTGTGGGGTAAGATACCCAATCGAGTGTATATGTTATTCCCTCTTCAGATCAAATCTGATGAGAGCAAGATTCACTCATTCCCCCTCACCTGCCCCCTCTTCCCTTCCAATGAACTGCTTTTTCTTGGCCCTTTTATGCAAGATAATTTACCCCTTTCTATCTTTCCCTTTTTCCCTCTCTCAATATATTTCTTTCTCATCCCTTAATTTGATTTTATTTTTTTACATATTATCCCTTCATATTCAACTTACCCTGTGCCCTCTGTCTATATGTAAACAAAATAGTTCAACTTTAGTAAGTCCCTTATGATTTCTCTTTCTTGTTTACCTTTTCATGCTTCTCTTGATTCTTGTGTTTGAAAGTCAAATTTTCTATTCGGCTCTGGTCTTTTCACTGAGAAAGCTTGAAGGTCCTCTATTTTATTGAAAGTCCGTATTTTGCCTTGGAGCCTGATACTCAGTTTTGCTGGGTAGGTGATTCTTGCTGTTAATCCTAGCTCCATTGACCTCTGAAATATCATATTCCAAGCCCTTCAATCCCTTAATGTAGAAGCTGCTAGATCTTGTATTATCCTGATTGTATTTCCACAATACTCAAATTGTTTCCTTCTGGCTGCTTGTAGTATTTTCTCCTTGATCTGAGAGCTCTGGAATTTGGCAACAATGTTCCTAGGAGTTTTCTTTATGGGATCTTTATCAGGAGGTGATCAGTGGATTCTTTCAATTTCTATTTTACTCTCTGGCTCTAGAATATCAGGGCAGTTCTCCTTGATAATTTCTTGAAAGGTGATATCTAGGCTCTTTTTTTGATCATGGCTTTCAGGTAGTCCAATAATTTTTAAATTATCTCTCCTGGATCTATTTTCCAGGTCAGTGGTTTTTCCCATGAGATAGTTCACATTGTCTTACATTTTTTCATTCCTTTGGTTCTGTTTTGTATTATCTTGATTTCTCATAAAGTCACTAGCTTCCACTTGCTCCAATCTAATTTTTAAGGTAGTATTTTCTTCAGTGGTCTTTTGGACCTCCTTTTCCATTTGGCTAATTCTGCCTTTCAAGGCATTCTTCTCCTCATTGGCTTTTTGGAGCTCTTTTGCCATTGGAGTTAGTCTATTTTTTGAGGTGTTATTTTCTTCAGTATTTTTTGGGTCTCCTTTAGCAAGTCATTGACTTGTTTTTCATGGTTTTCCCACATCACTCTCATTTCTCTTCCCAACCAATTTTTCCTCTATTTCTTTAACTTGCTTTTCCAAATCTTTTTTGAGCTCTTCCATGGTCTGAGACCAGTTTATGTTTTCCTTGGAGGCTTTTGATGTAGGCTCTTTGACTTTGTTGACTTCTTCTGGCTGTATGTTTTGGTCTTCTTTGTCACCAAAGAAACTTTCCAAAGTCTGAGTCTGACTGCTTGTAGAGTAGAAAGAGCTTTGTCCCAAGCTTGAGGGGCTGCACTGTTGTTTTCAGAGCTTTTTCTACACAGCAAGCTCTGCCACACCTGCACTTTTCCTCCCCCAAGAACTGCCAACCTGGACCATGACTCAGATCTGAGCAGGTTCTGCACTCCTGCTCTGATCTGCCACTTAATTCCTCCCACCAGGTGGGCCTGGGGCCAGAAGCAACTGCAGCTGTAGTTCTGTCCTCAGAGCTACACCACCTCTGCTGTCCCTGGGGTGGTGGCTGAACCGCGGACTCCTTTCGCTCTGTCCCCACAGTTTTTTCCCACTAACCTTCTCTGTTGTGTTTGGTGTTGGTGGTTTGGGAAGTGTGGTAACTGCCACAGCTCCCTGACTCAGGGCACTAGGGCCTGTTCCGCCTGGTTCTCGGTCTGGTTGGTCCGGGTGCAGCCCACACTGGTCTCTGCTTTGCTCCGCTCCCAGCTCCATGGGATAGACTTTACCCAGTGACCATCCAGGCTGTCCTGGGCTGGAGCCCTGCTTGCCTCTGCTTTTTTGTGGGTTCTGCAGTTCTAGAATTTGTTCAGAGTCATTTTTATAGGTGTTTGGAGGGTCCTGGTGGAGAGCTTTAGGCCAGTCCCTGCTTTCCAGCTGCCATCTTGGCTCCGCTCTAGAGCTGGGTTTTAAAAACAAAAATTCTCCAAATCTGGTACATCTGAATTGACCATTGTGCAGGGCCACAATGTCTCCACACTTCACTGAAATTCTGCATCTTTCAAGGCCTTGATGCAGCTCTCACAATGACATCAACAGATAAGATAATCAGTCCCTCTTCAACTTGAACTCTGCACTCAATGTCTTCATTACGGGGATGGACATCTTTGGCATGCATACATAATCCTTGATTAATACCTCCCCTCATATTTATGATTGGAGGATACCATTGAACAGAGTTATTTTTAGTGTAATACTTTTCGAGGTATCTTAAATATTTGTGATATCTAAATGAGAGTCAGTTGCTTCTTGCTTTATTACATCAAATGCTCCTTCAAAATAAACAAAAATAAGCATAGACAGATCTTATATTTTCTATGTATTTTAATCAGTTGCAAAATGGTAAAGTTATTCATTCTTGAACTAGAATTAGAAAGCCTTCTTGTTTCTTATGAATGCCCCCATCAAGGATGCATGTGTACTTATGACTCTCATAAAGTTTTGCATAAATTGGAGAACAGGAATTTTCGTGAGTAGTTGATGTTTTCTTGGTTACCCTTTTTTGGATATTGATAAGGTGTTATTTTTTTCTTCATACTCTTGACATCTTTTTCTCCTTCAGGAACCTTGCATTTCAATCCCTGAAGATTCTCCATATAAGCACATCAATCTTTGGGACCCTACAGCCTAAGTGTTGTAGATCCATAGCCCTGGATTGTGAATACTATTTACTCTCATAATTTGCAGATCTTTTCCATCTTTTTTTGCTTGTTGCTACCCTTCTCTTTTCATTCTTAAATGCATTTGAGATTACCTTGATTAATTTAATATTTTGCCAGCCTTTCTTTCAATCAGTTTTTACTATCTGCTGCTTCTCATAATAATTAATACAACTCAAAATTATCAACCTTCTTTCTTTGAAAAAGTTCATTTTTAAACAGTGCTGCCTTTGCCTATCATCTTTCTTCACTTAGAAGTAAGCCAAATACTTGTTGATTAAGGCACTTTGCAAGTTATTTTGGTTTCCTTGTTGTACTAAATTTGTCATTTAAACTTATATAAAATTATAATAATTAGTGTTGATTCCATTTATGTTGAGTTTCCAGCTTTTCACTATTAGTAACTTCTTGATTAAATAGTTTGGAATTTTATAATTTCAATTGCATGCCATATGTTTTTCACATTATTCTTTTCTTTTCTTTTCTTCTTTTTTTTTTTTTTTTACTAATTTTGATCAGTGGTCTGCAAAAAGACAGACCAATGGTTTGTCAAAGAAAAGTTCTGAGCTCATAGAGATTAAAATTACCATCCTGTCTAATAACTTAATTGGATGCTGCTACTGTGAAATATAACATCCAGATAATTGAGAAATGGTTAATATCCTCAATGGGATCATAGATTTAAAGATAAAAGTGAAATAAGTATAATTCTCTTATTTTTTTTAGATGGGAAAACTGAGGTAAAGAAAGTTTAAGTGATCTAGCCAAGGTCAAACAGGTAGCAAATGGTAGGGCTAGTATAGTACCAAAGTCCTCTGAGTATAAGCCCCATCCTTTCTCCACTACTCCATGCTTCTGCTGAAATCATCAGTGTTTTTTTTTTCCCATCCTGGAACTGCTGACATGGTATTCCCCTAGGTAGTTTCTTAGGTACTTTCTGGAGTGAGGGTTTTCATGTGGAGAATAGTCACACTTGGGACAGCCTGAGGGTATCAAGCTTGCTTTTACTTAATAGCCCCTAGCTGATTTTGTAATGGGAAAAACAATGCTACTGGGAACACTGAATGATTACTGAATCCACTAAACGTGCTGTTATTATTAAGAAAAAGTGTCTCTGGGCTTCAGTTTCCTCTTCTATAAAATACAGATTGAGACCTAGTTATCTCTAAGTGATCTCCTTACAATTCTGTGGTTCAAATCATCTAACCCTCCTTTTTACTTTATTGTGCTGCTTTGTGTGTGTGTGTGTGTGTGTGTGTGTATCTGTATATATATATATATATATATATATATCACATATATAACACATATCTATATATACGTATGTATTTTTTTTGATGACCAGCATTTGGTCTTATTTAACTTTTTGAACACCCTCAATGCCTAGTACCTCATCTTCCACATAAGAGGAGCTCAACAGATGTGATGATCACTTGAAAACAGGCAACTTTAGCTGTTAAAAATGTTTTTTTTCATGGGTGGGGGGTGAAGTTTGACAGTTTGACAGTTGGAATAATTCAGAAACAGTGTCTTTTTTATTCCAGAAGGGATTTCAAAAGCAAGGATGTACCTCACTTAGAACTATTTTCTAAAATTTTGAATCAAAATGTGTGTAGTGATGTGTTACTAAGGCTGAGTGATATTTCCCAGATTTTAAAAATATTCATTAGTAATCAGTTTCCTGCTCCTTCCAACCCTTTTTATTCTTAATAGGATAAGACTTTCTTCACAAGAGAACATATTTTTGTTGGTTTGGCGAGTATTTCAAAGTACCTTTCTTAGCATGCCTAGGCAAATCACTTTGTGGTTTGGTGGTGTTCAAAGTGAAGCTAAGACTGTTCCTTCCAAGCAACTTCTTTCCTCCAAATATCTCAGCTATTTTGGAAGCAAGTGGTTGATTTTGCTTTTGAGATAAACCTTCCTAAACTCAGCAACACAGGTTAAACTTTAAATGCAAGAAGGATGGGCAGTGCCTCACATGTCGTGTTTTGAGAGGTAGTGGGAATGTGTTTCTCATCATCCTAATCTCACCAAATATTTAAAATGTTGCCATTTTTATATCAAATCTTTTGGTGACTACATTATGGGTTCCAATAATAATGCACAATCTCCTAGACTTGGGGTAGCCAAAAGAGAAACATGAATGTACTTGATAGGCAATAGACAGTTTGGATGGCAAACCATGGTCAAGGAAGGCTTCCTGAAAGAAAAGATATTTGAGATAGGTTTTAAACGACAGGTAGGATGATTCTTGTTCAAGTATGAATAGGATAAGATGGACTTAGAGGTTTTTTTCAACATTGAGGTTCTGTAACTGTGTGACTTTAAAATGCCAAAATGGGGAGAAAGGGTAATCTTGTTAAAGAACAGGTTCTTATATAGAGCAATGCCTTCTATTCATGGGTTTGGAGTGGTTCCTTATGAGGTTGGAGTTAGGGATTCAGGGGCAGAGGACTAGACTGTTGGGAGGCTCCAACAATGATACCGGACCATTTGGGAATAGAGTTCTCCAACACCACCCCCTGCCATTTAAGCTCACATTTGACATACTCTTGTTTATGAGAAGACAGAATGAAATAATATCAAATAATGTTAAACATTCTTATATTAGAAATTTAGGTTAAAAAAAGTCATCTTCTAAGCTGACCTTTGTGGATTCTAAGTTTAAAATCTAACCCCAAAATATCTGGCAGCTAACAAAGGTACCTGTTTGTCGAGTGTGTTTTCTTGCTTCCACAGAGAACCAGAGGCTTAAAAAGTCTCATTAAAATTGCTCAAGGCTTTAGGGGCTTCAAATGCCTCTCACCTAATACCATTTCGAGGAGTTAAGTGTAAGTGAATCGGCACTGTATAGACTACATGGGAGTTTACTAGATGGGAGTTTACAAAAGAGCTCTGGGCAAAGTGTATTCAGGGCTTTTCTGGAGCCTAGGACACTTGAAAGATTCTCCAAGAGCCAGAAACCCATCTGGGTGTCTGCAGCATAGCTAAACACTCGTTTGTTTGGAGAGGCTATGATGAAAATGATAGTGCCTGTTGATTATACTGTGCTGTTTTCCACATCCATCCAATGACTCAAATGCTCCATTTCATGAGGGCTTAATCTCAGACCAAATGACTTCTTAGGTGTCCAGTTGAAGCTATAATCACTACCTAATTCATATCTATATCCAGGTAGTAAAGGAAATCATCTCACTTTGCCATAGGATGGATGGCTGAGAGGAGGGTCTAAGGCAGTGATGAAAGGAGATAATAAAAAAATAGATCATCAGTTAGAAGCAATATGAAATCCATTCTTCTAAAAAAGTTGTTGCAAGTCAATAGGGTACTTTCCTCACCATCCTTTCATCAAATATGTGCACACTTTAGATGTGAAGTGGGAAGGTTGGCTCGTTGTTGGGTTGCTCACTTATTATGCATTACGTGAAAGTTGTCTAATTCAGGATCACTTCATGCCAATTTTGTTGTTGGCACAGTTTATAGACTAAATTTTCCAAGAAAGTAACCAGCCTTGAGTACTGAGAAGATGATATCAAGAAGACTAGGTGAAGAATAATACAAAAAGTCAGCCACTACATCTGTATCGAAAGAAATATAAATATTACCCTCTAGAATTTCTGTACTTTTTAAAATCTACATTCTGTACATATGACTGTCCAGTCTTCTCCTGCCCCGATCTCTCTCCAGGAGAGCATCACAAATCGTTTGCTAGACCTCTTCGCCTGGATATCTTAGTCATATCAAATGTACAGTGTCCAAAGAGCTTCTGTAGCGCTTCACTGAGATGTTTTTTGTTATGGCCTTTCATACCTACTACATAGGCAATCAGTTGCCCAGTATTGGCATTTTATTTCCACAACACCTTTTGCATACATTTCCTTCTTTTCCTGCACAAAAAAAAAAACCTCCATCCTAGTTCAGGTTCATATTACTTCTGAGTCAGACAGTGGCAAGTGCCTTCTAATTGATCTACCTGCCTCAACTCTCTTCCCAATCTAATCCATCGATCTCATAGCTGCCAAAGTGATTTTCCTTAAGTGTAAATCCGACCTTATTGCCCTGTTATTGAATTAACTGCAGCAGTCCCCTATTACTACTGGGATCAAATATAGGCTCCTTTGTTTATGGTTTTTCAACTGCACAGCCTCCATATTTCCTCTTCTCTCATCTCTTTACATATTATTCCCTTTTATGCATAGTATGTTCAGCCTTACTGACCTGCTTGTTGTCTCTCACACACAGAGGAATCTATATGTTATCCTAGTGCTAAAAGAAGCCTCCAGAGTTAGCTGGATGAGGAGTCACATGGTCAGATCTGAGTTTAAAGAAAGTCACTTAGGCAGGATTGTGAAGGATGGACTGGAGTGGGAAGTGTCTTGAGGTAGGGTAACTAATTAGAAGGCCATTCCAAGAATTTAGGTTAGAGGGAACGAGTAAAGCTCCTCATGTTCCTTAGGGCTTAGCGATGCCATCATTTGTGCAGAATGTTTCCTAGGAAATGGATTTTCTTTGAATGTATTTCAGTTCCTTGATGCCACCTAGTAACTGGGAACATTTATATATGTGAAATTGTTTTATATTTCTTTAAAATATAAAGTATTACTAAATGAAATAATTTTCTTTCTTTTTTTACCTTACATGCACGTTGAACTCGTAGTCTTGAGAGCATCTGAGAAAATTTCTCAGCCTACCACTTCTGGCCCTGGTTGTGCTGGTGGTTCAGATTTTAAAGGCACGTTCTTAGTCATAAGCAGAATGGGGGAGGATTGTGAATGGATTACAAGAAATCCTTTGCTTTTATAGGAAAAATTCATAGAATAACAGGAATATTGGCTAGAAATTAACTAACAACTATATGGTCTAACCCTCCCATTTTACATGTGAAAAAACTGAAAAACTGAAGACTAGAGAACTAAAGTGATTTATTGAAGTAACTTAAGTAATAAGGAACAGGACTGGAATTTGAACCCAGGTCATTTGACTTCAAATTTGTTATTGGTCCAATTCTTTCTTCCATGTTTTATTTATGTTGGCTAAAAAATGCTAACCATATATAGAGAACTTTTGGAAATCAAAAAGAAAGCATATCGTCTGACACTGGCAGTTCTTCAGTCAAGCAGAAGAAACCTTATGCTGCAGAAATGTGAACTGAACTCATCTACAACTAAATAAATTCCAACCTAAGGCCTATAAATATATAGCCACAGATATGGTGGTGATCCTGGTTGTTCAACTTTCAAAAGCTGTATATATGTATATGCACATATGTATATATATGTATATATACATATCTATGTGGGGAGAGAGACAGAGAGAGAGAGTGAAGAAGAGGGAGAGAGAGAGAGAGACAGAGAGACAGACAGAGACAGAGAGAGAGAGAGAGACAGAGAGAGAGAGAGAGAGAGAGAGAGATTGAGAGAGAGAGAGAGAATTGGTTCAATCTGAAGCCCTTAGGAATAGGCAGATTTCTGGATATTATTGTTTGAAGTGCTGATCAATCAGGGGAATTATACAGTTTAGGAATGGAACATTACCTAAAATAGATGATTCCTGAGGCTATTTCAAGCATCCATGCTATAGACCTAAGTTAGGAAAAAGGAGAGCCTATCTGTACTCTTTCTGGCCCTTGTCTGGCCTCTTCTGCGTTTGGGAAATGCTAAGCTTTCAGTAACTTTGAATCTGTCTTGTGGATTTGATCATGTTTTTGGCAGCAACAGCTAAAATCATGTATTTAATGGATAATTATTATGTTATGTTTGTAAAAATGGAGCTTGTACCCTTAGAAAGATGAAAAACAACTTTTAATTGCATTCTGCTTCAGTGAAAACTACAGATTTTTTTAAAGCACTAGCTGTAGCTTTATTTTTATTTGTCTGACTAGTGAAAAATGATGTTTTTGCTGGTTGCAGGAATATCTTGTGCAGAGCAATAATGATCAATCCCTGATGAATTGTATAGCGACTCCAGGCCACCACTGGCGGATACTAAGAACCTAATTTTTTTCATAACTTTGTTTAAATAAAATACAGGGAATTTTTTGCTTGTTTGTTTTTCATGGAAATGACTCCAATAAGTCTAGGGGAAACATGAGACAGATCCTTGGTATTAGTTCAACTAATCTGTATCTCTTCAGATTGAATGTCAGGATGAAAGGCGACGTGATTTAGGAGAAGGATCACTGAGCTTGTAGAGAGAAGAATTGCTTTCAAGTAATGCAGGGTCCACCTGCTGGCCGTGTGACCTTAACTGGTCATTTAACTCCTCTCAGTCTCAATTTCCTCAGCTGTAACATGAGGATGATAACACATGTGGTACTTGTATTACAGATTTGTTATTCTGATAAGATAATTAAAGAATAGAAGGTAAATGGCAACAAGGGAAGGTGGGAAAAAATACTGACTCTGAATCCAGGGACCTAGGTTCAGTTCATGACTGACGCTTATTAGCTGTATGACCTTGAGCAACACATGCAAATACTGTAGGCCTCAATTTCTTTATTTGCAAAGTGAGGAGACCAGACGAGATGGCTTCCACAGTGTCTTCAAGGTCGAGATCTATGATACTGTGATAAGTAATTTGTAAGGAATGGAATGTTATGTAAATATTAGGTCTAATAGCTACCTTTTCCAAGAGTTTTGTGGTTTAAAGACATTTAGCATGTAAAACTACTCTGTGTTAAAAAAATACCACACTATAAATGCAAGCCATTATTAGGATTGGGAATGGGTTCTATGTTCATAGAATGATAGAGAGTCAAGAACAGCTTTGAATGCCATTTAAAAAGTTCTTTGAGAGTAGAAATTGTTTCATTCTTTGTTTTTTTTTTTTAATCCCCAGTGTCTAGCCCTTGATCTAGTCCAAATCCTTTATTTTACAGATGAGGACGGTCAGGTCCAGGGAAATTAAGTGATGTGCTTGAGATCACACAGGTAGTATCACAGGTAGGATTTGAACACATTTCCTATGACTTTAGAGTCACTGCTTTTTTCACTGTGTTTGGACCATATGCTAATTGGTCTCTATTTCTCAGTCTAAACATCTGCAAAGATAGTTTTCCTTGCCTATTTTAGAGGCTGCCCTGAGCTTTAGTCCCACATTGTTTCCAAATGTGTTGCAGATCTCTTTGCATAGAGTTCTTGAGTTGGATGTGAATTTGGGATATAGAACGTAAATCAAGACTAGAAACCTAAACTTCTGAATCTAATTTCATTTCTTTTTCCACTGAATCATATTGTTACATCTCAGGTAGCAAGACAGCCTTCAAGTGCAAATTCTTCCTCCTATCCCTTACTCTTCTGGGAATCTATTCTTTATTCTTTCCAACTCCATTTCTCTTTAGTTGCACCAATGATTACATTTGGGGGACTTTTCTGGGCAGAACAAATCTGAGCATAATGCAGCCCTGGGGCCTTGGTCATAGATCACAGCTTATGGCTTCTCCCCTGGGAAGACTACAGTGCTTGGACTGGTTCTAAGTGTGTGTCACCATGATATACATTGTCTTCTGTATCAGTATATCATGGAATGGAAAGGGTGTCACCCATGGACTGAGAGCATCCATTCTCCCTTTCTGACATTTCTTCTTTTCTGAAACAAGATATAGTTGTACAAATTACATTTTACCTAACTGGCCTACTATTGTTTGTCTGCAAAACAGGTACCACCAAGTCCTGGAAGTAAGATTTCCTTTTGGTATTTTATGGAAATGGACCGGAAGAAAATCAAATGGGAAAATCAAAAGGTTTTACTGTGATTTGTACATACCTTCTCCAGCTCATTTCTTCAGCGGCTGTTCTCTTAAGAGATCAGCAGATGTTCCTTCTTACATACTTCCTCAGAACAGCCATCAACTAAGCTACTATCCTTCATAGAATCTTTGGGTTGGAAGAAAATTTAGAGGTCCTCCAAAACCACCTGTTTACCAAGGCAGAAATCCCCTATGCAATACCTCTAAGGGTGTACATTCATTCTGTGATGTACTGCCTTCAGCAATGAGGTGCTTATTAGTTCACTACCACATAGCTGACCTGTTTTAATAGCCAGACCTGCCCAGCTGCACATTGCTTTGCTATGGTACTCAGTGACTAGAAAGCATGAAACAAATGCATTTGTAGCAAGCACTGCATTTATATTGAAAAAAACAACATATAGATTTATACACATGAATGAAGGGCCTAGTCAGTAAGCATTTATTAAGCATTTACTATGTTCCAGGTAGGCAGGTAGGTGGTGCAGTGGATAGAGCTCTCGCTTGGAATTGGGAAGACTTCATCTTCATGAGTTCAAATCTGGCCTCAGACACTACTAGCTGTGTGACCCTGAGCAAATCACTTAACCCTGCTTTCCTCAGTTTCCCCATCTGTAAAATGAGCTAGAGGAGGAAATGGCAAATTTATGCAGTATCATTGTCAAGAAAACCCCAAATGAGGTCATAGTTGGACGTGTCTGAAAACGACTGAACACACACACATATACATGTTCCTGGCAGAGTGAACTCCTGGGGATACAAAGAAAAGTGTTATTTCTCTCTCTCTCTCTCTCTCTCTCTCTCTCTCTCTCTCTCTCTCTCTCTCTCTCTCTCTTTCTGTCTGTCTCACTGTCTATCTGTGTATATATATGTATATGTGTATACATATACATATATATATATATATATAAAGGGGGAAAGAGAGAGAGAGAGAGAGAGAGAGAGAGAGAGAGAGAGAGAGAGAGAGAGAGAAAGAATTCAACAGAGAGCCTCCTCGCCATATGACAGCTTGTCTCCACTGGGACTGGCCAGCTAAGCTTTATATCCTTCTAATTATGTCCCAAGTCTTCTGGCTCTTTTTATATTTCTCCCATTTTCTGTTTACTTTGCCTATTCATCTCAACATCTTTTCCCATTCCCTTTGGTATGCTTTTGGTTTTCAGTCCTTTCTGATGCTGGTTCCTTGGATCCCTCCTCTATCACTAATAACTTTATCCAGAATTACTAACATCACACTTAACTAGGACAAGAACTCTTACCAGGACGCAGGGTCAAAGTGTTAAATCCCTCATTCACTTTTGGGGCTTTCACATTCTCTGCCACACCGAGCACAGTGTAGAACCTATAATGGGTGTTCATTCATTAAAGAACTGTCTATTGATTCATTGTGTGATTACATTTTTCAGAGCCAGAATTTATTTGCCATTATTCTTAATCCTGGGTCAACATTGTTGGATTCCTTCCTCATCCCAATTCCCAGGACAGCACATACAAGCAGCTCCGTTTCAGTGGACTTCTTGGCTCTACATCTCTTCAGGATTGTGCCTTCGTTTCCTGTTGACTTCATCTACCTGCAAACAATCCGAATAACAAACACCCCACATAAAGCTAAGCTACTACTGATAGTAAAAAGCCAACTGTTTCTTCCAGGATAGGCTCAGGGGAGCGAACTAACAATTACTAATGTTGTAAACTCACCCAAACAATCCTTCAACTACTTTATTTCTTTTGCAACAGGAAAAAAAAAAGATGGCTCCTCTCAATATGCTGATGCTGAAAAGAACACTGACGTTTGTTTTCCGAGTGATGTTTGACTGTGAGAGCTCAATAATTAGAAATATTTAATGCGGGCAAACATCAGCAAGTTAAAATTGTTTTCTGCTTAAATCTTGGCATTTGCCAGAATGGAAATGATATGTTAGACATGTTGCACTCTTTCTCAGTATGATAGCAACTAAAGTGGCTTAAAATTGGATTCATTTATAAAGCTGGACACTATTAATATCATTCCCTGCATGATGGTAATTCATTTTACTCTGCTTTGTCTCGGCAGCAGTAGGGGCTCCATTCCTTATATTCAGATTGCAGTCCTAATTAAGTATTCATTATAGAATACATATTTTTTCATTTAAGACAGAATATCAAACATTTATGTGCTGTATTACACTTGTTTACTATTGGGTCAATGTATTAAGATACTACACACCCAGTAGTTACATGTCCTCGACTGGCAAAAGGAAGTACCCGATGTGGCTTAGCCAGAGCACAAGCCTGTCTTATCTTCTCAGTTGGTTATTGTCTCCCTAAGAATTCACAAAGGGACTTGGCTCCCCAACTGTGCACAGCCTCTTCATTCCCTTCTTATGTGAAGAGAAGGTGCCCTGTGCCCTGTAAAACAGAAACGACATCGATAACACTGGGTGTGTTATAATGCTGTGGTTTTGCAAACTTTTACTATTGGCAGTTGAAGGGGGGTAAACACAGAGGAAAGAGAGAGCAACCCAGAGAGGTATAATGGGATAAAATTAAGCCAAAGAAAATGGAGTTAGAACATCAGGAGGAATTGCCATCTGGTGAGATCTGTTAAACTGTGGAAGCATGTTGAAAGGGAAGTGTTTTTGCAAGAAACGAATCTGAAAGACTATTAGTTGAATCCTTTCAAACTTGACTTAATTGGCAATGGGATATGGATGCAGTAATAATAAGACAATACTCTGCATTTATGTGGCACCTTCACTCAAAGGGATTAAAGGCCCCTGAAGAATTATTTTACTTAAAACCTCAATATCCTGACTAGTGTTGGAGCAGGGGGTGCCCACCCCTCTTCTATGTACTGCGCCCTTCCTTGAACAAAGACAAGCAAAGCTGGATGATTTCCACGTTGTGGGGGGTGGGAAGAGATTGCAGTTAGCAAAGGCATGGTAGTAAGGAAGCAAAAAAGCTCTTTCTTAGGGGAGTGGGGAGGGTGAGTGGATAGTAAATGCCCCAGGAAGATAACTATACGTTGTAAGCTCCTTGAAGGCAAACTCTGTTTTTATTAATTATATCCCTAGCACTTGATACCATGCGAAGAAACTTAGACATTTTTTTCTTTTTGCTCTAGGCTATACATGTTCAACCCTCTAACTTATATTTCCACATTAGTCATGTTGTGAAAGGAGAATCAGAACAAAAGGGAAAAACCATGAGAAGGAAAAAATAAGAGAGAAAAAATAGTACGCTTCTATCTGCATTCAGACTCCATGGTTCTTTCTCTGGATGTGGACAACATTCTCCATCATTAGTCTTTTGGAATTCTCTTAGATCATTGTACTGCTGAGAAGAGCTACTTCTACCAAACTTGGTCACTGCACATTGCTGCTGTTACTGTGTCCCATGTTCTCCTGGTTCTGCTCACTTCACTCAGCATCAGTTCATGTAAATCTTTCCAGATTTTTCTGAAATCCACCTGTTCATTATTTCTTATAGCACAATAATATTCCATTACATTTATATACCACAACTTGTTCAGCCATTCCCCAATTGATGAGCATCCCCTCAATTTCCAATTCTTGGATATTTTGTAGGAAGTCACAGAACCACAAAATCTCAGTGTTGAAATAGACCTCAGAGACATACATATATATATGTGTGTATATATATATATATATATATATATATATATATATATATATATGAACAAGAAATCTCCTTTGCAACATGCCTGAGAACTAGTCATATCCAACCTTCTTTAGGACATTTGTTGAAGTGATAATGAAGCATGTTTTCAACTTTTTGGAAGAAGGATGAAGGCCTAGAGATGTCGAATGGGGTAAGAATTTCCAGACATGGTCTATTTATGAATTGTTTTTTTTCCAGAGGAGGGCTTTTATGTTGCAAGTGTCTGCAACTTGGGGGTAACTAAAAGGTTCTGATACTGGTACCAAAAAAAGAAGAAGAAAAAAAGAAAAAAGCATCTGTGAAGCATTTTGAAAATTATACTAAAGAGGGAAGAAGGAAGTTCAAAAGGTACCTTCCAGGAGAATGAATGACTTTACAAAACTAACAGCTGTCTGAAGTGGGATTTAAACTCAGATCTTCCTGACTTCAAATCCAGCATTCTATTTACTACGTAGTCAAGTTTCCTATAATGATAGAGATTTATGGTGTCGTATATGTTTCTCTGTATATAGAAATATTCATTTTCATATTTGCCAAATTCATAGTTAAAAAAAATCACCGTGGCTTTTGGTGAAGAGCACAAACCAACTTCTTCCTGAGAGCATTTTGGCCACTTTTAGATGGCTCTAATCTAGTTTTTTGGAATTTTTTCTTTAGATCAAGATTAAATCACCTCTCTACAACTTCCATCCATTGCATCCACTCTTGCCTTCTAAGACTGAGTGTAATATTTCTAATAGTTTTTCTTTTTCTTTTCTTTTTTTCTACTTATCATCTTCTCGTTCATTTTACCATACATAAGTATACATTTATACATAAATATGTATAATTTTTATTACTTTTTAAAACTTTTCAAAATCGTTCATTTTTATAGTATTGACATTTTTAGTATAAATTGTCATTCTAGTTCTGCTTACCTTGCACTCTCTCATTTCATATGTCTTTCTTTGTCTTTTTTTTCAAATTCAAATTCATTTTATTTTTAGCTCTGACTTCTCTAATCACGTTTCCACATGCAGTCTTTCAAAAACGTGACAACACTAGTGTCTCCCCTAAGTCTTTTTTTCTCTGGGATAAATAGTTCCAGTTCCTTCAACAGTTTTTTATATGACACTCTTGATTTCTTTCAGCATCCTTATTGGGGTCCCTTTACTGACCTCCGCCTTGCAAACAACCTTCCTAAAATTTGGGGTCCGGAACTAAACACAATACCATACTCCGAATGGGTTCTGACTAGAATAAAACAGAGTAAATCTGTCACCTTCCGTATTTTGTCCACCACACCTCTCTGAAAGATAGAAAAGCTTTTTTAATGGGAAGATTTTTAAATAACTGGGTGAAATAATAACACTGTTAAAAGAATATTCATTTGGTGTAAGTGTATATTAATTGGAAGGGGCATAGATTAAAGCAGAAAGATCATAAGTGCTTAATGGAGATAGTCCAGGTTTGAAGTGATAAGGACCCGAGTTAGGGTAGTTAACAGCGGAAATGAAAGGGAAAGTACATATATAAGATTGCCAAGAGAAATTTGACAAGACTTAACAACTAGTTCCGAGTGCTTGAGAGCTGAAAAAATCGAAGTTGGTGCTAATGTTCTAAGCATGGCTTACAGGGAGAATATCACATTTAATAAAATCAAGGAGAAGAAGGGATCATTTAGAGGAGAATGTTGGTATGTTCTATATATTGTGAAATATCACAAAAATGAGACAATGAGTCTAATGGAAATCAAACAGTATACCTAAAACTCATTTTAAATACTCTATTTTTTCTAATCCTTTTGGTTTTTATTTTTCTTTTGGTTTCATGGGAAAATAAACTCTGTGGTTTAGGTCTAGATGAAGCCAAACCAGATGTTTACAAAAGATACCTGAATTATCCAGCTGAAAGAACCACACCCAATATCAAAGTGTAAATCTCAGTGGGCAAAAATTAATTTCTTGTCCATTTCAGGGACAACTTCAACTTTTCTTAGCAAGATGCAGGTACCAGGGATAGAATTAGAAAATGATTTTTGTTCCTGGGTAGGAAATTGAGCTAGCTGATTTCCTTCCAAAGCTCAAATTCCATAATCTGCATGTTCTGCTTTAGTAAAGTAAACAGCATCCTAGGAGGTTGGCAGTGGGATGTAGAGTGTATATGACTAAAATGGTAGTCTGCAGCAGCCCAGTGATATCTAACTCTCAGTGTCCCCTGCCTAAAGCACTATTTTATGAATCATTTTCAAAGACTGATAGTTTTCTCCATTGGCTCCATTCTTTGTTATAGATCTCAGCTAATTTTCCTGCTTTGTGACTTTGTGAAATGTCAGAATAATAACAATGGACTTAAAATGAATCCGGGGGTCAAAGAAGAAAGGCCCCATTCAGATAAACTGTAGAATCTAAGTCATTTCTCTATTATAATTCAAGAGCAAGAGGTTGGTACTTTCTGAACCCCTTGTGAGTGATTGACCCATGCAAAAATTTCCGTGGAAGTCTTCACACCAACAGCAAAGAAAGCCCCTCTTATACCCTTAAACTATTTTGTCTCATTTTTCACCTTCAGAGGTCTTTACATAGATCAGCTAAATTCATACTGCCAGGGCTGCTGGTAAGATGGCGGCTTTACAAATTCTGCCTTTGACAAATTCCTCCCTGGGGAGACATTAAGAATGTTGATGGTAGAAATGCATCTTGCCAAGATCAAAACCCACTCAGGGCATGGAATCTGACAGTTAGAAGTGGAAGGTGCCCTTTTGGGCTAAGGATATATGTATGTCCCAACTGAAGTTAGCAAATATTTATCGAGTGTCTCTTATGCTTAGAATATTTGTTATCTGCCTTGTTTGATTTTAAGCTAATTGTCAATAGGGATTATTACATTTCTAATATTTGTATCCCCAGTGCCTAATAAATGTTTGCTGGTTGGTTGATTGCAATTGACCAGGAAAGATACGAAGTCTAGATACGACACAATGTCTGCCTTCATGGAGTTTATAATCTAGTAGGGAGATGTGATTCATTCAAAAATAACTTCTGTATATATACATGTGCATATGCATATATATTTGTGTGTAAATATATAAAGATATCTATCTATATTATCTATCTTTCAATATGCATACATATGTACCAATGTACCACCCTTGTGGCAAACATAGAAGATTTTTAACAAAAGTCACACACGATGGGCCAAGATCTGCATTGATGAAGGGTAGGCCCAAATTCTATTACAGACTCTTTGAGTATTTGAGTTTTACAACTACACTTGAATTTCACAAGTCTCCTTTTATGTTAGGGATTTAGATTCAGAAAATACTTTGATGTGCTGCTCAAGCTCTGATCCAGGCAGAAGGCTTTACTTAAACAAACATATGATCAGCCTAGAAAATAGAGGCATGAACAGAAATACAATTCATGGATTTTTTTTCTAATTGCTTTTTGCCTGCTGTGGATATTAGTCTGTGGTAGGTCGTTGGTTATAACATGTATATGGCATCCCTCTTAAAAGGGAAAAAAAATCTGGTGAATGCATCTGCTTTGTTTTTTCTTGGCAACAAGTTATAGTCAGATGAAACTTAAGGAAGCCTCTGATCTCATTAAAAGTAACAATTAAAGACAAAAACTTTTTGATTTTGGATATGTTTTCGATGATTATCGCTGCCTTAATTTTGAAAATGCATATAAACCTGGAATTTGGGGGAATTCAGCACTAAAGAACCTATGTGACTTTTTAAAGGTCAAAGACACTGCAGAAGGATTCTGGTTGGGAAATTAGGGCCTCTGGAGTTAACAGCTTATTCTCAGACCCTTGGAGCATGTCTTTCTACAGAGTAGAGAAGAAATTGGCTACCAGAACCAGCAAGGCATATTTTGCTCTTGATCGGTTCCTTTAAATAGAGGAAGGAGATGAATTTTCCAGGGTTAGAATCCAGAATGAGCTAGAAAATGTCCTACTTATGCAAACCTGTGAGAGAAAGGGTATGCTTTGAATATGACTGAATAAGAATGAGGGCACACAAACTCTGCAAAGGGAAGACATGTTACAGTGCTTAGCAGTAATGGTCACAGTCTCAATTTCTGACAAACGGGTATAGAATATAATCACAATGTGAGCTCCATAATTAAGGCAAAGGGAGCCGTGACACTTTTATTGTATATTTCAACTGCTGAATAAGTTCCTTTCTTTAAAACTCTCCTAGAAATTATTCATTTCACAGGCAGGAATAAACCAGAGACTGAAACTCCTAATTGCGCCTAGTCCCCTTCCAAGAAGAACTCCAGGAAAGGGTGACATGTGTTAAATAGGGGGAATAAAAATTCAAAGTAGGATAAAAACTCAAGTTCTGAGCTCTCTTCTGCCCCTTGTTCAACAAATACAATCTTCACGAGAATAGGATCCAACAGGATTGGTTATTATAATGTAGGACTCTGTAGATTCTCCAGGTACATTCTGCAGAGAGAAGATTAAGACCTCAACAATGAGACAGTTTAAATGGATCCTTCCATTGGGGGTGGGGGGGATCATTTATGAGCTCAGAGGATCAAAAACAAACAAATAAACAAACAAAAAAAAACCAAAACAAGCCACAGCCTCAATTGTTGATGACTTTCATATATTGTTTGGCTTTTCTTAGGCGTTACCATCAAGAGCTTGGATGCCTTCTATGCCTTCCCTCATCCTTTCTCTAGCCCACTTCCTACATACTCACAAATTCATAGAACATATGAATTGGAAGAAACTCTGGAGGTCATCTTGTTTAATATGTACCTGGCCAAGAATTCCCTTGATGACAGTGATGACAAGTGGTCCTATAGGTTCTGCTTATAAACTTTCAGCGAAGGGGAAAAAAGAAAAGATATAAAAGATAATAGCATAGAAGAATCAAGGAAAAATCCATGTGTCTCTACATTAGGCACTTATCTTGAAGTTGACATTTGCCCATTTTTTTCTGTTTTCTGTGCTGGTCAGTGAACTGGTTCTAAATCTCCCTTACTATACCAATGTAGCCTACATCTTTCCCTTGTTTTCACAAGGATATCAGGAAAATCTTTACCAAATATCTCACTAAGATCTAAGTTTACTTTTTCTACTCATCCTAAATATCTATGAACTCTAAATACTTTGTTTTCTAGAATTTTTCCGGGAATAAAATTCAAACTTTGTGGTTCAAAGATTTACACTTTTTTTTTTTTGGAAAATTGAAACAATATGTTTTCTTCTCTAGTCCAGCAGCATCTCTTTCGTTTTCCACAGTCTGACAAATACCACTGTTAGAAGCATAGCAATAACATCTGCCAGTTAGTTTTCATAACTTAGTATAAAGTTTTTCTGGGCTTGGTGACTCATTGAATACCCCTCACTTATCCTTGGTTTCAATTGATAGTCATTTTTATTTTATTTGACTTCATCTACAATTATTTATTGGAAGAAAAAAATAAGTAAAATAAGAATGAAGTATTTACACATTCTCTATTCCATCCATTATCAACATCCCATCCACACTAAGAAGTGGTACAGTCTCTTTTCATAACCCTAACCTTGTGTCAAAAGCACCTCTCTTCTTGATATAACTTACCCTAATATTTCCCCTAAATTCCAGTATTCCATCTCTGCCTGTCTGATGAAGTTGGATATCCCATAGCTATCTCAGCCTCAACATGCTGAAAATGTAATTCATCTTTCTCCAAATCCTACCCTTCCTTCAAGGTGTTTCTATGCAGAGCACTACCATTCTTTTGTTACCCAGATTCATACTTTCATTGTCATCTTTATTTTTTTCCCCTCTCTCATATCCACTGAACTCACAAGTGTTATTCATTCTATCTGCACGTTTTTTTGGTCTATCCCCTTCTCTTTACTCATATTACTACCACCCTATTCACGACTTTGTTCCCTTTAGCATAGACTACTGTAATAGACTTCTGATTTCAGTGCTTCTTATTTCTTCCTGCTCTAGTGGGTCCTCCATGTAGCTACCAAAACAACCCTTGTAAGACACATGTGTGGGCATCATGTCATTCTCCTCCTCAAAGATCTTCATGGGTTTGCATATTGATTGAAATTATATATATAACACACACACAGAGACACACACACACACACATATTGTACATGTATTCCCCTCAGACTGACATTTAAACTGTTCACATTATGGCTTCAATTTACCTTTATAGATGTACCACATAATATTATCCTTCATGTGATCTGTGTTCCAACCAAATTGGACTCCTAACTAGCTATGCCCAACTTGACCTTCTCTTTCCTGCCTTTGTGCATTTACATGTAGCCTCTTGCAGTATCTGGAGAAATTCACTACCCACCTCTGCCTCTCAGAAGCTTTGTCTTCCTTCCTTGCTCAGATCAGGTGATCTATTCTGTGAATTTCCCCAGTCCCTACCTTTGCCCCTTTCTAGAATTAAATGTACACCTCTTTCTCAAACAGCCTTGTATATACTCATGTGTTTACATATTTTATCTCCCTCCCCCATCACTAGCAGACGATTAGCTCCTTGAGGGGGAGGGAATCTTCTCTTTGTCTTTAGTATCTCTAGCACCAAGCATGGAGTAAATGCTTAAAAATCACTTGTTGAATTGAATTTATGACTATTGAACTATTTCCTTCTGAATGCCAGTCAGATGCCCTTGGTAAGGGCATGACAAAATAACCTTGTGGGGGTTGGCGGAATGGTAAATAAAAACTACTTCGTTATTCTTGGCCCTTCACAAGCTGCCATGTTCTGTGTGGCATGATGTTCCATGAATCCTTTATCTTCTACATCATCCTTTGGTCTCTCAAGAATATTTCTGTACCGGGTAACTTGGTTAAATTCATCAGAAAAAGGAAGTGAATACATAATGTGAGTAGGCATTATGAGCGCAGTCTCCAGGACATGCTGCTGATCAATATTTCTCCAGACATAGGATTAGCACATCTGAGTTATAACACCAGAGTGGATGTTTAGGCTGATGTTGTCTGTCCCCAGTAGATATGTTGCTCCTTTCTATGTCTTTGCCTTCATTGATATTCCCACCTAGAATATCTCACCCTGTACTATCAACTCATCTATCACTTCTTTTGATGACTTGTTCAAGATCCACTTCATTTCATCTGCCCTGGTTAAATCAAACCCCAAATCATCGTTCTTTTTCATTGAATCCCTTTACACTTAAGTACATATATTCTGTATTATGCCATTACATACCTCATCTTCTGTTGTGTTAGAATTGTTCTTTACTTATTTCTTGTGTGTAGTTTTTTTTTCCTCCCCAAATGAAATGTAAATGACTATAGCTTCCATTTAGGTAGAGCACAAGGCCAGTTAAACTCCAGAATAATAGGCACCGTGATGAAGATGAAACAATAGGAGAAGCCAGAAAACTGGTCCTGACTATACCACCCAGGGCTTTGGACCAAGCCTGCTAATACTTTTCATTCAGTAGGTCTCTTAATACTCATACTGGCTTTGCCAGTCCCTCTCTATGTGTCTTTGGGAAAGTCGCTTTCCCTCTCTGTGTCTCAGTTGCTTTATTTGCCATATGAAAGTGTAACAAGAGATTATTTCAGTGGGCTCATCCAGTTCTCAATTCAGAAATCTCTTATTCTGCAGTTCTTACCTGGACTCAGCTACAAACTATGTGAATAGATCTGGGATCCAGCCAGCCTTCCACCCCTAAAAAGGGAAGGGAGCTTTAGCTGAATAAAACCTCTAAACAATACCAGACCTACGTTTCTTGCAAATGCCATGATGCAAAGTTAAGGCAGGACCAAGATGAAAATATTTCTGCAAATGAAATGTTCATGGACAATTTTATCATATGCTTACCCAGAACAGACCCCCATTTCCTTAAGCCTAGAACTTTTCTGAAGTCCTTTTCAGATGATTCTCCAAGCTCTGGGGTAGGATGGTCTCTGATTTTTGGTTCATACATATCAGCTCTATTCTGCCCTTGTCCCCTTAAGAAAATTCCAGATCAAAGATAAATCTGCCACATGAACTGATTTGCTGCACAGCAAGATAATTCTTTTAAGTAGTTTCTATTATAGGAAAATTAATTTCAAGGCACTTCATACAGTTCTAGTAAAATCCTTCCGCTCGGCGGGGGGCCATGAGCAACATTAACTGCACAGCGCTCACTGTGCACGCCTCGTTTTAACTTGGTGCAGTGAAGAATTTTTCAAAGTTAGGCTGTTTTTTTTTAATATGTTTTTTTTTCCTCCTTCTTGCATGAACACCGAACAGAGAAAACTGGTTTTTTGCAGTATTTTCTATAAAACCCTGAATTTCCTTGCCATCTCCTATAGGAGAATCAAAATGATTCTCTAAGTGTAATATTTGAGGTTTCTGAGGATTCAATCCCTCAACCTCTATAGTGATAGGGAAATCCTTTGTGCTATTTAAGGGTTACCAGGTAATGAAGCATGTGGCCATCCACTAACATCCATGCTGAAGTGTGCCAGTGGTATACAGGAAAAAGGATGTAACGAGACTTCGCTTAAGCAGAGTTTCATAGAAACCTAACTCTAAAACTGGAAGGGACCTAAGAGGCCATCGATAAATGAAGAAACTGAGCCTCAGAGATGTGAAATGATTAATCCGAATTCATAAAGGAAATTAAAATGTCTGAGGCCAGGTTCTCTAATTCAAATCTCTGCCTATTTTATTGAATGAAAGTAGCTATCCAGAACACAACAAGGAATCAAGAAGATAGCAAAAAGAGGCCCCTTAAAGTAGGGGGAAAATATTCAAAGCCCCTGTACTAAATTCACACACCTGACTCTTAAGAAAATTTAAGCCTTCACTCAGAACTCGTTTACCCTTGTTTTGCATATAATTCTAAAAAGGTCAGTCATCTGGTTTCTCAGCTGTATAGCTAATCTGAAACTGTCAATTAGAAAAATGGGGCAGGGGGTACTGCTAGAGGCAAGCATTTTGACAGGAAGAGAAGTGAGCATAAGCAGGATGAAAGAAATCAATAAAAGGCAGATAGAAGTCCTCAAAAACCATAGCAGCTTGTGGTCATTTGGAGTAGAGTTAAATGGCATAGGTCATGAATATTACTCCCTAATGGCAGCACTTTTTTACAACCCCAAACAATGATGTTCGACCATAATCAGAACCATGAGACACAAAAGAAAAGGTTCAGTGGTACTTAGGGACCATGAGGTTGTGCTTACCTCCATGGAGACAGAGCAATAATTGTTCCAGGGGGAGGTATCACCTCTGATGAGTGGGCCCTGGAGAGCCAAGAAAGGTTTAAAATACAGTCAGCATCTGGTGTGCTATGTTAATCCTTACAAAATTAATAAAGTATGCTTCTACTGCCGCTAAATTAGCAGGACTATTTGCTTAATAAAATATGTTTTGCTGTCTGGGTTTTATGAGCCAAGCCATAAATGGCAGTCTTCACCCTGGTGTTAGATGCTATTAGACAACCTTTCTATGTTCCCACTCCAAGGGTGATCATGACATGTGGAAGCTCTCAAGGATCAGTTCAAAAGCAGTCTAACAGGCTCACGGTGAAAATTTGTCTGCTTCTACAGGAGTGCTCAGGAGTTCTGTATTTAGGCTGATTGACCCCAGGCGGAGGTGTTGTTTTCCTCTAGTTAAAGGGTGAAATTTGCTAAATGACTTAAACCCTCTCAGACTCAGTTTTTCCTCTTGAGAAGGGGCTTGACCAATATGGAACTTTCAGAAGGCTATAGAGTAAAAGGAAAGAGCCCCAGATTTGACATCAGGGGACCTGGGTTAGAATCCTGTCTTTTGTGTTACCTATGTGACTTTGGTCAAATGACTCACCCTCTCTAGGAATCATGCGTTAAATGAAGGAATTGGACTCGATGGCCTTAAGGTTCCTTTTAGCCCTAAATTTGTGATCCTATGATTTCCCAGCTCTAGAATACTCTATTTGTATGATTCTGAAGGGAGGTCAAAGGGAGATATTTTGTTGTGGTTATTGTTCATTTATGTCTGACTCTCTGTGACCCCATTGCGGTGTTTTCTTGGCAAAGATACTAGAGTGGTTTCTGTTTCCTTCTCCTGCTCATTTTATAGTTGAAGAACTGAGGCAAACCAGGTTAAATGATGTGCCCAGGGTCACAGAGCTAGTAACTGTTTGAACTCATGGAGATGAGTCTTCCAGATTCCAAGCAAAGTGCCCTATATACTGCACCACCCAGCTGCCCCTTAAGAGGGATATTATGTAGACAAAATGGAGGTTGGAGGAGTCTGATATTAAACTGCAATGATTTCTTTGATAAGCTGTTCCCTCCCAAGTAGTTGAGTCAGGCAGGAAGAAATGTCTCCTCCTGTTTGTGGATTTGATTTCTGATTATGTTTTTCACTTGGTCCTACCACCTGCAAGTGTAGCTGCTCTGGAGTCAGTGTTCTTTGTTGAATGAAGATGATTTGATATTCTTCCCAAGTCTACAAGCAATAGGACATACTTCTAAGTGTTTTTCCCCCTCTTAGGAAAAAGAAAAAAAAGAAGCTTTTAAAGGCTTAACTGGCATAAATTGTAAGTTTTGTGCTGAGGTTAGGTAGATGCTTCTCAACTTCCAAGTCAGAACATCTCAGACTGCAAGAAGGGAGAGGGAGGTGAGAGAGAAGTGCTTCAAATTAAAACACCAAATAGAGACAACTTTTAAAAAGGAGACAGAAATCCATCAATCATCTCCAAAATAAAAATGCCATTTAGTGGTGATATCTCATGGAACCTCCCAATGTTATTAATTGGTGTCTTTCTCCCTTTTGTGAATGAGGAAAAAAGGAAGGGTGAATTAATATCTTCCTTGGTAGCCTAATGATTAGAAATTATCATATTCAGTGCAGCAGCTCAGTTTTGATGCCCTGTGGGAGAACTTATTTTAGAGGAGACTTTATGATATAATGAAAAGAGCTCTGGACTAGGAGAAGGATGATCTGGTTTTGAGACATGGCTCTGCCACTTGCTAGCTATATAATCTTGGGGAAAGCTCTCTTCATTTCTCTGGATCTTTTCTTTAAATGAGTCAGTTGGACTTAGTGGACACAAAGCTCTAAATCTATGATCATATGACTTCATTGAATCTCAGTGGCTTCATTCATAAAATAAAGGATAACACCACAGGAAATACCTTCCTCACAGGTCTAATGGTGATAATCCCATCAATCTATACATATGCTCTGGCTCCATGGAGATACCTGTGTTCATTGATACCCCCACCTCCTTCCTACACTTAGAAGTCAAAAGCAGAGCTGACATTGGATATGTCCTAAAAAGAGGGATGAAATATTTCCATAGTTCCTATAGCCTGTGGAGGGTCCACTTGACTATGTGACCATCTCCATTCGACCTACCAATCATGAGCTACTGTGAATGTCCTTATCCAAGAGGTCAGAAGGCATATCCTAAAAAAAGCAGCCAATGTGTATAACCATTCCCATCAATCCAGAGCGCTTTTCCAGACCCACAGGATTGTAACTATTATAAAAGATTGTAGTTAAGAAAGCATTTGGAAACATAAAGTGTAGTAGAAATAACATCATCATTGTACCAGTTAGGCAGATAAACAAGGACAGAACTTTATAATAGTTTCAAGCCCTCACCAAAATCAAAGAACGGTTTAATCCTTTCTTAGTTTCTCTCCTCACTTTGCCCTTTCTCAATACCATGAGGCACCCCTTTTCCATCACTACAGGTATCCAGGGCATTAATATTTTCTTGCTCACTACAAGTCTTCCCAGGGCAGGCAACGTCATATCTAACTCAATACAGTTTGTTCTTTGATTTTGAAAGGAAAGGTTTTGTTACAGGGATTCTAACATCATTGTGCAGGAAAAAAATAAATGGAATAGAAACAGAGACCTTCTCAGCACACCTAAAATCAAACCACCAAGGCCAATGAAAGGGAATTGACCCTGTCTAGGGACTTATGGAGAAAGAGTAATTCATCCCTCTCCCATACCATCTCCCATCCCAAGGACACACCAATCAAGAGAGGGCAGGCCCAAGGGCTATGGTAGGCTAAGAGGTGAAATAATCCAGAAAGAGTGTTCTGCGGGAAATAAACTTAATATTCTTCCTCTTTCTGAATATTTGCATTTTTAAAGGGATCTTCAGTAGGTTAGTCCACAGGAATGAGGCTCTAATAATATGTTTTCACATATCTGCCACAGCACAATCTAGGTGATCTTCTTTGGCTAGGGAATTTTTCTCATTGTCTCTCTTGGATTGTTCCATACAAATGATCATCTATCATTAGTCTCTAGAAAGGGCCAGCCATCCTACACATCATCCATGGGTGCCCCTCAGAAGTCATAGGATCATAGGCTATGTCTGTATTGGGAAAGACAAAGCCTTATTACACTTTTTTTGGTTAACCTAAAAGATCTGGGGTAGACTGACAGACCACAATTTCTTTTTTGAAGAGAAGCTACTTATCTGAGTCCAGTGTGTGTGTGTGGCAGGGTGGGGTGGGTGGGAGGGTCTTGAAAGTATAAGCCCAGAGTTGGAATAGGGAGTTTCCAAACAAAGGAGGGGCCAGTTGTCATCCTGTCCCAAGCCCCAGGCTTGTTTCTTAGTGTGATGTTGAATCAACATCAGCTGCAAAGTCCTTGAATGCCAATCTTAGTGGTTTTCCCCAAGTAACTTCTTCTGGAGAAAGGCTTATTCACTCACTGTTTTGTACAGTCAGATAAAAACCAGCCCGTTTCTATAAATTTTTTTCCAAAAAAATTTTGTTACTCTGGGTCAAATAATATTCTGCATCAAAGTTGAAAACACACTCCCATGTGTGCACCCTAGACATAGTTATTATAATAACAAACATCACCTCTTTCCTTGCCAAGATGCATGAAAAAGCTAAAAAAAAATAATTATTTTATAATGTGAAGTTGGTCAAGGAAAGAATAAATGGATCAGAAGAAGAATTTCCTCAGTGAAACATTGGCATTCTTCTTCTTCAAAAACCAAAACTAAAGGACAAAAACTTTACCATTTTCCCTTTCCTCCCATTACCAACTTCACTGGTACATTGGACTAATTAAGGTAACATGGTTCTGATGAGGAAGGGGTCTAGATCATCCCAAAGCCTTCCTTCTAAGTCATTCAGTGTTAAAGATGTTTATTGTTTTGTGGTTATTACTGGAACTTCAGTTCATTTATTTATCCACAATTTCATTACTTTGGGTATTCACTTGTTTGAAGCAAATTGAACTCTTCTGTATCTTTTCATCCTGGGCAAAGTCTGTCTTCATTTTTCCATAAGTCCATCATTAACAATCCACCCAGTGTGATCTTTTAGTATCTCAGGGACATCACTGCCCTGTGCTGATTGTTTATTAATTAAGTTACATATGTTTTATGGCCCTTCCACTTCCTTATCTGGTCTGGACATCATATGTCTTCAATAATATATTTTTACAAAATTTATTTTGATAATACCATCATTGGTATCAAGCTATAGCATGCTTATATCTACCACCATTCCTTTCAGATAGTTTTCCATTTTTATTCTTTATACATGTTGGTGTGCCATGATTCACAGTTATATAACTTCTCTGGGGAAATGCTACTTTTAAAGAAATGGGCTTTTGTGACAGTAAACACTATAGGGTAAATGAAAATGCTTTACAATTTTCCTTTTTCCATATTGATTGGTCTAACTGTAAGGCATAAGCCATTCAGCTACACATCATATATAACCTAGGCAACATTGAGTTTTCATCCACCTTTTCTTCTCAGTGTGAATGGTTGAGTGACTTCTTTTATATCACTGTGGGTTGAGAAGGATTTTGTTTTGTTCTAGAGCTTAATCAATTAATGTAATATTATTTGCAAATAGAAGCATTTAATGAACTCCTCCATTAAGCAGGTATCCTTTTGTTTGAACTTTGTACAGGATTTATTCCATTAATCACAGGCAAAATTTGTAGGAGAGCATTCATTTCCCTGCTCAATGACTCACTGAATATGTCTATAAAGCAAGGTACAAAATATATTGCGTAGAGAGGCTAGAAAATTTCAGAGTTGAAAGATTTTTTTCATTCTTTGCAGCTAATTCATCTCACAGCTTTTGCTGTTATATCAGTGTTGATTCACAGATGTTTGGTGTGTGTGGAAAGAATGATAGAAGTTGGAATATGTTTTTCCTAAGGACACTCTTGGATGACACTTCTGATATCATTCATAAGGAACAGACTGTTTACTTTGATTTCATATAGACAAGAGAAGCTCCCAAAGTAACATCCCACATCCCCAACTCTCATAGATGCATTGTTTTCATAATGAGATGAAACATTTAAATAACATTATAGATTTAACTGAAATATAAATATACCCTGGGAAGTGTCAGTGACAGCTATGAAGTTAGTGGGATGACCCCCAAATCTTTAGTTCAGGTTTTGCTATTAAATTTGTCCTACATTCATAAGTGCTTGGTGGACATCTGGCCTTGTGTGTCTTTTTTAGCACCTCAGACTAAACATGTCTAAAACAAAGCTAATGAGTATTCAAATTTGAAGACTCTTCCCTTCCCTGATCATACTTTGCTTTGCAGCTATGCCTAAGGAAGAACTCATTTGAGCTGCCTCTCCAGAGTCAGATATGGGAAGGAAACTACCCTGTAGTATCCACCTGTGAGAACCTGGCCATCTTTGTGTCTATTTGCTCTTCCTTGACCTTCAGCTTTGGTGAAGGGGTACATCTTTACATTACCTATGGAACTTGGGACATTTATTTTACTTCTCTGGGCTTCAGTTTTCATATTGTGTAAAATATGAGAGTCAGACTAGGTGACTTCTGATCTTACTTCCAGCTCTGAATCCATGGTCTCTCTAAGTCCCAGTTTCCCCACCTCTGTGATGAGGATAATATAGGGCTGTTGGGAGCAAAGTGCTGTGTACAGTTTAAAATGGTTGGGATGAGTTATTGAATGAGAGCGCTGTTTTTTATAGAAAGGGAAAGCAAGATCCCTGGGCCTCACTCACAATAGGGTTTGAAAGGGGAAAGGTAGAGGACAGAAGTGGTACAAGAGTGTAGGCACCAAGCTCAGTCTTCTTTGTCAGCAGTTTTTTGTTTGTTTTTTTATAAGTCCTTGGTCCTTTCTTGATCTTGGTTGACTGCTGTTCTAATCTGTCCTTATTGACTATTGTCTCTGAGCATAAGATTTGGAACAACCTCACTGAAAAATTTCCCATCCCCCTGGGCAGTCATCAGAAACTTTCCTAAGCCTATCCACTACTATTGCTGTTTTAAATTACTGTGGCATCCTTCCTCTGAGCAGATGGGGGTTCTCTGGCTTAGAATGAGCCAACACAAGCCTCAGAATGCCCTGGCATCTGAAGGCAAAGGAGAATAAATTATGCAGGAGGAAGTTTCTTAATTTCCCTTCTTTCCCTCCATCTTGTCTCACCTCCTACCCAACACCCCCAGAACCTCATATCTGTTGCTGAACACACATTCTAATGGAGATAATTACTGTTAATGAAGAGAAGGTAGAAGTATAAAATAATGGCAGTTGTATAATATTCAGGACTGACCATCTTGAAGATCCTGTAGTTCAAAAAGTTCATCTTTATCAGGGTGGGAAGAGTTCTGGATTAGGAGTCAGAAAACCTGGTTTCACATCCTGGTTCTACTTCAACCTTGAGCAAGGCACTTAACCTCCTTGTAAAATAGGTAGATGGTTGGGCTTGGGAACTTCTAAGATTCTCCTCAGCCCAAGATCTATTATGATATGATCTATCTTCTTATGATTTGATGATTATTGATCTTAAGTATGAAATATGTCATGATGTAGGAAATACTGAAGTAAGTGGAGTTAATTATCAGTTGAGTCTTTTAAAATCATATTCTAAAAAAGGGGTGCTTAACTGAAAGAATTATAGAATCTAGACCCAAAAGGGTTCCTGCAAATATTTTGGTCCACTCTCCATCAAGTATAAGGATCCCCACTCAATGTCACCCCTAGCAGATGATGAGCTAGTCTTAGGTTCACTTCCAGTGATGGGTGGTCCTCTCCCTAGGGAGGACAACCATTTCTTTTGGGACAGCTCCAATTGTTGGGATATTCTTCATTCTGCTGAGTGAAGATTTCTTCTCCCTGTAATTTCTACTCACCAGGAGTAATCCTGCCCTTGGAACCACACAAAATAAGCCTGTGTCCTCTTCTGAAGAACATTCCTTTAATATTTGAACCATCCATATTCTAGCACTACCTGAATGAATTTCTGCCATGGAGGTTATAGGGTGTTTCTTCATCTGTGGCTTTGCACTGGCCATCCCTGTGACCTGAAATGAACTTCCTCCTTCTTCACAGAATCCTTCTCTTCATTTAAGACACAGCTCAAATACCACCTTCTTACAGAAAGCCTTTTCTGATCTTCCTGCTATGAGGAGATCTATGGCCCTCTTTTCATACCTACTTTATTTTTAATTTATGTATTTATTTTTGGGTACATGCATGTATATACATATATGTACATTTAGATTTATACATAGTTATTATATATTTTAATTGTATATATTTGTATATGTAATTATTGCAAACTTCCTCATTCCTTCCATGCAGGCTCCTTGACAGTAGGGAATACTTTATTCTTTTTTTCATATCCCCATCATTTAGCACAAGGCCTGGTACATAGTAGGCATTTAATGAATATGTATTGATTAAATATTTAAAATATTTAATCACTGATTGTTTCAAAGGCTGGGCAAAGGGACCATGACATGTGATTATTGCTTGAGTGAACTGTGTAGCTTGGAGGGTGTGGGATTCACGATACATAGCTTCACATATTTGAAGACTTATTGTAGAGTTAGTGTTTAAACTTAAACTTGGTTCCTCTTGGTAAAACTCAGAACAATGGGAAAAAGTTGTAAAAAGCAAAATTTGCCTGGATAGAGAAAAAGGAAATATTTCTTAATGATAGGCAGTGTAATATAGTGTATGGAGAATGGGCTTTGGTGTCTGCTAGACCTGTCTTCAAGTCTTACCTCTGACACATACTGGCTGTGTGATCCTGAACAAATTAATTAATTTCTCAGTTCCCAGGCAACTAAGACCATAAATTGCAGAGAAGATGTCCACCGGTATCGGTAGTCTCCTATCAGGGAGTTGTCTATACCCATGAACTCATAGGCCCCATTCAAAAAACTAATAAAAACAAAAACAGAGGCAACAACGTGGAGTAGCAGATACAGATTGAGCCTTAAGGTTGAGCCAGAAGGACCTGGGTTCATGTTTGACCTCTGACACATAGTGGCTGTGTGACCCTAGGGAAGTCAAATTGACTCCTCAGCATTCTAGAGCACTTTCTATGACTATATGCTGCCAAACAATTGGTAATTTCCAGTGGTAGAGGCATTTATTCAACAGATATTCCTTACATTGATAAAATAAAAAATACAGATAAAAAAGAAAAGTTTCCTATAAATTAATGATATCTGTAAACAACATATTGTATGATTATAGTTTTAAATCCATTCTGCTATCTGCCTCTGTTTTATGGGAGAGTTCATTCCGTTCACATTCACAGTTATGATTACAAGCTGTGTCTTTTTCTCCGTCCTGTTTTCCCCAGTGCCGTTTTTGTTTTCATTTCTCCCTCCCCACTTCCACTCCTCAAAAGAGTTTTGCTTTTGCCCACTGCCTTCCTCAGTTTACCCTCCCTCTTAATTTCCCTCCCTTATCTTACCCTTTTCTCCTTGCTACTTCTTCCCTCCCTTCTGACCACCCCCCTTTTCCTTTCCCTCTTTCCCATCTACTGCCTGTAGGAAAAGTTTGATTTCTATACTTTTCAGAGGATGCTATTCTCTTCTTGAACCAAATTCGATGAGAGTAAAGCTCATATACCACTCTTCTCCCTCCCATCTTTCCCTCTACTATAATGTGTTTTTGTGCCTCTTCATTTGATGTAATTTACCCTTTTCTGCTACCTCCTTACCTCTTCTCCCAGAACCATCCTTTTACATCTCTTAATTATGTTTTTTATCCTTATATCAGTTATTTTATACTGACACCCCCAGTCTATGTATATCCCTCTCAATTATCATAACTGTACTATTCTCAAGATTGGCATATGCATATATATGTACTGTATGTATATATCATATATAAAGCAATGTAATCCTATATAAGGATGTAAACAATTTGTCCTTATTGATTAACAAGATTTGTGGGTTTTTTCCCCCTGTTCACCTTTTTATGTCTCTCTTGAGTTTTGTATTTGAAGATCAAATTTTCCATTGAGTTCTGGCCTTTTCATCAGGAAGGTTTGGAATTCCCTTATTTCATTGAATGTCCATCTCCTTGCCTGAAATATTATGCTCAGTTTTGCTGAGTAGTTGATCCTTGGTTGTAGTCCAAGCTTTTTTGCCCTTCAGAATATCATATTCCAATTTCTCCTGTCATTTAATGTAGAAGCTGAAAGATTCTATGTGATCCTGACTGTAGTTCCACGATATTTGAATTGTTTCTTTTTGGCTGTTTGTGGTATTTTCTCCCTGACTTTTTAATTCTGAAATTTGGCTATAATATTTCTTGGAGTTTTCAATTTGGGATCTCTTTCAGGGGGTGATCGGTGGATTCTTTCAATGACTATTTTCCCCTTTGGTTCTAGGACCTCTGGGCAGTTATCTTTGATAATTCCTTTGAAGATACTGTCCAGGCTCTTTTTTTCATCGTGGCTTTCCAGTAGACCAATAATTCTTAAATTATCTCTCCTGGATCTATTTTCCAGGTCAGTTGGTTTTCCAATCAGATATTACACATTTTCTTCTATTTTTTTCATTCTTTACATTTTATTTCACTACTTCTTGATGCCTCATGGAATCATTAGCTTCTACTTGCTCAATTCTAATTTTTAATGAGTTGCTGTCTTCATTTTGTTTTTGAGTCTTCTTTTCCAATTGGATGATTTTACCTTTCAGGGTGTCATTTTCTCTATTTAGATTCTGAATCTCCTTAGCCATTTCGCCAATTTTACTTGTTAAAGATTTGATCTCATCCATCGTTTTTTCCCCCATTTTTTCTTTTATCTCCCTAATTTCGTTTTTAAAATCCTCCTTTAGCTCTTCCAGGAATGCTTTTTGGGCTTGAGACCAGTTCACATTCCCTTTCGAGGTATCAGATGTGGGTATGGTGTCAATGCTGTCCTCTTCTGAATTGGTATTTTGATCTTCCCTGACTCCATAAAAAGAATCAATGGTGCTTGGTTTTTTTTTGTGTTCTTCTTCATGTTGGTTAGATTTTTCCTGTCTTTACAGTGGGTTTCTACTTTTGGGGCTCAGGGATTTCTGTCCCAGGTTTCTTGTTCTGGGAATTGTGAGCCTAGTTATTGACTTTGTGTGTTATGGCCTTCGGTTTCCTGAGGTATGGGGAGGGGTCGTCTGCCTGCTGGAAGTCTCTCTTCCCCTGGGGGGTGCTCTCCAGCTGTTGTCTGTGCTGGTGTCTGCCACTTGCCCTGGCTGTGCAACAGCATGTCTGGATACCTGGCTGACCCTTGCTGGCTCCTCCCTTCTGGGACTCAGGAATTCCCACTGTTTGGCTACTGAAGTCCCACTTCTGTCTACTCTATTCCAGCGTTTTTCTCCAAGGAATTTTCTGGGTCAGTGAAGGAGGGAGGGAGTTATGAGAGCCGTTTACCTGGCCCTTAAGTCTCCCAGAGGTTCAAGAAGGTGGCTTTCAAACCTTTGGGCTGCAAGCCTCAGGAGTAGATGTCTTGCAGCCTCAGGCACTGTGGTGTTGCCTCCCGTCACTTTGACAGACTCCTGTCCTGTATTGGGAGGCCTGAGGATCTCCACCGGTTTTGGGCACCCAGATTTCTCCCAGCTTGGATCGCTGGCTGATTTCCGCAGCTGCTTCCACTTAGGTGCTGTCTGGTACAGCTCTGCACACTGGGTGCTCTTCCGGCCCCGGCCTACAGATCCATCCCATTGGCCTTTTGGACTCTTCTGGCTTGGACATTTGCCCCACTCAGTCTACTAGTGGCTTCTAACTCTCTCAAATCTGCTCAGATTCACTTTTTTAGAGGTATCTGACAATGAAAGAGCTCCAGTAAGATGCTGTTTTTAAGTGGCCATCTTGGCTCCGCCCTCCAAATTAAAGATATCTGAAGTGGAAAGGACTTACTTGTCAGGAATGTTATAAAGAATTGCTGTGAAGGTTTGCATTGAATTAGATGGCCACTGAGCTTCCTTCCAACTTTGAGATTTTGTTATTCTGTGACTTCGAAAACCCCTTTCAATACTTTGATTCCCTCTTCCCCCATCTTCCCTGGACAATATATACCCTATGAATTAATTTCTCATCATTTCATTTATGAGATAGTTGCCCCTGGGATGGGAAGAACTTAGGACCATGGAATCAAAGGACATCAGAACTTGAAGGGCTCTTAAATATCTTCTAGTCCAACTCCTTCCTTATGAAGATGAGAAAAATGAACCCACAGAGGTGATCGGTCTTGTCCAACGTAACACCCCTGGGTAGGGGCACAGCTGAGATTCAAAAGTAGGGCAACAGTGCTATTTCTACAACCCATGATTTGAGCTGTTTTCTACCTAGTCTTTGTCCTAAAAAAATTCTTCACAGAATCTTAGGGCAAGGAGGGATGAGGAAATTGGAAATAAGTGAAGTTAAAGGACTTGTCCAAGAATGTATAGTTCAAAAATATTAGAAATGGGACCTGACTGCAGAGACCTTTGGCAGGGAGGGATGAGGAAAATGGAAATAAGTGAAGTAAATAAAGTGAAGTTAAATGACTTGTCTAAGAACATATAGTTCAGAAATATTAGAAGTGGGGCAGCTAGGTGGCACAGTGAATAGAGCACCGGCCCTGGAGTTGGGAGGACCTGAGTTCAAATCTGGCCTCAGACACTTGACACACTTACTAGTTGTGTGATCTTGGGCAAGTCACTTAACTCCAATTACCCTGCCTTCCCCCCTCCAAAAGAAATTAAAAAAAAAACCAGAAATATTAGAAATGGGACCTGAATGCAGAGACCTTTGGCAGGGTTTCTTGTCTAGCACCTGTCAAGCAATGTCATTTGGGTGATCAATTGCTTAGTCAATATGTCACGTCATCCCTCGTGAAAAACACAATACAAAACAACAAAGACAACAACAACGAAAAACATAAGCTCAGAATAAGTGATGAATTGATTTATAATGGTAGGAAAAGAAGCACTAGGGAGAGAGCAAGGAAAAGGGAACAGGCAGGAAAGAAGAAGGAACAGCAGGGTTGACAGTTCTTTTCTCTCTGCGCTGATGGGTGGAGGAAGTCTCCTTCATTAACTAGGTTCCCAAGCAGTAGATTGCCTCTAGAGGGATAAGACATCTGATGTCTGAGAAGCAGGAAGCTCAGTTCCCAGGCCTCAGCTTGTGAGACATGACTGAGTCGCCCTTTCTGACGGCCTTTGTTTTCTAGAATCCAGCCTCCCTCTGTGCACTGGGAACAGGAGACATTTCCTTTAATCATGCCTTATAAAAGCATGAGCCGGTTTATTGGCACATGGATCAGGGATGATTTGGGAGCCTGTCTTGTCTCTGGGAACAAAAAGGCTCCTCCGTCAGGCCCCATGGCATACCTTTTGGTGTCAGATGTATCGTTGACTCTAGAGCTTAGGGGAATTTTCTTCCATTTGTGTCTCAGAGAAATGTACTCGATGATGAGGGAAGAAACTAAGAAAGTATTTTTACTCGGTCCCAGGTTCTGCTAAATGAATGGAGAGGTTTTGGAACAGTTTGATTCTAGAACCAAATTTTCCATTTATGGTTCATGGTGGGAAAGCCCTGCATTAGCTCCAATGCAGGAGAGACTAAGGAAAATAAAGGTGGGTAGCTTAGCGCAAGCTCATCTTTATTCAAAAACATGAACGATTAGTAATTCAGTAGGTGAAATTCATGGTGTGGTGATTCTTTGCCACAAGTTCATGATAAAAGAATTGTAGTACTGGTCAGATGGAAAGGACCTCAGAGGTCATCTGGTACAACTACATCATTTTACATATGAGGAAACTGAGGCCAAGGGAGGTTAAGTGATCTGTTCTGTGTAATACAGAAAGGATCAAAGACAAAGATTTGAACTCAGGTCTTCTGACCCCAAAGTCAAGGCACTTTCCACTGTACTACACTACCTCTAGTGAAGAGATAAGTCTTAGGGAGTTGTCTAAGGCAATTAGAGGTTAATCACCTTTCCACCAAAACCTTCCCCTCTTGGGAATTTCCCTGTGACTGTGGACAGCCTTTAGTCCTTGCAGTCACCTAGATCTGCAGCCTGTGTATCCTCTTTTTCTCATTCTCCCTCACTCCACATATCCGATCCTTTACTAAATCTTGTCATGTCTGCACCTTTTTATCTCCCATATGTCCCTTTCTCTCTATTCGTGATGCCATAGTTAGTTGAAGTTCTGTTCACCTCTCCTCTGAGTTACAGAAATAGACTTGTAACTGGTCTTCTTGCCTCAAGTCTTAGCCTATTCCAATTTATTCTCCATTGAGCTGCTGATGGAATTCTTTTAACCTAGAAAGTGTTACTCCTTTGCTTGAAGAGCTCTGGTGGCTCCCTATTATATCGAGGATCAAATGTAGAGTCTTCTCTTTGGCATTTAAAGCTCTTTGTATCCTGGCCACTTCCTACCTCTGAAGTCTTCATATGCTTTGTTCCCCTCTGGGCAATCTACTGTCTATAGCAACCTATTTGTTGAACAGGATACTCCATTTCATATCTCTATACCTTTGCACTTTCTGACCCCAGGCCTAACTCCACTCCTCTCTGCTTCTTAGTTTCTCATACTTTCTTCAAGACTTAGATAAAAAAAGGCCTATTCTCTCCATTTCAGATTACTTTCACGTACTCTGTATAGATCTCATATATGCTTGGATATTTAGATATTGTCTCAGTTATTAAATGTATACTCCTTGACAGCAGGAGCTTTGTGTTTCTGTGTGTATGTGTATGTATGTGTGTGACTTTCTTTGTAATCCTAGCATTCAGCACAGTGTCCGGAGCAATGAGTAAAATACTTGTTGACTGAATGACTTACCCAGGGTGGTATATATAGTAAGTATCAAAGATGTGATATGAATTAAGATATTCCATACTTGAAGCCCAGAACTTTATCACCTATAAAAGGCTCTCTCTCTAAATTCACCTTTGCTATTAGAAAAACAAGTTTGAGTGTATACTACTGATGAGATCGTATCCTCTCCAATTATAAAGGGTGGCACCTAAATGATTATGACCACATATATTAAAATATATGTAAGTTGCTACAATACATACACTCATTCATATCCCTTTCTGTGTTTGGTGTGTATGTGTTTTTATGACATGATTAGGTCTGTTGTAGAAACGAAAAAAACCGATAGTCCATAGCTTTGCCCCAGGGTTGAAGATGAGGATATTCACTTCCTCTCCCTTGGGAAATTCATTTCCTGTCCTCCTTTCCTTCTATAACCAATCTATGCAGAGAATTGTCCACCAAAAAGCCTAGTCCTTCACCTGTACACTGGGTAGCCATCCCTCTCTTCTTTATAGTCCCAGGACCATCCTAACCCTCTCCTAATTACTTCCTCTATATGTAGGTGATTATCCTTGATTTCATGCTTGAACTGGGGACAACTGATAGTTGGTATGGGTAGGGGGAGATGCACATCGAAGGGATTGTGCACCAGCCTCTAATGTCCCTCTGCACAATAGCAAATTCATCTATGCCAGGTCCTTATCTTTTGACTTCCCTTCATACTATACTCTCTGGAGCTCTATTCTACTGTTAGCAAATCCCCCGCTATCCTTTAACTTTTCTTCTTTCACATTCCCTCCATCTTCTGGAGTGGAAATGGCCCTGAAAGCAGTGGGAGACCTTGGTCTATATATTTCCATTGAACCTAGATGGCTTTGGAGGAGAAAGTGAGGCTGTTATACAGCCCTGCCTCACTTAAATCCAATTCACTTGCAGGTCATGATATCACCTTTCTGAAGTCATTGGTCCTTATTGAGAAAAAAGGACAGACAAAAATCTGTGAGTGGTAGGTGCCCCACTGGGGACCCAACTGGCCAGTTCCACTTAGGCAATGCTGCTCCTCCCTTCCTCCCTCTTTCCCTTCCTTCCTTCCTTCCTTCCTTCCTTCCTTCCTTCCTTCCTTCTTTCCTTCCTTTCCTCCTCTCCCTCTGTCCACATAAAGAATCATACCCTTTCCTGCAAGTGCTCTGCCCAAAGGAATATAAATTTTGATCCCTGGAACCTCACAAGATATCTTGGGGTTTACAGGCTAGAATTCTTTTTTAAGGACCATGCCTTAAACTCAGATCACTCTGGCTCTCATTGATTATCCAACAACAAGTCCCAGCCTGAGCCTAACTTGGCCATTGTTTGTGTTCTGAAGGCTCAGGATGAGTATAAATAGCAATTGTTTCTGTTTTCCCCAGAAACCCTGAGAGTCTTCCCTTCCCAGATTTATTTTTTTAAGCAGGTAAAAGAGGCCATTCTTTGCCTCATTTCTTACCTAGCCTTAATCACTGAATGTCCATTGCCTCAGATAAACTGAAACCTGGGAAAGATCTTAGCTTAAAAAGGCCAAGGTCTCCCACCACATCAGGGGCCGTCTCCAGTCATCCTGATCTATATCTCACCACTAAACCTAGATGGCTCTGAAGGAGAAAGTGAGGCTGGTGACTTTGCACAGCTCTGTTCCACTTAAATCCAATTCACTTGCAAGTCATGACATCACCTTCCTGATTTCATCGGTCCTCTTTGAGAATGAAGGACAAACAACATCTTCTGGGGATCACTGAACTCTAGCTTTCTTCTACAGACACCACATCTCTTGGCACCTACTCTGAGTCTAGTTGTTCCTTCCTTCTTTCACACTCCATGATTTGCAGAGCTAGGAAAAAGAATTGGCATAATCTCACCTTTGTTGTCATGTATGGAGCTTCATGCTATTATCTCTCCTTCTAAGTAAGTTCAGTACCTTATCCATAGTTGGCTTTTTCCACTCCAGTTCTTGCCTTCTTCAGTCCTCTGGCTTGCTACTTTCACAACCTCACTTTATTCAGTCTGTCCTAGGTTCCAGAATTCTTGTCCATGACTCTGATTGGGCCTTTCCAAAAGTGAACAGCAGAGCAGGGGTCCCAAGGTGAATTCCAGGATTGGAATAAATGAATGAATGAATAAAAAGTATTTCTTAAGTGCTTACTATTTGACAAGTACTTTGCTCAACACCGAACAAATATAGTTCTCAGAGAAAGAGGTGTCAGGGGTAAAGATGAAAAAGCAAGGTCTCAGGGAGTTCAGAACCAAGTAGAAGACATTGAACCAGAAATGTTCAAACCAAAGCTGTTAAATCATCTGTCAGGGGTGCTTCAGAAAGGACTTTGACACCTCATAGGAGCTTAGATGAGATGATTTCTAAAGTCTTTTTCAACTTTAATAGGGTAGAGGAAGGCCTAATTCCACAGGTGAGGAGAGGTGACTGAACCTAGATAGGAAAAAAGAGTAAACGTTTAGCAACTGACGGTAGATCCTTACACCGATGATTATAGACTTGGCATATATTTACCATTTAATAAGAAATCATGCAGAATAATTACTTTCATTAAGCTACCCTTCAAATAGAGCTCATAAGTGATAAGCATCTAAGTGAAGGGGTGAGGGGGACGCGTAGAGTGGGAATGGATTGCCCAATATATTACTCATGGCTTTGAAGTTGTTGAAAGAAAACTGAATGAGGCCTGTAGCTGCCAGATTAGATTTAGGGAATACTGGGAAATATTTGAGATCTGAAGGTTTTCAGTTAAGAGCAGTTCCAAAGAAACAGAGTTTCTGCTAGTCTGAGACTGTAATTGAGTTTCCCTTTTGGGTTAAGGAAAATATTAGTCCATAGCTGTCTTAGGAAAGGCCTTGTAACAGGAACTTGGATGGAGGGGAGGTGGTAGATGAAGTCAATGAAGGCCTGAGCAACGAGAGAGAGAGAGAGAGAGAGAGAGAGAGAGAGAGAGAGAGAGAGAGAGATCCTCAGGCTTCAGGAGAATCAGAGGATCTGAGGACCTGGAGCTGGAGGGGACCAAATTGGTTATGTATGTAGGCCCCTGCTTTGCCAAAGAGGAAGCAAAAGGTCAGAGAGTGATTTACCTAAGGTCTTACAGTGGGTAAGTGAGAGAGCTAGGATTTTAACCCCAGATTTTCTTGTTCAGTATTCAGTGTTCTCTGTTCCTATGTCCACAGAAGCCGTTTGATGCAGTAGAATGAGTGATAAATGGAATGAATCCACTCCATCCTCTTCCCTTCTCCCTTCCCCCCTCTCCTGTAACTCCCTTCCCTCTATCTCCCTTCCCTCCTTTCCCTTCCCCTTATCCCCCTCATCTCCCTACCCTCTATCTCCCACCCCTCTTGTCCTCTCTCCTCCCCTCCTCTCTGCTCCCTTTCCCTCCCCTCCCCTGTGTTCCCCTCCCCTCCCCTTCCCTTCCCTTCCTTTCCCTTCCTTTCCTTTATTTTCTTTGGTTTTACTGGCATATTACGGGGCAGTAGTTTGGAAAGATAAAAATGCCAGGCAAATTTAAGTTGTTAGTTGCTATTATTCAGATGATAGCAATGGCATACCGCTCATCCAAGATCATTGTTCCTAAGACAAAGGAACTTTTGGGGCTAAATAAATCTATGATTAGAAGGTAACACACTCATACTATTACTCAGATGATTCTCTCTTACCAGAGCTAGGTCTCGCAAATCACAGATTTTTAGAAAGAGAGGCTACATTAGTCTAAAGATTCAAGATTATACTCACAACTGTGTGTAACAAGTGATATGAATTGAAGGAATCTTAGCAAATTCCTTACCCTGTCCCTAAATATTTCCCCTTATAACCTGCCTAAAATTACATTGGATATTCATTCGTTTGAGCTAAGACACTAGCTCCTGTTAAAATACAAATTATCCAATCAAGGAAACATATCTAGCTATTTTAGTCTTTGTTAGTCATCTCTACCTCATCCATAATTAGAATATTAGAAATAACAATAATAATCTTTCCAGCTACCACAGCACAGGTCCTTCAAGGTCATCATGTGGCAGATTTTATCAGGCAGCATGATTTTTCCCGTTAAATGAAGTAGTTAACGTTAATATAGTACTTCGTCCGAATATATTATCTCATTTGATTCTCATAACAAGCCTGTGTTATAGGTTCTGTTATTACCCCCATATTATTAATGAGAAAACTGAGACCAAGGCTTTCTTGGAATCCCATATTTAGTAGGTGTCTGAGAGAGGGATTTGAATTCAGATCTTCCTAACTATCCACTGTGCCACCTACCTGGCGTTTCATGGAGCCTGTAAGTTACAAAACCAATGAACAAACAACTGATTTTCTCCACTTTTCTCCTTATTATGGTGTAACGAAAAACAACATTAGTCTTAGAGTCTGAATGCTTGTTTTCAGATCTTAACTTTGACATTTAACAGCTATGCAACTTTTGTTAAGTCATCAAATTGTCTCAGTTTCCTCATTTGTAAAATAGATATATTAAAAAAAAACAAAACAAAACAAAACAAAAACTCTGCACTGCCTAGTCCCTGGGTTGTGTGGAAAACTCTTTGTTAATGTTAAAGCACTTTACAAATGTGAGCTCTTATTAAAAAGCCTCCAGAGCTGCTCTCCAGAGAGTATAGGCCACACTTCCAATTGCAGGCATGTGGTCCATGATAAAGAATTTAAGTATTTTACTGGTCTAAAATATTGTTTTGTTTGAAAAAGAGTGAGAGCTAGATGACATGTGGTGGAGGTGGGACACAAGATGGCTAAGATTTTATAATAAGTTTGGGAATAGAAGGAGTTCTGAAACCTGTAGGGACTGACCAGTGAAAACAGTACTTGTTGATTCAATTTAATGGGGACCTCTGAGTAGTCTAAAGACAGTACAATGACCCTAGGACCTTAGGCGAAAATGCAATACGCAGAGTTATAAAAGGGGCTTTAAAATGGAAAGGAGGGGGCATGGGGAAGGGAATCAAAAATGAAACATCTACTTCCCAACTGGACAAAATTCCACCCTATTATTAGAAAAGAGTAAGAAAATTGCCTCTTCCTCTCCTGGGTACCCACCAATACTTTCCTTATCCAATTGCAACTCTATTGGCTACTAACTCTGATTGATCAGTCAACACATGCACACGCACACGCACACGCACACGCAGAAACAAACCGGACATCGACTGCATAGTGTTGATTGCAAAGCCTAGTATAGCACCTGAAACACAGTAGATTTTCTTTGAATCTTTCATGAATGAATGAATGAATGAATATAGCCTATTCTGAATCTCAAGAACTATAACAAAAGAACATCAAAAAGGCAGAGAGAAACTTCTAAAACAGGGATGAGGCATTGAAAGATACCAATTTCAGGGATAGCACTAAGCTTCTCATTTATCATATATTATTTTTATTCTGCAGCTAACTGACTATTCAGAGCAGAACAAATTTGGTTTGTTTGTTTTTCAGTCTAACAACTAAAATGACTAGTTATTTATTTGCACATATGTGGAATTTACCAACTTTGAAATCTTTACAAAAAGAACTGTTCGTTTCAGAAACCATAGAGATGTTTACAATTTCTCTTGGCATCTGGTCCCTCTTGGTGGCAAAGATTTGTGTATTTAAGGTCTCAGAAAAGAGTGCAAAGAGGAAAAGTCCTGCTCTCCCACAACATTTCTAGTTCAACACCCTTGCTCTTTCTAATGGGACCTTCCAAATCTTTTGAAGTAGAATGGTTTTGAGGAGTGCATGAAAGTCGTCGTCTTCGTCGTTGTCATCATCATCGTCATCATCATTGTAAGCAGCAGCAGTTACCTCATTTGTTGTTGGTTTTGTTTGGTAGAAGGGGTTAGTCAGGGGTGGGAAACCTGTTGCCTTGATGCCACATGTGGCCTTCTAGGTCCTTAAGTGCAGCCCTTTGACTGAATCCAAACTTTACAGAACAGATCCTCTTAATAAAAGGATTTGTTCTGTAAAACTTGGATACAGTCAAAAGGAAGCACCCGAGGACCTAGAAGGCCACATGTGGCCTGGAGACTGAAGTTTCCCCATCCCTGGTAGGATTTGTGATTTCATCTATGCAAGGAACTCTCAGAATGGATACTCTCTCTCTTGAAATACATCAGCAACACCTCTGTAATTTATAGTTTTAGAGAGCCTCTTGGGGACACTGAAAGTTTAAGTGACTTGTCCACTATGTGACTCAAGTGACTTGGCTTTTATGTCCGCAGCTATTATGTTTTAGTCACGATTTGAATCTGTGTCTTCCTAAATCTATGGTTGACTTTGTATTCATTTGTTAGTACAGATATCATTTAAGTCCATGTTATTAATGGAAAAACTGAGGTTTATAGAGGTGAATTTACTTGCCTAGCGTCACATTTCTACGAAGTAATTTGAAACTAGGACTCATGAGTCCAGATATCATTGTCAAAACTGAACAATCATCATTTCTAACACAATTATCATCGCTCTGGACCCAAGAATTAACCTTAATTTGATTTTTAAAGTTACACAAACATTTACTAAAGGTCTAATTTGCACTGTATGTACATTTACTATGCATTTCAATGCCACCAGTTTAATCAAGGAGAATTATACATGTTTTGTTATCAGTACCATTACACTGGTATAAAGAGTTAATTGGGGTCCAACTCTAAGCAGCAAATAGGGCCTAGTTACAAACTAGAGTCAAGTTTAGACAAGTTCACCAGTTGTCTAACCGCAAGTGAACTTCTCACGCCATTTACTCAGGCTGTAAATCCAGAGCATAGTTACATACCTGAATCTCAAAGGAGTATGGAGGGTGGAGCTGGGAGTTGGGGGAATGAAAGCTACTTATGAACTTTTCCATCTTTACTGATTAGCCTCCAATCCATGAAGATTGCTGTTATTAATGACGATGATTTCAGTTTACACCACAATGCTGAATTGTAATTATATCCCCTGGTATTTCACTATTTCCCCCAATTAGTTAAACCTTTGGTTCTTATGTATTTTTGTTGTCACTTCAATATTTTGGATAAATAGCTTACTAGTGTAGAGAACTGTTCTTCAGCATTTCTGATAGATTTTTTCCTCTTCTTTTATAAATCGCTCAATAAAATTTGGGAACATAAAAATGGCTCCAGAGGTGATTAAATATTTGTGTTGTTGGGCTTTTCTTTTGAAACTATATCTGATTGCTTACTGGTTACATTGAGAAAAATGCTTTTGTGTTAACTCAACAACTAATGTGTTTGCTTGTGTCCTGGCATGGCCAGGTGAGCTCTTACACATAGAGATCTTTATGGGAAGGATGGAAGTATATGGCTGGCAGCATGGGATCATGGAAAGTACTCTGGACTAGGAATTCCGAAGGCCTGGCTACCTGTCTTGTCTCTGACCTTGTCTAGTTATATACAAAATTCTAATACTTGGTATTAATTTTGAATTTATTTTTATTTGGGCTGTGTGTTGGGCAAGGTACCTCATTTCTTTGAGCCTCAGCTTCATCATTTACAAAATGAGGAAAAGAACACTTGTATAATCTACTCCACAGAGTTCTTTTGAGGAGAGATTTTGCAAGCAGTCAAATATTTTATAAATATGAAAGATTACTTGATAATATAGAGTAGAAGGGACATTTGCATATCATCATTGGAGATGCCCATTTTCCCCATAGAGCACAATTTACACCTCTGTCTGCAAAAGCTACCCCAAAATGTGGAGAATCTGCTCTTTTTACTCCCCATCATTCTGGCTCATGCAGAATTTGGGTTCCCGGAGGAAGGCTTATATTAAGCCAGCAGCCTCTGAAACAATCAAAGATCCATATTCATGACCACATCCTGTCCATCAGTCAGCAAGTCTTCCCTGGTTAGCCCTGCACAAACACATCATGGAAGGTATAGAAGTATAAGAAGACCTAGTTTCTACCATCATAGTCTAATCAGGGAGAGAAAACCAATTTAACTCAAGTGCCATTTCCTCTATGAACCCTCCCCTGATGCATTTAGTAACAATCCCCCTCCCCCAATAGAATGTGCTTTGCCCTTCTTTAAATATATACCTGGCATACATTGTTTTGTAAGAGGTATCTCAGTTTTGCACTATATCCACCTAGTCAGATCATAAATTCCAAGAAAGCAGGAACTGTGGATCTTACTTAGTGTTGTTTCTTCCCTAGGGCTTAGTACAGTGGTCTGTATGCAGTAGGTGCCAAATGTCTGTTGAAGTTGAAACTGTTAAATGCAAGAAAATACAGCTGAGTCCTAAATAGTAGTTTTCCACAAGTAATTATTGTTGGACCTTAGAGGAGAAGGATACCATCTTTATGACTAGAATTGTCACAGAGGGTTTCTGAAGGAGGTAGGCCTGTGCTGGACTTTTAAACATCATTGGTACTTGGTGAGGGAAGGAGTAGAACGGAGGAAGAGAATACTTTCTGGGCAGGAGAGGAGAAAGCAGTGGCATAATGATTTAATCTTTGCTTCCTGCCTGTCTGCTGGGTAGCAAATAGTTACATAGGGCAGCTAGGTGGCACAGTGGATAGATTGCCAAGCCTGGAATCAGGAAAACCTGAGTTCAAACTCAACCTCAGACACTTAATAGAAACGTGACCCTGGGATAAGTCACTTAATCCTGTTTGCCTCAGTCTCCTCATCTGTAAAATGAACTGGAGAAGGAAATGACAAACCACTCCTGTATGTTTGCCGAGAAACCCCCCAAAAAGGGGTCATGAAGAGTCAGAAACAACTGAAAATGACTAAACAATGACCACAAAAATTGTTAAATAGCTAGTTAAATAAAATTAATCACCATTCCTTTCCTTCCCTTATAATTCCAAAGGATCTCTCATGCCCTCTCTCTACTCCCACCACAACTGCCTGAGTTCAGGTTGTCATCACCCTTTGCCTAGATTATGACAATACCCTCATCCTTCCCTGATAAATCCACCCAACTGCTAAAATGCTATTCCTAAAATCCAGGTCTGACCATGCCATCCCTGGCTCAAGAAGCTTCACTGATCACTTTTACCTCTAAGAAAAAAATACAGATTTGTATGTTTGTCTTAATTGAAGCATTTCACTATCAGTCTCAAAGCTTCCTTTCTAAGCTTGTAAATTACTCCCTCTCTCTTCCCTCTACAATCTCAATAATCTAATTGGCTTATCTCTTGCTATTCCTCAAGCTTGACATTCTCTCTCATCTCCATTCCTGTGCATAGTGTGACCACCGGGCCTGGAGTACACTTCACCTCTGAGGATCCTGAGCTTCCTTCTAAATTCAACCAAAGTGCTACCTCTTATAGTTAGCCTTTCCTGGTCTGTCTTGCTGCAGTTCCCGCTTCCTCAAAAGTGCTTTATACTTGTTGCTTAGCTGTTTTCCATCATGTCCATTTGGTGATTTACCATTTCCTTCTCCGGCTCATTTTACAGATGAGGAAACTGAGGCAAACAGAGTTAAGTGACTTGCCCAGGGTCATAAAACTAGTAAGTGTCTGAGGTCAAATTTGAGCACAGGTCTCCCTGACTCTAGGCCCAACATTCTATTTGCTGTGCCACCTAGCTGCCCTGCTTTAAACTTACATCACGTTTATTTTTTATTAGCTTATATGAAGGTATATTGCTTCCACTGATAGCATTTAAGGGTAATAGGAGTAACAGAGCAAAATAGATTGAGGTCCAGAAAATCTTTTCAAGAATTTCTGCAACATATAGAACACTCAACTTTTTTTTTTCTCTTCTAGTTCTTAGAGTAATTCAAATGAAGTTATAAACTCAGTATATGAATGAATGGCTAGACTAGTTGACAAAGAAAACAAACCCAAATGAGCCCCAAATATCTATCTGTGATAATCTAAGAGAGGATATAGCAATCAGAGTTGCTGAGAATCATTAGTTCTCAGATCTCCGATGAGGTCCCCAAGATCAAACAAATACACGTACCAGGATGCCCTGTCCTTGTAAGGGGCTGTAACAACAATGCTGCTTGCAGCTTCTGTAGGGGTGTAAGGCCCAAGAAGACCAGCAGCAAGAGCTACAAGCACAGGTTCTTTGATCTGCATTTCTAAGGAAAGCAACTTTAAGGCGCTAACAATCTTATTTTAATTAAACATGCATATATCATTCACTTAGTTCAGGGGGAAAAGCCAGCATCCTGAACTTCAGAACAAATACAAACGGAAATTACAAACAGAGACAATATAAACAGACCAAATCACAATATACATAGTTACCAAAAAGAGGAGCACCAAAATCAGGGTTTTCTTCAAAGCCAGGGGGCTCCAGCAGCTACCCAGAGTCTCCACATCAACACTCTTCCAGTGAGTGAGAAGCCCAAACAAAACGCGAACTTCTGAGTTTGTATACCCTGTTCTGGGTCAGACGGCATCACAACCATGTGACTCAAACCCATGTAAACTAGGCTTTCTCTTGAGGTAAGCAGGTCATCAAAGACTCCTGATTTAATCAAAGAAACAAAAGCCAGACTCATCAAAGGCACTTTACTACATAAGTGCTCCGAAAGAGAAAACAGTAAAAAAAAGTCTCACCCTGCTTATCCTTATAGGGGCTCTATGGGCTAATGAGGGCTAGGGTTAGTGCTAGGTTTGTAAGGTACATTCCTCCCGCCTTCCTGCCTGTAACAACAGTGTTACTAGCAGCTGCTGTGGAAAGTGTAAGGCCAATAACACCAGCATACTGCAGGGCTGCTAGCACAGTTCCTTTGGTCTGCTTTTCTAAGGAAGGCAACTTTAAGTGGTTAACAATCTCAACTTTAATTAAACATATACATATCATCCACTTAGTTCGGGGGAAAAGCCAGCACCCTGAACTTCAGAGAGAATACAAACAGAAATTACATACAGAGACTATATAAACAGATCAATATTTCTGTCTAACCAAATCTCAATATGTAGTTACCAGAGAAGCACCAACATCTGGGTTTTCAATGCCAGGGGAGGGGGGGAGCTCTTAACAACTGCTGCCGAGTCTTGTCTGTCAAATCACATGACAGTCTTCCAGTGAGTGAGAGCCCCAAAACAAAATGCCAACCTCAGAACTCATATACCCTTCTCAAGGTCAGAGGGCATCACAACCATGGGACTCACAACCATGTGAACTAGGCTTTCTTGTTTCTTAAGCTGGTCAAAGACTTTTGATTCAATCAAAGAAACGAAAGACAATTAAAGTCCACTTTGTTTGTCATTACATTTGATAGGCAAGACTCATTAAAGGTGCTTGATTACCTTAGCATTCTAAAAGAGAAAACAAAAAAGTCCAACCCTTCTTACCATTACACTGCCAAAGTGGGAACAGGCTCCTTTTCTACTCTATGACTCATTACACACTTGCCCCAGAGTATAATCCTGGGGAGAATCTCTAAAACAAAACTTAGGAATGGTTTGTTTCTAGAATCTCCCCCAAAATGACTAAAAAGTGTTTTTTTTTTCTTTTTCCAGAAAGGTATGTAATGAACAAAGTAGATCAAATACTGGTTGTCTATTTCTTTCCTCTAATGCAAAAGAAATACTTTAAACACAAAAACATCATAAACATACAATGATAAATACTGAAAACAGAGTACAATAAACCTGTAATTCCTATTATAGATTTCTGGAAGATTGACACGTAAAATATTAAAACATGAAACACATAGCAATATTGTTCAATTGAAGTGGCTATATGGATGATTGGGATTCGTCTGTTAAAAAACAAAACAAACTATGTTTAATACCTCCAGGATCAAATATAAACTCATTTTTTGACATTCAGAGCTCTTTATAACCTGGCTGCTTCCTACCTTTCTAATCTTATGACATTTTATACCCCTCCACATATTCTATAACCTAGTGACACTGTCCTCCTTGCTGTTTCTCACACATGACACTCCATCTGCTCATTTTCACTGGGTATTATCTTCCATACCTGGAACACCCTGCCATCTCCTCTTAACCTCCTAGGTTTTCTGGCTTTGTTCAAGTCTCAACCAAAGTCCCACCTTTTGTAAGGAGCCTTTCTCAACTCTCCTTAATCCTAATGTTTTGTGCCTGAGACCACTGTGAATTCATTCTGGATATGACTTGTTTGTACCTAGTTATATGAATGTCATTTCCCCCACTAGATTATGAGTTCTTTGAAAGAAGGGACTATTTTTTTTTATCTCTTTCCTTGTATTCTCAGTGTCTTGTATCTGGAACATAGTAGGTGTACTAGAAAAATGCTAGTTGACTGATTATTATCCCAATAAATCTTTGATCTTATTGGTATGAAGAAAGCAGTAGAAATTTCACCACCCCTGTACCTTCTCATTTTGGGTAATCCTTGTCTGTGTCTTCACATAAATTCTCCAAAGAAAATATACCTAATACACTGGAGGTCTTCCTCTAATCGTTTAAGTTTTATGACTACTCGGACAATATCGATCTGTTCATATCTTTTCCCTTGCTCTTTCTCTGTGAACATACCATGTCCTCTTTTTCCAACCACACAATCCCTGGATGATACCTGTGATACTATTTTTTATGTGCAAGTCATTGGAGATATGCTATAGCCGACTCATTGCCAACACGTTTATCTCCATTGCTCTTTGCCTGACATACTACTTCAATTTAGAACTCATCATTTGAATGCATGTAGAATGATTAGGAGAATAGTGGTTTTAGAACAGAATGAATGTGCGCACACACACACACGTGTGTGTGTGTGTGTGTGCGCACATTGGGTACATATTAGGATCATAAAAAGTGATATACAATTCCTAACTGCAATCCAGGCCACTCTCCTATTCAATTTCTGGCTGTAACTCATTGACTACCTGCAGTACCTGTTCAAAATGAATGTGATGTTGGACCCATACAATGAGCTCTTGTTAAAGCTTAGGCAATAAGTATTTTTCTTCCAATTAGATTTTCCAGCATAGGTTGTGAGACTAATCTCTTTTGTCTTGCTATGGATTTCATTGTGAAGTCTCAATGGTATTTTGGGGGTTTATATAATCAGCACAATGTCATCTACAAATAGAAGCATAAGGAAGACCCCACAAAGAAGTGAAAATCTTTCCACTCTTTGGATCTTAACCAGGGCATCCTTAATTGTGTGGAAAGCACCTTTTTTCAAGGACAAATCTCCTTAGTTTATATCTCACTTGATGTTAGTAATCAAAGAATCGCAGAACAACACATAAAATAAAGTTGATGGGGGGGATAAATTGACCTATTATACTATCTAGATGGCCACCTACCCTATCTTCTTGTAAGATAAGCTTTGTTAAAGGGCAAATGGTTATCAGAGTAGAGATGCTTGATGAGTATCAATGTTTGTTTGTTTGTTTTGTTATTTCATAAAGCTAATGTGGAAGCTTCTCCTTCACAGAGCCATTACACTTAAAATCTCCAAACCAAGTCACATATGCACAGAGTAACTGAAGCAAGAGGTAGAATACAGCTATCATCACCATATCCTGAATGCAATGATGTTCCATGGTACACCTTCTACTGTTTTGTCAATTGAGTTTTATGTGACACAATGAATCACTTTTTATTGACTCTTTGTCACATTCTTAACAATCAATTTTCCTATCTCTTTTCAAGCCCAAGACTGGGATTACCCAACTCTTTCAGTTTATCACCAGTACTCATTTTAGCTCCCAATCTCTATTGGTTTCCTCCAGTTGCAGAACACAACACACCCTTTCTCCTATTCCAAGATAACCCCTATGTTCTTACCCTCTATCCCATTTATATCTTACTCCATTTATCATTCCCTCTATCTTTTATGCATCTTCAATTTGTACCTCTCCCTTGGGTACCTTCCATCTCTCAACCCATGGATATATGCAGATTTCAATCCTTTTCAATTTGTCCCTCACCATGTCACTAAAGAGCTCCTTACTGAGAAATCTAATGCATGATCCACTGATGACTCAAACTCAACATACTTCAAATTAATCTTGTCATCTTACCCTTTTATTAATGATGCCACCACTTCCTTAATCATATTGAGATAATTTGAATGGCTTCTCCTCATTTACCTCACAATCCAAATTGAATTCTAAGTCCTGTAAATCTTGCTTCTTTGTTCAGAGCCATACTTCTTCCTGCTTAGAAAATTATAAGAACATCCTAGCTGGTCTTTCTACTTTTATCTTGTTCTAACTACTCCTTGGTGCTATTGGTCCACTCTGATCACATCACTTGTCTAGTCAAAAAATTAAATGCTCCCCTATTTTCTGACAAATGAAGTACAGACTCCTATTATTGACATTCAAATCTCTCCACATTTTGGCTCCAACCTACTTACCCAGATCTCCTTCATGAGTTTTGTCCTATATATCTTTATAGCCCCAATGCCTGGCAGCATCTCATTTTCAGAATATACTTTTTCAGTGTTTACTAAAGAAATGAATGAACTGTTATAGTGGAGATAAAATGAATCTGAAAAACCATGTAAGGGCAGGTTATGAGACCAGGGTTAAAAATACAAATCTCAGGACCTTGGGGGAAGTTTTAAGAAAAAAAAAATTGTGCTGGAAAATGAGTTTAAGCTAGAGAGTCAGGTTTTCTAAGTCGAGATGAGAAACAGTGGAGAGTAGGGTCAGGGGAATCCCCAGAGTGCAGAATTGCAGACTCAAAAAGAGCAGAGATATGAAGGAGGGTACCAAATGGGCCAAAATTCTCAAAGGTTTCAAATATCTAATTCTACAAGGAATGTACTCCTTCTTCCCTTGACTCTCACTCCATGATGACTTCTATGTATACAGTTCATTCACTTTCTGGTCACTGTTTCTCTGACTTTAAGTTCCTTTGAGAAAGAAGCCACAAAACAAAATTCACAGATTTATTATTTATGAATTATTTATCATCATAATTATTATTAGCTCTCATAATTCTAGCCATAGTGCTCATATGCTTCCACTTTCTGCTTTAGTCATATAAAACTCAGCTGATGAAACAGTAGCAGGCATACCATGGGGAATTATTGCATGCTGGATGTAGTGATTATGGTTGGGTTATACCTCTTACTTCCATGATTCTGAGCATGTGACTTGGCTTGGAGATTTCAAATACAAAAGCTCTCTTAGAGAAAAGGCTCCAAAGGAGCTGTGTGAAAGGAGAAGCCATTGCCACTCAGAAATCATCTCTATTCGTACATTTTTGCTACCTTGTCAGGATTGATCTTAGAAGCATTTTGGGTAGACACCTAGGTTTTATGATATGAGAAGGCCAGGAAAGGGCTATCTTCCTCCAAATATATCCTCTTGTAGATGATTCAAATACGATTTTATTTATATTAGTGATTCAATCTCAGGAGAGAAATAGTGACTTATCTATACATTTTTAAAAATGAAAATTCACCTGGGAATGAGCTTATTCCATAACAACTCAGAACAAATGATTTTATAATCTTTTCTTCCTCTGTCCCAAAAGTGAGTGGTGGCTCCCTTGGAGGGAAAGATCACCAAAAAGTAAGAGGGAAGGGCAGAAAAAGGGCAGGTGAAGGAATGTTGATGACAATCCTCCCCTATTTCTCCATTGGGTTGAGGGTTGAACTGGGCCTCTATTGAAGGCTCTTGGTCAGCTGTCTTTATAGGCCTACCAACTTCTGTTCCATTCTCTATGTCAGAGAGCTTAATCATCAATTTAAAGAGAAATATACATACCCCTACCTAATATTTGAACCTTGATTTTATTTTATCCGTATTTCAATCCAAGATGGTCCTCTAGTCAGAGTATCCTTGTGGGACAACAGTAATCCTCAAAGCGGGGCCTTTTATGGTAGCTAAATTGTATTTAAAAAAATCCATACTGAGAGTTGAACGTTGATGAACTTAGAATATGTCCATAGGCATATGAAAATTACCTAGGCAAGGAAGGCAGGAGTTTTCCTCCCTTTCCCCCTTTCCTCTTTTCTGATTTCTTTTTTCTACTAATTCTCATTTTAGCCTCATTTTCACAGGTATATAAATACTGACAGTCTGATAGAGAAGAATAGTATCTCTTAGCTTAAAAATCCCTAAGGACAGGTCAGTTCTCCCCTTCCCCCAGTTACCCAGAGGTAGTCCTGTGCTCATGCAACAGAACATATGTATTTATATTCCCTAAATTCTGTCTCCAGGGGGATGTGAAACTAAGGGCCTCAAACCCTTCTAGTGGTGACTAAGCCTCCTGAAATTGTGCTTTTCTCTATTGCACCTAGTCATTCTGGCTATAGGCGCTGGAATTGCCTCAGTCTCCACTTTACATATACACAGGGCCTGTAAGTAGCCAGGAGGATTGGAGTACAGAATGATGGACTTGGAACCAGCAAGATCTGAGTTTGAATCCTGCCTCAGATGCTTACTATGCCACCCTGGACAAGTTATGTAACATCTCTCAGCCTCAGTTTCCTCATCTGTAAAAGAACACCTAGCTTGCAGGGTTGTTGGTGGTCAAATGGGATAATATTTGTAAAGCACTTAGCAAACCTTAAAGCACTATACAAATGCTAGCTATCATTAGATTCATTGCTGCCAAGTGAGATTCTGGTGAGGGCCTTCAGAAAGCCAACCCGGTTCAGAGTCTGGTATCTTTGATCTCAGAGTTGAACCTTAGAGGTTGATAAATAAAGGGTGGGTTTGGAGTCTCAGGAGTTAATGTGGGAAAAGCTGCTGGAACACACACACACACACACACACACACACACACACAATCCGTGTAGAGTGGGAAATTAGTCAGCAGAGGCCTGACAAAGTGCTTCCTACACATGCTGTTCTGTCAGGCTGCATAGCTTCTTCAGCTTCAGAGGTAATTACATGGATTTTCTGTCTTGTACTTGCAAAAACACAGCCCAGCACTCCGTTGCTGCCTGCTCGTAGCTGACGCCTTCGGGGCTCCAGCAGGCAGTAGGCTGCTGGAGAATGTTTACACGTTTTCTTTTAAGAATTTAAGCCCTGAGAAGCTGCCACCTTGGGGAAGGGGAGAGGGTCTTGGGGAGACTGAAGGATGTAAAAGGAGAGCAGAGTGAAGTCTTGGAAAACCATGCGAAGATTTCTTTAGCAAGCAGAGGACAGAGAGGAGCAATGGCATGTTTGCCTTCCCAAATCCACCAACTTCATCTAACAGTGGGGAATCACCAGCTTTCACTATTTTAATGAGTTTGGGCTTTTCCCCTCCTTCTTCATTAATCAGGAAGATTAATTGGATGATAGTCTCCATCTTGTTCTCAAACAGTCAATCAATACATGAACACTTATTGAGTGTCTATTATGTGCCAGGTGCTATAGGAGATACAAAGTGGTAAAAGACACTCCTCAGCCTGGAGGAGCTTGGTTCGGAAATGGGGAGAAAGCTTTCATGAATGGAAAACTAAAATACAAGGGAATATTTGATAAGCACCAACAAATGACTAATACATGTTGAACTGCCTACCATTAGATTGATGCATTTAGTCAAGCCAGAGTTCATAAGAAATCAAATCCCAAGGCATTAAATTTAATTCAACACACATTTATTAAGCATTAAGCATATATGCAAGGCCCTATCGTAGGTACTGAAAGAATAAATTGAAAAATATTCACTACCCTCAATGTTCTTACAATTCTACTCAGATAATTTGAAGACTAACAATAAGGAAATCTTCCCATGGGGAGTGGTATGTGGCATGATCCTTGAAGGAAGCTCAGAATTCTAAGTAGTTTGGGGGTGAGGAGGAAATGCATTCTAGGCTTAGGAGATAGCCTGGGGAAAATCATGGAGACAGAAGATGAAATTCCAGGTTAGGAGAACAGTGATTAGGCCAGTTTGATGGAGACATAGAGATCATAAAAGAGAATAATGCTTAATAAATTTGAAAAAAAAATAGGCTGGAGTGAAGGCTTCGAATGCAGGCTCAGGAGTTTTTATTTCATCCTTGAGACAATAAAAGGCCACTCAAGATTGTTGAGTATGAGAGTGATATTGTCAGACTGGTGCTATAGGAAGATTATCTAGACAGACATTAAAAAGAGTCCAAAAACCCTGGCCTAAAACTGAGCAAGCCAGCAAGGGGCCAGGAAGGACCTAGTATGAAGTGGAATGACTTGTTCACAAAAGCAAAACCAGTATCATTATGTTGTAGTTGGCTGGTTGTTGTCCTTTGTTCTTGAAGAGGACCAAAATGACATCATTAAGCTACAGTCAAGTTTCAATGGGTCCGACTGTGGCTGATCAGGCCCATATGAGTTCAGAATGCTCTACCACAGTCAGGCACAAAAAGTCCCTGTGAACATTTGGGGTGGATACTCTGAACTTGCACATCCTTCCTTTCCTTTGAGCTGTTTCAATTCTGCTTTGCTCATAGAGCACAGCACCTTCTCTGACGTGGGCATGCCATGCTGAGCAGTCCTGTGCCAGTGTCTCCCATGTCACACAATCAATTCCAAAGTTCTTAAGAGAGACCTTGAGAGTGTCCTTGTATCGCTTCTTCTGACCACCATGTGAACACTTGCCCTCTGTGAGTTCTCCATAAAATAGTCTTTTTGGCAAGTGTACGTTTTGCATTCAGCTCATCTGAGTTGCACTCTCTGAAGCAGAGTTTGAATGCTTGGCAGTTTAGTTTGAGTAAGGACCTCAGTGTCTGGTACCTTATTCTGCCAGATAATCTGGCAGATAATTCAGAATCTTCCTAAGACAATTCAAATGGAAGCGATTCAGTTTCCTGGCATGGCGCTGGTAGACTGTCCAGGTTTCATAGGCATACCACAATGAAGTCAGCACCATAGTTCTGTAGACCTTCAGTTTGGTAATCAGTCTAATACCTCTTTTCTCCCATACTTTCCTTCGGAACCTCCCAAAACACTGAGTTAGCTCTGGAAATGCTTGCATCAACCTCATTATCAATGTGTACATCCCTGGAAAGTACACTACCAAGGTAAGAAAACTTATCCACAGAATTCAAAACTTCTCCATTTGCTGCAACTGATGGTGTGGTGGTGGCTGATGGAGCACCTGTGTTTTCTTGGTGTTAATTGTTAGGCCAAAATTAGCACAAGCAGCAGAGAGTTGATCCATACTTCGTTGCATCTCAGCTTCAGAGGCTGCATTGAGTGCACAATGGCCTCTGCTCAGTTATGTTGGCATTGGCATAGTTCAGACAGGACACAAAGTATTTTAGAAGTTCATAGGAAGGAGAGTTATTTCAGAAGAGAGGTAAAAACCTCTCTAATGATACACATGCTTAGCCTTAACCTCCATTTTATGGGATTTTCTTCCTCTACGTTGAAGGTACTCTTAAGGCAAATCTCCCCCAAAATTGTGAAGTAGTTTATTATTCTCACATTACCATCTTCCTTCTTTCTCTTCCATATTCTTCTCCCGAACCCCTTTGTCCTTCTTTCTTTGTTCATCTTTGTTCATTTTTGTAAATGCCCATGCCACTATGCTGTGATCCTGACCTGGAAAAAGTATTACCTAATCCCCATTCCCAACCCCAATACATTTTTTAAAAAATGGGATAGAGAGTTGACCTCAGAGTCAAAAACATTTTATTTCAAGTCCCTCCTCGACAAATACTAGCTGTCTGACTACTGGAAAGTCACTTAAACTCTCAGTGCCTACTAGGCAACTCTCTTAAGTCTTTAATTTGCAGAACACTTGATGATTTTCACTGGAAGAGGCTTTCCTCACCTAGAATTCTCTATGCTAATGAAGTCATAGTTCTGAAGCAAGAGAGAAAATTGGTGGTAATTCAAGTGAATGTATGGAGGCACAGCATACTTCAGATGATACCATGTAGACTCAGTGAGTAGGAGGTTTTGGAGATACTTTGGAGATATACTTGGACTTAAATCAGTAAATTAACAACCATTCATTAAGCTTTTTCTATTTATGTATCAGGGATTGATTGAGGTGCTGAAGATATTAGAGAGAGGCAGAGACAGAGAGAGAGTTTCAGAGATAGAAAATCCCTGCTCTTAAGTAAGAAGACTTGGAGATCAGTCTCAGCATATTTAACTATGCCATGAGAGACACAGTTAATAACCTCTGAACCAGTTTCCTCATCTCAAACATGGGAATTGTAAAGCTTAAGCTCTCTGTATCACAGTGTGACTGTGAAGAAAGCACTTTGAAGACTACAAAGTGGCATATAAATGAGAATTGTTATTATTATAGATGAGGGATATTCAAAGACAATATGTGGTGAAGGGAAAATAAGAATTCTTTCTCCATCCAGGCTTCTAGGAGCTCATTTGTTCAGGAGTTGTACCTAAAAGAGAACTCTTAAAAGGTTCTCACTAGTGAATTTCTGGCTTGACACAATGATTGGAAAGTCTTACAAACATTCCTTGGCTGGGCTGCTCCTTTAATTTGACAAAAGGTGGTTTGCTGCTGTCCACAGAGAGAAGAAACAAGCTGTACATCTTGCTGTAGCTGCCTGTGAGTCAGAAATAAGATGAACAAATACAAAGGCAAATGGTAGGTTTACTGGACAGCTCCTTCAATAGGTCAGTGACTGAAACAAGCTAAAGGGGTACAAGAGCTTGAGAATCACAGTCTTAGAAAAGGTCATTGGACTCCCAGGAAAAGACCCTGCTTGAAGGGTTATTGAAATTGTGCATACATTTTAGGGCTGGAAGGAACTTTCGAGTACAAACCCCTCATTACAAAGGTGAAGAAACTAATGCTCCAAACCAGGAAGTAAGTCAACAATTCACAAGTAGCAGAGACAAAATCTGAACCTTGGTCTTTCTGCTGCAAATCCGATGCTCTCTCTCCATTAAACCATAATGACTTCAGTCAGATAGACAATATTATAGAAAATCAAAAAGGAACAAAGGGAGGAACCTGGACTATTGTGATCCCAAATAAAATGCAACACCTTACTACTTGGATATAGGAAGCAGGTTGAAGCTTGCTCTCCCTACTCATGTCTATGGAGTTATTAGCCACCAATTTTAGGACCCAAGGGTTCCACAAAAACCTAGGGAAAACAAAAAAACAAACATTTAAAGAACCCCTTTAAACACAGTAATCATGACTTTTTTTGAAACGTTGGGGAGGGAAGGGTTAGCAAGTGGTGAAGATTTTAGAACATGAAGTGTGTTTGAGACAACTCTGTCTTCATGCTAATGAATTGATTAATAAAGAGACAGAGATGGGTGTGGAAGGGTGTAGGGTTAAAGCACACGATTCGGTAGCTTCCTAATTTATCTATTATTGTAAGCTCTATATGTGTTAAGTTGCTTCGATGCTGCTGGAGAAGTATAATTTCTTTTAGTAACTAACCCCTATATTCCAGTGGTCAGGCATCCAGTCCTGGGCATGTCTCTCAAGTACAGGGTTTCCAGTATAGGTTAGACTCCATAGCCCCGTTAGAATATTTGCCTTTTGAGGAATTATTAAAATAAGGGTCAATCTGTGAAATGAGATTAAAAAAAAACAAAGGTAATATTATGCCTAGGTGAAAATGGTGATGATCTACATGGCATGATTTGAGGGGTTCTGGGGGGATGCACTTTCCCCCAAATCTATCTCACACTGTCTGAAATACTTTATGAAATACTACCATTACATTCATTCCGTTGCTCTGAAGGCTTTTGGGGCCTCCCAGAGTTTCTCATTAAAAAATAAATACCCCTGGGAGGGATAACAGAATAAGCCTTTATCAGTTAATAGCTTAGTGGGGATTAGGGCTGGCAACAATTAGGGAGTAACAATTAGAATGTGTGTATTGGGAAGTTCTAGCTCTGAAACCAACAAAATGACTTTAGACAAGTCGTATAACCTTTCTGAAGTTCAGTATCCTTATCTGTTGAATAAGGGATTCTAGCTCAAATATTTTAGGATGCCATGTTTATTTAAAAGACAACTAAGGCATGTAGGAGTGAAAATGGGACAGTGAAAGACAATATTTTTGCTGAGCTCTGTCAACTCACCCCTTCAACAACAACCTAAAAAGTGTACCAAACCAAATTCTGAGCAGGAAAGCCAAGAAAAATGTCATAGTAAATCATTTTTGTAGCCCAGGGAAGCTTAGGAAGACAGAAAGAGCAGATCTGTGGACAGTGGAGTAGAGAATGGCCAAAAGTGAGGCATGACAGAACAGCAGGAATTGGTGCCTTCTGACAGTTCTGTCACCCATTACCCAATACAGGGTCATAATTCAAGGACAGAGGAGAATGGTAACTGTTGTGAAGTAGCAAGAGCACTGCCTGGGAAAGGACCAGAGCAAAAACCAGGAGGGCAGTGTCTATGCAATATACTACACTTGAGGCACAAAAAAATTTACAGGTCCTCAGACTAAAGTGTGAAAGGGGAAGAAAGATAGAAAATAAAGAAGCTAGGGCCAGAAATCCACCTCACCCAGATCGGTGAGTAGAGCACAACACTAACATACAATCCATAGTCAAGAAATAGACTGAAAAAAAAGGAGCAAACAGCAAAAAAGGAACTTGACCATATAAAACTGCTATGGTGACAGGGAAGACAAACTCAGAACAAGACACCGACTTGAAAACATCTATAAGCAAAGCCTCAAAGGAAAAAAAAAAAGCAGATTGGACACAAGCCCAACTAAAATTCCTAGAAAGCTAAAGAAAGCCATTAAAAAGGAACAAAAGAAAAATAAAATCATATGAAAGCAGTAAAGGGAAAAAATAGGGAAAGAAAAGAGAACTATGACAAAAATGTGAAAAGAAAATTAACAGCTTAGCAAAAGAGGCATAAAAATACTATTTAGTTTAAAAAAAACCTTCTTAAAAATTAGAATTGGCCAAGTGGCAAAAAATCTCAGTGAAGAAAATAACTCCTTAAAAATTAGAATTGGTCAAGTGGAAGCTGATGACTCCATGAGACATCAAGAAAAAAATAAAATAAAGCCAAAAGACTGAAGAAGTAGAAGTATGTGTGAACTATCTCAAAGGACAAATGGCTTACCTGGAAAATAGCTTCAGCAGATATTTTTGAACCAGAGGGTAAAATAAAAATGGAAAGACCAATAAAAATTAAATATTAATTATTTGATTGAAATTGATTGATTTGATTTGATTGAATTGAAATTGATTGAAATAAAAAATTGAAAAAAAATAATAAATCTCCTGAAAGAGATCCCAAAATAAAACTCCCAAGAATACTATAGCCAAAGTCCAGAGCTCTCAGGTCAAGGAAGAAATACTGCAAGCAGTCAGAAAGAAATAATCCAAATACTGTACAGTCACGGTCATGATCACACAAGTTTTAGCAGCTACCACAATAGAAAAAAAAACAGAGGACTAGGAATATGATATTCTAGAAGACAAAGTAGCTGGATTACAACCATGAATAATCTACCTAGCAAAACTGAGTGTAATTCTTCAGGAGAAAAATGGATATTTAATGAAATAGAGGACTTTCCTTACTGAAAAAGAATAGCTAAATAGAAAATTTGATATTTAAACACTTGACTCAATAGAAGCATAAAAAGGTAAATTTAGTGAGAAACCATAAGCAGCTTAACAAGACTAAACTGTGTACCTTCCTATATGAAAAGATATCACATGTAACCCCTAAGAACTTTATAAAGGACAGTTTAGAAGGAATCTGTTTAGATATAGTTCTTGGATGTGAGTCTACTATGTTGGCATAATCTCCAAAGAAGAATGGAAGGTTGAGAAATAGGAATTCACTAGGAAAAGAGGGAAGGGAGAGGAATAATGGGGAAAATTATCTCACATAAATGAGGGCTTCAAGGAAGATTCTATACAGTAAAGGGGAAAATGGAAGAGGGGGATGGACAATGCTTGAACCTCACTCTAATCTGAACTGTTTCAAGGAGAGAAAAATATATATATGCATACAGGTGGGTATAGAATGACCATACCCAATAGAGAAGTAGGAGGAGAAGGATTAGGAGAAAGGGGAAGGAAGAACTATAAGATTTAGAGTGTTGGGGTAAGAAGCAAAACAGATTCTAGAGGAAGGGCCAAGGTGAAAAATAGGATAAATGTAAGAGCTTTGGACAGAGGGAAACACACACTTAGCAATTATAAGTGTACTTACAAATTACATAAACTCACCCTTAAAAAGGAAGAGGAGGACAGAATGGATCAGAAAGCAGAATCCAAAAATATATTGTTTGCAAGAAACATAGTCAAAACAACTACATACATATAAAGTTAAAATAAGGGACTAGAGTAGAATCTATTATACATGAACTGAAGTTAAAACAGAGGCGGGTTTGCATTAGGATCACAGACAAAATAAAATCAAAACTTAACATAATTAAAAGAAATAATTAGTGGTTGGCCAATTCCTTCTCCAGGAAAGGCAGCATAGACAGTGGGTTAGTATCAATACTGAACATATATGCATAAGATAGCATAGCATCTAGAGTCTTAAAAGGAAAGTTAAATGGAAGAAATAGACAGTAAAAATATGCTAGTGGAGGACCTCAATTTACCCCTTCTGTACCTAGATAAATCTAACCATAAAATAAACAAGAAAGAAGTTAAGGAAATAAATATTTTTTTTAGAAGTTAAATATGAAGACGTCTAGAAATTATTGAACAAGAATAGAAAGAAATATACCTATTTCTCAGCTGTTCATACACCTTGACAAAAAGACCATATTTTTGGGCATAAAAACCTTAAAAACAGATAAAAGCAGAAGTATTAAATTAATCTTTTTCTGACCATAATTTAATAAAAATTACAATAAATAAAGAACCTTGAAGTATAGATTAAAATTAATTGGAAATTAAATTTCAACAATCCTAAAGAATGAGTACATCAAAGAGGAAATCATAGAAACAATAATTTCATGAAAGAAAATGGCAACAATGAGACAAAATGCCAAAATTTGTAAAATGCAGCCAAAGCAATATTGAGGGAAGAATTGGTATCTCTAAGTATTAACATTAATAAAAGAGAAAGAGCAGATCAACACGTTGCGTCTGCAACTAAAAAATGAAACAAAAAACAAAAATAAAAACAAAACAAAAAATAACAAATAAAAAATAAACACCAAAATAGAATCCAGAAAATCAAAAGAGAGACTAACAAAATTCAAAGTAAAATAAAATAAAACTAGGAGGTGGTTTTATGAAAAAAATAGATTAACCATTGTTAAATAATTTGATTTAAGAAAAACAAAAAGAAAACCAACTTACTAATATCAAAAATGAAAGGTGTGAATACACAACTAATGAAGATGAAATAGTAGTAATTATTATTGCTTTGACTGAAGCAAGCTTCATTTATCAATGAAGTATACCACATAACACCTGTACCATGATTTTGGCAATAGGACATTTTTTGTATTTTCAATTTTTTTGAATTAGCCCTTAAATGTAGGGAACATCAATCATTTAATCCATAAGTGTTTTTTAATGGCTTACTGTGTGCCAGCCACTGTGCTAAGCACTGGGGAAACAAATTTTAAAAGTGAGACTTTCCCTGCTCTAATGGAGCTTATATAGTACCCATGCCTTATGGCTCATATCGCTTATCACCAGAGATTAGCACAGTTTCCTCTATACAAGATGATGTGGAAAGTGTTTTCCAATTAAAAATGTATAAAGTTGAAGATTATGGCATAGAGAAAGTAACTCAGCCAATCTCTCCCCAACATACCCCTCCAAACAATTTTAAAATAACACATCAAATAGAATTCTGGAGCAGCATGCCATCAAAAGGTCAGGGTGAGACAATTTTCCAGTCCAAGATGATTTAGGAGGTCAGCAGGAGAGGTCTGCAACCCCAGAACTGGGCCAGCCAGGAGCACATGAAGCCACAGCGCCAGCCAGCAGTGGACCTTGGAAGCAGTGATGGCAGCATCAACAGCTTCAGGAGCTCTCAGCCCAGAAAATGTGTAAGGGTCAGACAACTGTTCAGAAAAAGATTACCAGAGGATATGAGCTAACACTGGGTGCCAGATGGGTGCAGTGCGGCAACTCCATTCTCCATATGCAGTTCTGCATCAAAGTTCCAAGATAGAGAAGAGTGCTTGTGGTCAGTCACAAGGAACAAGGGGTTGTAGTTCCAGAGCAGAGAGGAGCACTAGCACTTGTGGCTATAGGGGAGCAGAGGATCTGGTCACAGTCTTGGGGCTAGAGAGAATGGTTGTGGCTGCAGGGGAACAGGAGACCTGGTCACAGTTCCAGCAGTCTTCCTGAATAAATACCAGAGGGCAGACCAGGAAAGCAGTGACCACACATCTCCCAGAAGGATACCACCTTGGAAGCACTGAAAACTTGCAGATCCTGAGAACTAGCCTTGAAAACAGCAGTGCAAAAAAAAAATCCGAAGCTTAGGATAATGACTCCCCAACTCCAGATAAGCAGAAACTCTCCTTAACATAATGTTCAGTCATGAAATAATATGAAAAAAATGAGCAAAAAACAAAAACAAAAGAACTTAACCATTAAAAAGCTATTATGGTGGCAGGAAAGATCAAGACACAAACTCAGAAGAGGACAACAGTGTGAAAACAGCTATAAACAAAGCCTCTAAGAATAAAAAAAAAATGCAAATTGCACATAAGCCCAGCAAGAAATCCTGGAAGGGCTAAAGAGAAAGATAAGTGGTAGAGAAAAACGTGGTAAAAGAAATGAGAGTGATGCGTGGAAATAATAAAAAGAATATTAACAGCTTGGTAAAAGTGAGTGGCACAAAAACGCTGAAAAAAATAATACCTTAAAAACCAGTATGAGCCTAATAGTAAAAGAAGCACATAAATTCACTGAAGAAAATAATTCCTTAAAAATAGAATTGGGCAAATAGAAGCTAATGATCACATGAGAAATCAAGAACCAATAAAGTAAAATGAATGAAAAAAAAAAGAAAATTTGAACTATCTCATTGGAAAAACAACTGACCTGGAAAATAGGTCAAGAGAGATAATTTAAGAATTTTTGGACTACCTGAAAGCCATGATCAAAAAAAGAGCCTAGATATCCTCTTTCAAGAAATTATCAAGGAGAACTGCCCTGATATTCTAGAGCCACAGGGCAAAATAGAGATTGAAAGAATCCATCGATCGCCTCCTCAAATAGATCCCAAAAAGAAATCTCCTAGGAATATTGTCGCCAAATTCCAGAGCTCCCAGATCAAGGAGAAAATATTGCAAGCAGCCAGAAAGAAACAATTTGAATATTGTGGAAACACAATCAGAATAATCCAAGATCTGACAGCTTCTACATTAAGCGATCGAAGAGCTTGGAATACGATATTCTGGAGGTCAATGGAGCTAGGATTAAAACCAAGAATCACCTACCTAACAAAACTGAGTATCATGCTCCAAGGCAAAATACAGATTTTCAATAAAATAGAGGACTTTCAAGCTTTCTCAGTGAAAAGACCAGAGCTGAATAGAAAATTTGACTTTCAAACACAAGAATCAAGAGAAGCATGGAAAGGTAATCAAGAAAAAGAACTAGATAAAGAAATTACAAGGGACTTACTAAAATTGAACTCTTTTGTTTACATTCCTACATGGAAAGATGATGTGTATGATTCATGAGACCTCAGTATTAGGGTAGCTGAAGGGATATGCATATATATATATATGTATATATATATATATATATATATATATATACACACATATATATATATGTTTATGTGTATGTGTGTATATATATATGAATGTATATGTATGTATATATGTATGTGTATGTATGTGTATGTGTATGTGTGTATATATATATATGAATGTGTATGTATGTATATATGTATGTGTATGTATGTGTGTATATATATATATATATATACACATATACAGAGAGAGAGAGAGAGAGAGAGAGAGAGAGAGAGAGAGAGGACACAGGGTGAGTTGAAGATGAAGGGAAGATATCTAAAAGAAATAAAATCAAATTAAGGAATGAGAGAGGAATATATTGAGAGAGGGAGATAGGGAGAGATAGAATGGGGTGGATTATCTCGCATAAAGGTGGCAAGAGAAAGCAGTTCTGTGGGAGGAGGGGAGAGGGCAGGTGAGGGGGGAATGAGTGAATCTTGCTCTCATCAGATTTGGCCTTAGGAGGGAATACTATACATAATTGGGTATCTTACCCCACAGGAAAGAAGGATGAAGGGGATAAAAAAGGGGGGATGATGGAAGGGAGGGCTGATGGGGGTGGAGGTAATCAAAAACAAACACTTTTGAAAGGGGACAGGGTCACGGGAGAAAATCCAATAAAGGGGGATGGGTTGGGAAGGGGCAAAATATAGTTAGTCTTTCACAACATGAGTATTGTGGAAGGGTTATACATAATGATAGACATGTGGCCTATGTTGAATTGCTTGACTTTTAGGGAGAGTGGGTGGGAAGGGAAGAGGGGAGAGAATTTGGAACTCAAAGTTTTAAAAACAGATGTTCAAAAACAAAAAAAAAGTAGTTTTTGCATGCAACTAGAAAATAAGATACACAGGCAATGGGGTGTTGAAATTTATCTAGCCCTACAAGAAAGGAAGGGAAAAGGCGATGGTTGGGGAGTGGGGTGACAGAAGGGAGGGCTGACTGGGGAAAAGGGCTACCAGAATATACGCCATCTTGGAGTGGGGGGAGGGTAGAAATGGGGAGAAAATTTGTAATTCAAACTCTTGTGAAAATCAATGCTGAAAACTAAATATATTAAATAAAAAAAATTAAAAGAAAAAAAAAGAAATTGTAAAGGAAAACTGTTCCCAATCTCTTAGATTAAGAGGGTAAAATAGAAACAAAAGAATCTACCAATCACCTCCTGAAAAAGACCCCAGGATGGAAACTCCCAGGAATATCATAACCAAATTCCAGAACTCCTAGATCAAGGAGAAACTATCACAAGCAGACAAAAAGAAACGCACAGGCAGACACACGCACACACACAAATATCTTATTTTTTGTGACTTTGTTAACTTTTATATCTCTTGTAGAATTTAAAAAATAAATAAAATCCCAACAACAGATACCTCTGTCATTTTTAAGTACATCTCAGTATAACACAGTATCTATCATCTCAAAAGATTTTGATTGCCAAGGCACCTTGGAAGTATTCAAGTAGAATTTCCTTATTTTGCCAATGAGCAAACTGGGGCACAGAGAGGAGAATTGAGGTCTTCCTGACTTTAGGTCCAGTGCCATATCCATTCTACTGTGAAAAACAAATGTCCAGGCATCCATTGATAGGACTACTGCCAGGCATCACCATCAATGATTCAGAGACATGATAAAATCCAGTTGATTAGAACTAGAGCGCGGACTTACTATATTTAAAAAAAATCAGTGAGAATGGAGCAATGGTTTTAACAAACTTATATAGGTCTTTGTTACATAGGTAGGATGGGGACAAGAGAATTTCACAGAAAGCAGAAAAGGAAGGAAATGATTTCCACATCAAAGAATATGTGGTAGAAGGGGAAGATTTGTATTAGATAAAGCGGGAAACTTGTCAGTAAATACTGGGGGAATAGTTGGAATTTGCAAACTAACCATTTTACACCAGAGCTACAGTTTGATGTCTCATCTTGATGCTGTAGGCTCAAAGTAGTTATGTCACCTGCCCCTTCTAAGTGAATGGAAGTAAGAAAGTTAATCCAGAAACTCTCTTATTACAACACCATGCTATAATTTCGCTCTCCCACCCAAATCACAAAACACCCTCTATGTGAATCTATTCTAAAGTTTAACATCATTTTATAATGTGAATAATGGTCAGGAGGCAAAAATACTGAACTAGCAATTAGGAGACAAATTCTAGTCCCTTCCACTAACTAGTTATCTGCCCTTTAACATTTTTGGGTTGTAGTTTCTTTCTTTTCTAAATAGGAAACAAATGAAAAAAGCAATTTGAAAGTACTTTGAAAAAAATTAAGCTTCTTACACATCTGAAAATCAAGCACTCAATCAAGCAAACAACAAACATTTAATAAATTCCTACCATGTTCTGGGAAATTTTCTCAGATTTAGGAATGCAGAGACAAAAGTGAAACGATTCTGGCCTTTACAGTCTAAGATGTTCATATATAGGTATATATTAAACGCAGCAAATACAATGTACCCTTAGAGGGAGGGCATTGGCAACTCTGGGGTCAGGAGGGCAAGAAAGTCTCATACAGAAAGAGGCATTTAAGCTGAACATTGAAAGAAAGTAGAAAAGTCTGAGTAATGGATATTGAGGGGGGAGAACAAAGTAGGCACATGGCATATTCTGTACAAATGCACAGAGATAGGAGGGGTGTCGTGTAACAGCAAATAGGCCAGTGTGGCTATAAAATGAGTGGTTTGGACTGTATGTTGTAATTAGAATTATAAATTCACAGCATCTAGAGTTGGAAAGAACTTGGAAATCATATAGTTAGACCCTTTCATTTTATAGATGAAGAAACAGGCCTAAAGTGGTGGAACGCCTTGCTCGGGGGTGATATATAAGGAAATTTTTTTCAGAGTTGGGATTCAGACAAAGTGTTCTCATTCCAAAACCAGTCAAGATTTCACCTAAGCAAATCCTGTGATCTCTTGTGTGCATTATTAGTTTATTCATTTTATAAATTTGTATTTCCACCATTGTGTATTCTTAAGGAGAGAGAGCGGGCACCGCCAGCCTTTCATTTCCATTTCCCTGGGTAGAAGAATCATAAAAAACTCGTTTGCTCCAACTATCAATGTTTCATTTGGACAGTGAGGTGTTTTGGGAAGATCTGCATTATGATAATGTTAATTGACACTCTGAAAGGCATAGACCACCCCCCCCTTTCTTCTTTCCCATCCTCTTCAAATAAAACTTTAAATTTCCTTTCAGTTCTGAAATTGCAAAGACCTGGTGAGCCAAATTGGTTATACAAAATGTTTTATTTGCAAACTTGAAACAAGGAGTCTTAAATAAAAAGGAATAGTTTATATACATATATATATATACATACATACATACATACATACATACATACATACATATTTAAATTAAAGCTTGTCTGGGACATCTTTCATTTCATAGGGGGAGTTTATTGGACACAGCTGCAAGTCATGTTTTAAGACAAAGAAAATTTGTCATAACAGTTTAAAAAGATTTATTTTCTCTGGAAAAAAACAGAATTCTCTTTCTATTCTAGTTCTGTGTCCTATTACTTCCATTTGTTACTGAAAAATAGAAAAAGATATCTTATATCTAAAGAAACATTGATTCCAGTGCATTTTCAATTCAAATAAACAGTCTTCACTCAACAATAAAATTCATATAAGGAATAGGAGTGACATTTTTTCCTTTTCCCCCTTTTTACTTATATATCCGCAATCAGACCCACCATAACACTATCTAAACAACTGTGCGCATTAACAAACAAACATAGATCAATAGCTATAATTTGACACACATGCACCGTTTTCTATGAAAACATCAATAGTCTAAAAGCTGAGTGGGCATAGCTGGGGAAAAATATGCTCTGCAGACACAATGTTGGCAGAAGATTAAATAACCAGATGTCAGAGAGGAAAAAAAATTCAATGAAACTGAATGCATATTGGAAATGTACAGGTATTCTGTTGAGCTAAACTGTTCAGGATTAATAATAAGAAAATTATCTTCTACTTGCAGTCATTCAATTACTTTGTGTGCAAATATTTTGGATTGGATGTCTCCTATTCAAATATATTACTATCTGCCTAAGGAGAGCTGTTGGGAGTCAAGGAAAATCCAGGATATGAGTTGCACAATGCAGTCAAATCTGAAAACAATATCTTAAGTTGCCATATAGCCTTTCATAAGTGAAACCACAGATGACTCATGTCATTCAAAGCTATAGCCCTGTGATGGAGCAATGAAAAGGGAATATATAACTTAGTAATGGGCCCAGGCAGCTGAGAGCAGCAAAGTTTATGTAGAGCGTTTGATTGAAAATAGATGAAATTCAAGAGTGTGTCAACTCACCCAGTACCTCCACACTCCAAAAAGCAAATAAGCCATTTGCTGTTTTAGTAGTGTGTGATTCAGATGCCAAGAGGGCAGTGCAGCAGGGACTAGGATGGCACACCATTTATTATTATTATTTTCTAATGTAATAGTATTGAATAATGCCTTGTAATTGTACTCGGTGGAACACAGCTGATTTTCTCCTTACCAAACAAATACATATAATGCTTATTTTCATGTATACCCTATGGAACTTCCCTTCAAAGAATAATTTGGTTACTCAGACAGCTCAAATAGTAAGTAGTAGCCACCATAGGAGGAAGTATCTGTCTACATTGAGAACGTTCCTCACTGGGCATCGTTTTGGTCATACAAAATGGTTGGAAGCCTAGAAGACACTATGTTTGTACTATGAGATGGACTTGGGCAAGATGAAAGATGGCACGGGAGCCCTTCCTCTACTTTCTCAGGAATAACTCGCCTCCCCTCCTGGTACCCCAGACATTCTCCAGGTGTTCATCTCATGTTCTAAGTCTGCAGTCTTCCTTTAACTGTGTGATTTGGGGAAATTATTTCACCTTTCTGTCTCAGTTTCCTCATCTGCTATAACAGAGTTTATTTTAGGTCTTGTGTAAGCTTCATTCTAGCTTTAATGTTACACAAGTGGATGGATCTGTCAACTAAGAGTAACTAATAAATCAGCTCCATATTAACACTTCCAGGTATATTTACATTTGAATAAGACCCCTCTGACATCTTGCAAAAGCAAAAATGTGGAGAAAGTACATTTGGATAGGGCTAGATAATGAGATTTAAAGGTGAAAGGGGCTTTGGAGGTCATCTATTTAGTTTAATTTCATATTACAAATGGGGAAACTGAGGCTAGGTGAAATAATAGACTGCTTGCCTTGGCAAGAACGGCTGACATAGAACTTTGATTCAAATCATTTAACTTGAATTAGCCTCAGCTTCCTCATTTGTAAAATAAAGATTATAAAAGCAACTGTTCAGTGGGTTATTGAGGTCAGATATTAGTAAGTGGAAAACACATTGAAAATCTTCGAGCACATAAATAGAATTTTTGTTTTTATTGATAAAGTCACTTCTTCAAGGTCATACAACTCTGAATTAGTGAATCAGGATTCAAGCTCTCACTCCAGATCTAATGCTCATTCCACCATTGCTCTGTTGTTGCTTCAGATGCTAACAGCTGGACTAGCTACCCTATGAGGTCCCTTCCATTGAGGACTATGATTCTGCATCTCAGTTTGGGAAAGCAGATATTCTGCCTGCTACCTTCCTAAAAAGTGAAAGCTATAAGAGATCTCAGAAACAAGACCTAAAGAGGCCTGTGAATCTAGGTAATGATAATAGTATATAAAGTATATCTCAGCCTAAATCAGGAAGAAAAGAATGGCAGTGACCATTGGAAAGATTATTTTAAGGGCTAAAAGAATTTTCTGAATACAACTCCCCCCCACTCCCCACCACACACATACACCAAGTGCTCCATTTTTGTGACCTGTTACTTAGCAGTCACAAGCTGTATCTACATAGCTACGTAATTGTTCAGTTTGCTATAGAGTTGTTTTACAAAATTATAAGATTTAGGGCAAAAAAAGACCAGGTCATCTAGCTTAATACCTTCATTTTGTAGCTGGGAAATTGAGGCCCAAATTGGTGTAATAAATTGTCCAGTCTCTGCTCTGTCTTTCTCTGGCACTCTCTGTCTCTGTCTGTCTTTGTCTCTGTCTCTCCCTCCCCCACCGTCCTCCTCTCTCTTTCACTCTGTCTTCTATGTTTACATATATACAATAGCAGCATGGATTAGCCTTACTTAGCCTTACCTGTAGATTTCTGCTGTGGGATTGACTGAATAGAAGATATAATTTAGTCCTCAGTCAAAATGACTGAAGATACCAAATGATCCATTTGCAGATCCTGTGATTTAATACCTCACCCACATGTAATGTTGGCAGTGATGCAGTTTATTTACTCTGAGTGGACCAACTGCGTAGACCACATTAGATGACAGTTGTTGAGAAGGACAAGATAATGGATGGATTAGTACAAACCCTGTTCTGAGACAGACATATTTCTTAGTTTGTCTGTTTTTCTCTTATGCCCTTATAAGGGTCTACCTTCTAATATGCAGATTTTTTGTATATGCTCACCACTTTATTTAGCTGTAAACTCTAAGGATAAGGAAGGTGTAGTTTTCATCTCTTCATTCTTGATTGTCTATCATACTCCCTTGGAGACAGAATGAACTCCTAACTGTTTGGTGAACCTAAAGTTTGTGTATTACTGATAACAAGTCAGCAGTTTCATCTTTGAATTGGCAGCTTTTTATAAAATCAGACAAATTAGATGAAGCTAAAATAATCAGTGGTATAATTTATCTGGGTTGAATGTCCACGTTAGCCAGATATTTCCCACACCTTCTTCCTATTTAGCCTGTATAGAGAGTATACTAATATACCGTGGAACCCTGATGTATTCATAAAGTGGAATATAAGCAATCTCATTTGATACGGTTATTCAGTGGGATGGGAAGGCTTAACTTTCAAGTATACAAACTATGGTATCGTTTTAGGAGTGCTAAAGAAAGGTCCTAATAAAAACAAATCCCACCTCTGCTTTCTCATGGCTAAATTCCTATTTGCACAGGACAAAGATTTTCCTTATAAAACAAACATACAGTAAAGGTTTAAAAACAAATAGTCCTGGATGTAGAAACAGAAATATTAACTAATTCACACCAAGGAGAAAGGGCTTGGTGAGTTTTCATAGTAGTGACTCTAGATAGACAACAGAGGACCTGAAGTGGGCAACAAATGGGAGGAGGAAGAAAAGTGAGGCAGTGGATAACCAAAGACAAACTTTCTTTTAAGATTTTTTTAATCAAGCCTGTAGGGCAGAGCCTGAGGCCAGAGTCTGGTAGGTTAAGTTCAGAGTGTAGGAACTAGGACAAGAACCAGAGACTGGAAGACTTCAACTAGGTTCAGTTGTAGTCCAAAGGCATAGCCAGGGGTTAGTCGGGAGTCACAGAGTTAGCTCCACTAAGGTCTAAGACCTAAGGAAGAAGGCAGAAAGCAGAAGCTGACACTGGAGAAAAGTTTAGCAAAAATGAATAAAGCATCAATACAGTTAGAGCAAGACAAAGACCTAAACAAAGATCTTCCCCTAGCTCCTGTGCTCCTCAAAGGGTGGTAATGGTAAATGAATAGATCATTTGGCAAATGTCAATTTAGGACCCATTTTGGGGTGTTCATAATGTGTGTATGATTTATGAGATCAGGAGCCAAAGGAGAGAAAATTCTAAACAGAAGATGCCCCATGTGTATTTCATCCCAAAGGGCCAAGTTCCTAGGTGTGAATCCAAACCATTGGTTCTTTCCATGCAGGGACAGCTAGGTGGTGCAGGGGATAGACCACCAGCCCTGGAGTCAGTCGGACTTGAGTTCAAATGTAGCCTCGGACATTTACTGTGTGACCCTGGGAAAGTCACTTAACCCCATCGCCTCACCCCCCCAAAATAGATTTCTCCATGCCCTGTTAGACACTCCCTCAAAAGAAGCCAAGTGTTGTAGAAGCTATAGCCTGTGGTAGTTAGTGGAAAGTAGTGTTTAGTTAGTACATACTTATCAAGGGTCTATTAACTGCAAAGCACTTTGCTAGGGGCTTAAGATGACACAAAGAACTATGAGCCCCAGGCCATGATCTGTGTACACAGTAAGTGCTATAGGGGTTCAGAGGGTGGGAGTGTATTTAGGAATGAATTAAACAAATAAATTTTCGTGGAATAAACGTGCCTCGTTCAGTGAGTATATTTGTAATGTGCTTTCACAGTGTCTGGCACATAGTGGTTGTATTGTAAATGCTCATGCCATTCTACTCCATTCCACTTGGACAGTTGAATGAACATTGTGAGCCAAGGTGAGCAGGAAGAGATGAATAGAGTGTTCCAAGTACAGCAAGGAAACTGATGACAGTCTAAAGAGCACTGCTATGCCATTAAAGAGCCTGAGTTCAACTTTTACCTCTGACACTTAGACCTTGGGAAAGTCACTCAACCTCTCTGAGTCTCAGTTTCTTCATCTGTAAAATGTAGGGGTTGGATTAGATGACCTCTGAGATCCCTTCCAGTTTTACCCATGGTTTTATGACATTATTTATGACCACATGCCGTGTGTGTAGGGATAGTCCAACACAAATGGAAGGATGTGGGAATGTATACTGTATGACATTGAGTAAACCTAATTCTTATCTCTGACTCCACTGCAACCCAAGATGCCTTCTTGTATATTGCACTCACACATATGGACATAGCACCCATATTTGTGACCAATATGATAAGAAATGTTTATGGGATGATGGGAGAAACTAATCCTCACCCTCCACCCTCCAGAGTGGAAGCACCTAATTGGGCCCATGACTATTTCTTGACCCAGGTCTCTGGGTAAGAGCAGTTACTTCTTTTTTTTAGCAAGAAACAACAGAAATCTAACAGCTTGCCCCAGCTAGTAGCAGTTTCCTAGTCTTGGCATGCCAATGTCCTAATCATTTCAGAGTATAAACCTCAGTGGTGTTGAAACCTCCTCAATCTCAAGAGCTGGAAGTCTTTCCAATCATAAGCCATAAGCACCAAGAGTGCGAAGGATAGAGTGCGGAACACAGATTCAGGATGATCTGATTTCATATCCTGTGTCAGACACCTGGTATCTACGTGGCCTGGGTAACTCACTTAATCGCTTTGAGTTTCACTTTCTTTATCTATAAAATTGGAGTAACAATGGCACCCACCAGAAGGTTTTTGTTTGCATTAGTGTCCACTTTTAAAACTAACAATAACCTTTACAAAAAATTGTTTTCTAATATTAAGATTGTCTGGCAAGTGTTATCCTGTATGGCAAGTGTCAAAAACCTTCTGGAATGGATATACAAGATTCCCATTGGAAATCTATGTTACCACAAACCTATTTTTAACTCATTTTGCTAAAATTCCATAGTAGATTGGAAAACATATATAAAGCATTTGGCAGTGATACATAAATTGTATTAATATTATTATTATTAGACCTGATGGATTGATCCTCATAATGAGAGCCCTTAGTCATTTGAGACTGGGTGGATTACCCATACAATGAAGACTTTGGGAATTTAATGTGGTTAGTAGAAGTGGCAGAGTTGGAATTCATCCTCAGAACAACTGGGTTGGATAATGGGGCCCAGGTGGATAGATGGGTACACTAATACTGGGGACCACCACCTAATTCCTGAGAGTATCCTCAGAATGCAGAAAAGTGTTAAAGAATTGCCCTGAAATGCAATTGGCTGGATCTGAGTGATCTGCCTCTGAGTAAATGGTAATAACCACTGATTCAACCAGATTTCCCATATTCTTCCATTCAGTAAGCATTTATGAACAGTATGCTATGAAAGGCACTGAGGGAGAACAACAGTGAACAGAACAAGGTTTTATTTCTGTGGTGATCAACTTCTGGAAGCCTGATGATGATAACTATCATTCATATAGCTCTTTGAGGTTTGCAAAGTACCTTACATAAATTATCTTTTTTGATCCTCATAACGGTCCTGGGAAATAAATGCTATCCTCATTTTACATATAAGGGAACTGGAGCTTCCTGGGGTTAAATAGACTTGTTTAGGATCATTCAGCTCTTAACTGTGTGAGGCAGGATATTGAATCCAGTCTTCTTGACTCTAAGTCCACCACTCTAGCCACTGAGCCACTTGGTTGTCTACCTTTCCATTGCCCTCATCGGACCTACTGGGGCATTGTCAGGAGGGACCCTTTGTATTATAGTGTGTAACCTTCGGTCAGACCAACTGGATCTAGGAGGAAATAACCATCACAGTCAACATACAAACAAGCCTCTTAACAGAGGCTTGTGAAAGTCAAATCTATTGCTCATTTTTTCTCTTTTTTTTTCCTTTTTTTTCTTGGTCACTCTGCTGGGTCTTGATGCCTTTTGTAGCTAATGCTTTTGTAGATAATCCATTTTTTTTCATTGTCCTAGTGAGATCTTTGTCTGTTATTTACTGGCAGGTGTGTGTATGTTTAAGAGGCAAGGGGGAGTCAACTGCAAATAGAATGATACCAACTCTATAAGGTCAAATAATGACATAGTAATCTTCAAATATAGTTTCTGCAAATCAATCAATACCTAATTAAGCCCCCCCGTTCTCACAATTGTTATTCATTTGTATAGCATTTATATAGTCAAAAATGTTACAATTTTGTTATTCTTTATTTTCTGTAGCAAAAAATAAAAAAAAATTAAAAAATGAAGTGTGGTTAACCTTAACCACAGGAGAGGTCAAAGGACTGGTCCATACTAACACAGATCAAAACTGTCAGGTTAGTTGTTACTTTTATTATTGGTACTTTCAATTCCTTAAGGATTCTTTCCATCCTCAAATGAAATTTCCTTTGCCTGGAAATCCCTTTTCTTTCTCCTACCCTATATTATATACTCACAGGTTGTTGTTGTAGTATAGCTATCTATGTATCTATTGAAGTCCTATCCGTTCAAGACCCACCTCAAATGTCACTTCCTCCTATTATCCTCAAATGGTGACTCCTCACTTTTTGCCTTGTCTTGGAACTATTAACATGCAAATCTGATATCATTTAACTGCTTGTAAAAGTTTGAGGGAGGACATCATGCTTTATATCACTGAATTTTCACAGTTCTTTATATATGAGTAAATTCCTCAACTTGTTGAAATTATATATAAAATATAAGTAAATAGAAACTGAAAGAAGACCTGAGCTTTCCTGTGGGTAAAATGGCTGTATTTTGATATTTATTTTGTATGTATGTGTATATGTGTGTGTCTTAATTTCCTTTCTTTATAGCTAAGGACTATGTTCTGAATATCTGAGGCTGCCAAATGTATGTTGTTGATAATATAATGTGAAATGCATGTGTATTTTATTTGTCCATGTGCAGATTTCTGGCAATGTTGAGCTATTTACTATAGTAATTACTGCTCATTAATGCTGCTAATATTCTGATAACAATGTTGTACATCCTAGTTTGTCTTTTCTAATTTTAAAATTAGTAACAAAACCTTTTTCCCTTAATAGTATGATTGTCTAGTGTTATCCTTTATTGTGAATGTGAAAACCTTTCTAGAATAGATATACCAGCTTCCACTGGAAATCTGTGTTACCAGAAACCTATTTTTAAATTATTTCACCCAAATTCCAAAGTAGATTGGAAAATGAATCACCCAATAGTCTTGAGATTTCTGGAATTAAATTCATGAATTGTAGAACAGGGCTAGTAGTTGGCAAATAATTGGTAATTAGATGGAGCTGGTGACCCTTTATTTCCTTTTAAGCATCTTTCCTCCTTGAGTTACCTCTTCTCCATACCCAGACCCTTAGTGACTTCATGCTTCCTTACCTGATCCTCTCTCTCTCTTGCCCATCGTCCCTTGCCCTACCCATTGCTTGGGTAATGCCCCCTATTCTAAATGATTTCTACTTCTTCACTCCCCTCCCTCACCCCCTTCCCACCCACAAATTAACTGGTCACATTAACAATAGTTACTCATACATAAACCATTTGTACTTTACAAAAAGCTTTTCCTTTCAACTCTGTAAGAGAAGCTGTATAAGTATCCTCCTCTTTCGTAGATTTAAGAAATTCTGGGTCAGTGAGATTAAGTGGCTTGCCCATGGCCACACAGGTAGCAAATATTAGAGCTGAGACTCAAAGCTGAGTCTTCTAGAAGCTTATTAAATGTTTTTCTGCAACCAAGTAGTCTTTCCACTATATCTAGAATTTCTAGGTTCATTAACATGGCAGAGGAAGAGGATATACATAGCAATTTATAGGAGCACCTCGGTGGTGCAGTGGATAGAGCACCAGATCTGGCATTAGGAAGGCCTCAATTTAAATCCCCTTTTAGGGTCACTAGCTATGTGACCCTGGGCAAATGACTTAGCTTCTATTTGTCTCAGTTTCCTCATCTATAAAATGAGGATAATTATAGTTCCTACCTCTTAGGGTTGTAGTGAGTATGAAATGAGATGATACTTGTAAACTTCCTAGAACATAATACATTTTACATAAACATTAGCTGTTAATGCTGTAGTTACATGAGAAATCTTCCCTGATTAAAAAGGTTACTTGGGGCATTTCCTTAAGGGGGAGATATGGAAAGATGATCTAGCTTCATCTGAATGGAGGGATAAAATCAATTGAGGTTTCCTAAACAAAAGTAAGGAGATCTTGGTCAAATTTCAGCTCTTTCCCAAATTAGCTGTATGTTCCTGGTCATCATATGTCTCTGGACCTTTTTTTTAAGGCAGCTACAAAAGTGGATGTGGGTAGCCAGGTGGCACAGTGGATGGAATGCCAGGCATGGAGTCAGGAAGACTCATCATCCTGAGTTCAAATCTGTCCTCAGACACTTAACTAGCTGTGGGACCCTGGGCCAGTCACTTAACCTTGTTTGCCTCAGTTTCCTGATCTGTAAAATGAGCTAGAGAAGGAAATGACAAACCACTCTAGTATCTTTGCCAAGGAAACCTCAAATGGGGTCACAAAGAGTTAGAGGGGACTGCAGAAACTATTGTACAACAACAGAAAGGTGGATAGAGTATAACGGGCAGGACGCCAGGCGTGAAATCAAGAAGATCTGACTTCAAATCTGGCCTAGCTGTGTGATGCCATGCAAGTCACTAAGCTCTGTTTGCCTGTTCCTTAAGTATAAAATGGAAATGCTAAAAGCACCTACCTCTCAAGGTTATATACTAAGGATCAAAAGAGATAATGTTGTACAATGCTTAGCACAATGTCTGGCACATAGTAGATACTTAATATTGTTAATTCTCTTTCACTTTCCCTTTTTTGTCTGTGAAATCAATCAATTAGAGCAGTTAATTTCTGGGACATTTCCAGCCATGACAGTCTAGGAACCTGTCCTAAATTGATTTGATTTATTGCTTTACATTTCAATTACTTGTGTTTCAGTTATCTGCCTGTTTGATTTGAACCCAGATCTTCCGATTTGAGGGCTGTTGCTCTTTCTACCGTACAAATCGTCAAGGGCAAACTGGACCACTCCAATGGCTCTTGTAGATTTTGTTGCCAGGTTCAGTCACCCCATGCCTTCCAGTTGCCCTATTGAGAAGCAAATTAACCCCTTTGATAGGAAGACTGACAAATTATTTCAGAGCTTGTCCTTGAAAACTGTGTGCTACATGAGCAATGTATACCACTCCTAAGTGGCACAGGGCAGCCAAACTCTGGGCCATCAGATCCTCCTAAGACACATCAGCACCCAAAGCCCCAATAACCAGAAACAGGGCAAGCCACTGAGGTGTAGTATCAATCAGAGAGTCCCAAGGACTTTCTAGCTGTAGGGAAATTAATTTTTGAATTAATAGAGGCTAGTGATTTCATGTGTACATAAAGCCTTAGGAATCCCTAAAAGGGAGGGGAAGATATTATTACAGTGGCTTTCCTTCACAAAAGGGAGACCCAACTCTCATTATTCTCCTTCAAGGTGATAAATTCTACACCTGAAAACAATGTTTTATTTTGTCATGCTATGATTTAAACAGATTCTTCTATGTAGCAGCAATAGAAACCTATTTGCCCTTCCTCATTATTACTGTCAAAACTCAGAAGTATCACCCCATTCCTGTGAAATCACCTCTTAGCATTTTTATTTGTTGTCTGTCATGTGTTTGCTTTCCATCACATTCACAAAATCATGGAACATCAGAGCTGGAAAAGACTAAAGAGGTCGTCTAATCTAAGTCCTTTCTATCAGTGGAGAAATATAGGCCCATGTTCTAAAGTTGAGTGACTCACCCACTGTTGCATAGCTAATTAGTGACCAAGGTGAGCATTGAACCCAAGTCTTCTGATGCCCACTCAAGTGTTTTTGTTCACAGAAAGCATTTAGTGTTTCTTCATCTCACTCTGTTTTGTAATTCCCCAACCAACAGATGTCTTAAGAAGATGTCTTTATAAGTCACGCTGTCCTCAAATTCTTTTCCATTTCTTATTTCTCAAAATTTACAAGTTATTGCCAGTATTAATGGAAACATCCAAGCTTTCCCTGGTCCCAACTTGTTGGAAGTCAAAATAATCTCCATATTCATGCCCATTTTGATGGTCTGGAATCTCTCCAGTACACAGTAAACAGTAAACTGCTATGGAAGGCCTAGATTCCCCATTCTGTGAGACTATTTTAAGCACCTTGGCATCTAATACATTAGATAACTTCCTGATGTACTCTTGTTAAAAGAAACCGTAACGATATCAAGGTCAGCGTAAAATGAAGCTTTTTTTTTCCTGAAGATACTAGATATGTGAGGTAAACCTCTCAGGAGACTATTACAAGTCGTCAAGAAAAGCATCAGCTAAGGATGTAAATTTTCATTCCCTCTGTAAATCTCTGGTATATGTCTACCATGACAACTCCCGCCTGTTACCATCCAGCACTTCCTGGCTGAGTTACCCGCACTGATTTCATCACAGATGGGATGAGATTATAATTCACAGTGTAGTTCAGCTTACATAGATCTATTCAATTTGTATCTGTAGCGGCAAAATCAAAGGACATTCTTATTATCTTGAAGGTGGGTGAAGGTCAAGGGTTATGTGGGGGAGAAGTTTTGGGAACCAGGACTTGGTAGAGGGGGGAGGTCTCCATTTATAGTGGCAGAATGCCCTGCGGCCTAAGAACACAGACAACTGGAAGAATAGAAAACAGTGAGGGGTTTAGGTTATACTTATGATTGACCTTATGACTCAGTTTGATCCCTGGTATATGCATTGAGACTTAATTTCCTCAGGACCTTTATTAATAGCCGGACCTAGAACATAAGTCTTCCCCAGAAGCACACATAGCACCAGAGTACACCAGCTCAGACAGCCTGTTCCCCAGGAGCACAAGATATCCCCAACGACGCTGCTCAAATACAAAAGTCTCCACTGGCTCTCTCCCTATCAAAGGCATTGAATGCTGAACAAGGAGTAGGTTGAAAAAACTACCATGGAAGGCCTCATTTTCCCACACATAGACTTTTAAAAAAATGAGTAGGTAGGTTCCAAGCACAGAATTGCCCACTTGATCACACAGTGTCAGATTGCTCTCTAATTATTTTATATGTGCAAATGTTGTCTTAACTAAATTGAAGGAACCTCCGGGTCAAGGATTGTGTCATGTATTTGTGTCCCAGAAAACTAAATAAAGAGCATGTAGTAGACATTCAGTAAATCATGGTTGATCAGTTGATGGTTGAAAAGTCTCATTCATCAGTGATACCTTAAATCCTAAAACTGAAGACATAGGTGAGACTTAGGCTGTCATTTGTCCAATTTTTCTCATTTCATAATTGAGAAAACTAAGACCCAGAAAAGTTAAGTCACTTGATCAATGCCACATACTTAATTAGTGCCCTAAACTGGACTGGAATGCAGATCTTTTAGCTTCCAGACCACTATGCTATGTTGCCTTCCAGAGAACTTCGAATATTCCAGGGTGAATGGTTTTAAGGAGTTCATGATGAATAGGTGAAAGAAACACCCTTAAAATGGAAGCTGAGTGCTGGCATTTTAGAACTTCCAAAGACATATGCCCTAATATGTGTGTTGAAAACACTTTTTGCCATCAAAAGACTTGGCAAGGCCCCTAAAATCCTTAACTTTCCTACCTTGGAAGAAATCTCATCATATGTAGACTCTTAAATGGCCCCAGAGAAATAAATTCAATGGGATTTTCATTGAGCACAGCAAAACAAGGTTCCAAAGGAGACAGAGTGGCCTATTGGTTTTGTTTTGGGCAGACAATGACAGGTAAAGTTTCTATTTGTTTAAGGACCAGCACATGCACAAATCAGGGCATGCTTCTACAATGATTGAGACATATGATTAATATTAGCACAGCACCTCCCCACTCCAATCACATTATTATCCCTTATTCCTCTACTCTAAATTATAGAAGGGCAAACATTTTTTTCCCTCTCCAAGCCCCTAAAATACTTCTCGCTTTTATGCCTTTGTATTTTGCTCAAACCAGGCTCCACCCCACAGCCTATTAAAACATTTTGAGACATGAAAATGTATACTGAATCAGTCATTTCATCCATAAGCACTTATTAAGTACCTGTTATGTGTCAGGGACAGTGCTAGGTGCTGTATGTAGAAAGGTCAAAAGTGAAACATTCTCTGCTCTCAAAAAGCTTAAGTTAACCTTCTATTGGGGGAGATAACAAATATGAGTAGGTTCATAAAAATAATTATCAACTAACCTCTAACACTCACTTTCCTGGGAATTTTATCATCTACAGGTAGAGAAAAGATATATACATTAAGGCATCATATGAGCAGTTAAGATTATACTTCTCACAAAAACTAAGAGGAGGTGGCTGTCGGTGGAGTCTGGTATAATCAAGGAAGGCTTCATGAAAGGGACCCGTGATTGTCAGTGGGAAAAAAAGGAAGGCAAATATAAGAATGGAAAATTGTATGAATCAGGGACAAAGGGGAGAAAACACAAAATCTATGCCTGGGGGTGTTGGGTAAATCATTTTGGTGAGAACAAGAGTTAAAGGAGGGGAAGGATAAGGAATGAAGCTACCGGAGGATTGAGTCCAGACTCATTGCCCCAACTTCTATAGCCACTGTTTTGTTGCCCTAAATGCCAGTGCCTGTGTGACTCTGGAAGGGTACATTTCTGCCTTGGGAACCTCTCCGATTTGTTACATTCCTCCAATGCCCTTCTTACACCCAGGCATCTGCAGATGACTGCCCTCAGGTACTGCTGTGATTTAGAGACTTGGGATAAACAGAGGGCTTCAGTTTCCTGTCTGGCGCTTTTCATGAGCACGACATTCATTTTGAAATCTAAAAAAGAAAAACAAAATAATAGGAGCTATAAATTAAACTCTCCCAGAAAACTGGCTCGGGGAGCCTGAAACCGATCAACATGTCAGGATGCAAACATCATTTCTTTGCCTTGCAATGAAATGAAGATTACAAAAATTTCTTCAGTAATTTCTAAAATTAGAGTAAATCTAATTTTTCTTTGTCATGGGTTTCAGTCATCTAAAGCTGCTTACATGGAAGGAAAATGAAAAGGTGATAGGGAGTCTCATCCTTGGAATAGCCAAGTAATATTTCCATAATAAATCATTGAAAGCAAGGTGATTACCACTGTTTACTTCTTCTGTGCTGACCTGATTTGACACCACAAAAGCCAGCTTTAGCTACTTAAATATTTTTATAACTGACAACTTCACATTCAACCCTTAAATTTAAAATGCCTATGTTTGTTTAAAAATCCTAAAACCTGACTCAATTTTAAGGTCCATTTTACATCGAGAAAAGAATGGCTTAGGGAACGTCTCAGTGTCCTTTTTGGTATTATGATTTCTCAGAAAGCTATGAGTAGTTCATTGAAAGCAGTGCCTACACTCCACGAATGGTAGCTGTAGTATATTGACCCCTAGAACATTCTCTTTTTTTTTCTAAAGGAATTTAGCAACTGACTCACTTCTCCTTCCCAACTATTGACCTAAGAAGATTTCATATTCATGTAACAATAACACTTATATAGCTCTTCATGGTTTACAAAGCATTGTTCATTTGACATCTCATTTGAGCCTCCCAGTAACCCGGTGAGGTAGGTAGTACTGTTATTTCCACTTTATGGAGGAGGAAATTGAATTTGAGTGAGGATAAGTAAGTTATTCAGAGTAACCCAACTAGTAAGTGTTTAAGGAAGGATTTGAACTCAGGTCTTCCTGACTTAGAGTCTAGCACTCTAGCAACCTCACTTAGCTGCCTCACAAATTCCTATTTTCCCAACTCCTCAGCTTTAAATTCCATATCCTATTCTTTCACATTACTTCATCCACATAAAAAAATAGTCACACACTTCTTTTTCTTAGCAATTTAATTTAAAATCACTAACCCTAAACATAGACATGACTATGGAACCCATCTCCATTGTCATTGTTTATTGGTGTTCACATCTACCTTTGTATTCTCCCCCAACTATAGTTTACTAGAGGCAAATGCTTAATCCCAAACTATTTTTAATCAGTGATCTGACTTCTCTGTCTTCATTCCTCTAGCTTCACTTGTTATCTTGTTTTAGGATTGAAAAATCATTTCAATCTTAGTTTAAAGAAAAATATTAGGATATAAATCTGATTTGGTTACAAAAAGGAAAAAAAAATGTATACTGTAATTTAATTCAAATCCCCGATAGAGATCTGTGCCATGACTTGCTTCTAGTACTGTGGATAATTGAGAGCTGACTAATTTGTTGAGTTAGTCCTGTGATTGTGTACACACTCAATAATGTGGATTAATTTAGGTTGAAGCCCTAAAAGGCTGGAAATAAAACTAATAAAAAATCAGAGTATCTAAGTTGAGAAACACATATAAGGCCAAATTCTACCTACATAGAATCAGCTCTACAAAATTCCCAATAAGTATGCCTCTAGTTGTTATTTGAAGACTATTCAAGTGAACTTGCTGCCTTGACAAGTGTTATCGATTCCATAGGTGGAGAGAGTAACTGGAAATCACGAGGGTGACAGACCTATACCCTCTCTCCTGGGACTATCTGCGTGGTGGTTCTCCTGTTTCTTTTTGACTTTATCTGAGCCATCATTGTGACAATGGGTGAATGACTACACCCCTAGCCTCATTCTCCTCATGCTTCTCTCATTAAATATCACTGATAAAATCACTGGATAAACACCATGTAAATATTTGAAAAGCTTTTGTATACTCCTCAAATATAATTGTTGCAAAAAAACCCATCTCTCCAACATTTACATTTTTTCATTTTATCTATCTATCATCTACCTATCTGTCCATTTATTTATTTTTTTCTTGGTTTATTTTCAGCATTAGGGAGTTGAGTTGCAGAAAGAGGACGTGGCATGCAAGATCACACAGCAAAAGCTTAATCCTAGCAAGACTTGAGATTTCAACAAAAGTCTGCTGACTCCTTGTTATATGATCTTTGATTATACCGTGTACCCTCTCCTTACGATCTAATCACATTAGATCTAAGTGTCAAAAAAATGGTGATAAGTTTTTATAAAGTAAAAATCTAAAGAGAGCTGAAATTTGTTTATGTTATTTTCAAGCTCACATGTACTACCACTGGAATGGGGACAGAAACTTCTAATTATATGATATATGAGACAATATATCTTTATGACTCTTAGGGGGACAAGTATCATAGGAAGGTCAGAATAAACAATGAATTGCTTTTGAGGTTCCATTTTGTGGGGTCCTGATAGACTCCTCTATAGATTATTTAAGAAGAAACAAGACATTCTTTCTAGCCAATAAGAAAAAGTGTTTTGTCATCCTAGAAGATCCTGTTAAGTATCAAAAATATATTTAAATTTCTCAAGCTATAGAATTTTGTCTCCAGACATATTATTCATTTTTAATATAATGGAAATGAGACACAACAAACCAATCAGCTTTATTGTTGCTCTGTTAGTTTGTGTATGTAAATTCATGTTCTTTCATATTTCTGAAAGTATAAAACTTAAGTAAGGTAAATGAATAGAAAGCTTCAGGAAACATAATAGAACTGGCCTGAGAGAAGGCCCCTAAAGGCCAATACAAGAAGGGAGGGGCAGTAGAGGCAATACTGAACTTGTGTGAGTAGTCTAAAGGGGTTGAAGGTTACAAGGTTTTAATTCTTTGCATAATGTTCGTGATTTCAAGATTTTGAAGTGCCTGGAGTGGTAGTACAAGCCTGTAAACCCTGTTCCTGGGGAAAGCTAAGATGGTGGATGATTTGAGTTTAGGAATTCTGAGTGGTAGTAGGGCGAATCCTGATTGTGTGATGTTTCAGCAATTCAGCTAGCAGCTGCTGTGGGGGTGAAAAACCAACACGAGCCCAACAACAAGAATGCTGCAAGCCCAGGTTCTTTTGATTTGCTTCACTAAGGAAAGCAACGGTAAGGGGTTAACAACTTACTTTAATCCAACATACAAATATCATTCACTCAGCTTAGGGGGAAAAGCCAGCACCCTGAGCTTCAGAGCAAATACAAATAGCAAATAAACACAAATCAACAGAGAGAGTTCTGTCTGACAAAATCACGATATACAGTTACCAGAGAAGCATCAACATCTGGGTTTTCTTCAAAGCCAGGGAGCTCGTAGCAACGGCTTGCCTAGAGTCACGCACCACTCCTGCTGTGTGCTCAGAGCTCCAAAAGAGAAAGCCAGCCTCTGGGTTTATATATCTTGTTCAGGGTCAAAGGTGAGTCACACATGCGACTCACCCACATGACCTAAAATTGTCACAAAAATGAGATTTAAACCCACGTGGTCTAAAAGCCTCTGATGTCACAAACGTCACCCAAACCCGTGTAAACTAGGCTTTCTCTTGAGGCAAGGAGGTCATCAAGGACTCCTAATTTAATCAAGGAAACAAAGGGCAAACTCTTCAAGGGCACTTGGTTAAATAAGCGCTAAGAGCCCATCTTGATTTCCAATACAGGTGGCTACGCTTGGTCCAGTACAAATATGGCAAGCTTCCTATAAAAGGGCCACCAGGCTGCCTGAGGAGCCAGCCCAAGTCAATAATATGGAACAGGTTAAAGCTTTTATGCCAACTATTATTGGGATCATGGGCCCATGAGTGGCCATGACACTTCCAGCTCACACAAAATAGGGAGACCCAATCACAAAACACAGAGAGACAAAGATGGACTTGGAGACAATAAGAGAAAGAGAGAAGGGGAGAAAGACAGAGACACAGAGAGACTGAGAGAAACAGATAGATGCTTAGCTTGTTTGTATGTATTTGTTTGCTTATTTATTGTTCCCATTAGTTGTGAGTTCCTTTATTTTATTTTTTGTAACTAAAAAAGTTAAGCTTATATACAAAATAAGAAAAGAAAAAAAAATGCTATGTACACAGCAGATCATAAGAGAGGATTCAATATAAAACAATATATTTCCATCTCAAACCTGTATAATAAATACTACACATTGTTTTCAAAGTTGCCCAGCTTTTCTTTGCTTCCATGGTTTTTTTTTTGTTCTCTGCTATGCACTTTTTACTTTTTCCCCCCTTCCTTCCCCCATCACCCTAAAGAAGGCTCCAATTAAGTATGGATACATACATATATACATATACATACATACATATATATACATATATACACACACAGATATCTATAAACATACATGCATATGTATACATGTGCATATAGACACATGTGTGTATATGTGTGTATACACACATATATATACACACACACATACACACATCTGTCCATACTCACACACATATATGTAAAGCCATACTCTGTTTATTTTCTCCTATCATCTGTTTTTCTATAGGTGGACTGTATCTTCCTTCATAAGCCCAAGTCATTCCATGTTTTTCTAAATCACCCAGCTCATCATTTCCTACACCACAGCAATATTCAAACATAATCACATCCTATTATCTATGAAAGTGTTTTCCCCTGATTTTCTTCCATCCTTCTATTCTTGGCTACATAGGTTTTATATATACAAAAAAATTTGATTTAAAATAATTAAAATTATCCTTTTTGCGCTTCAATAATGCTCTCACCTTATAATACAGTTTAAAGTCTGATACTGCTGAATCTACTTCCTTTACATTTTCCCCCCCTGGTTTCTTTGTAGTTCCTGACCTTTCTATTCTTCCAAACAAACTTTGTTAATATGATTTCTACCTCAGGAAAGTAATATTTTTTTAGTAATTTAAATGGGATGACATTGAATGAATAGATTAGGCAAAATTGTCATTTTAAAAATTATCAGTATATTGACTTTACCTACCCATGAACAATAAATTTTACTTCAATTATTTAGATCTGAGTTTATGTAAAAAGTGTTTTATATTTATGTTCATATAGTTCCTGTGTCTGTTTTTGTGGGTATATGCTTAGGTATTTTAAACTGTCTAGGTCAAAGTATTTTAAATGGTCTAAAACAATACTGAGATATTGCTGACAGTGTAGCTTCTCTATTTTTCTATTTTGATTAAATCTATTTTGATTTTAATTTTGTCTGAGATCATGATTACTATCCCTGCTTTTTTTCACATACTAAATTCTGTTCCTGCCCTTCATTTTATCTTTGTATCTCTCATTTTTATAATGTTTCCTGAAAGCATCATATCGTTGAATTTAAATTTTTAATCTGTGATCCATTTCCATTTTATAGGTAAATTTGTCCCATTCACATTTTAAGGTAAAATTACTTATGTATTTCTCTCCCTCCTATTTTTCCTGACTGTCCTTCTAACACTGTTTACCCTTTCCCTCCTCACACTTCTGCTTTACTTCTACCTGCTACTTTGCCTTCTTATTCCTTAACCTACCTACCCCTCTAAGAGGCCCTCCCTTATCCTTTCCCCTGTCCTGCCCCATTTCCTGGCCCTCTTATTTTTTTCTGAATTTAGAAGACTTTATATGTGTGTATATGTATATATGTATATATATATGCATATACACACATACATATATATGTTCAATATATGTGTATGTATGTATCTGTGTGTTGTTCCCTCTTTAACCCATTCCTGATGAGAGTAAGTTTCCAGCACTACTCACCCTATCCTCTACTATCTTCTTATGTATCAATTTTTCCTTTTATGCCTCATTTGTATGAGATAATTACTCCTTTTTATCTCTCTCTACACAGTTTTGTTTTTTTAGAATCACCCCATCATACTCAGCTCAGCCCATCCATGCCTTTCTTTCAAACTACCCAAATTATGTCGACAATTGTAAGAGGACTGCTAATATTTTCACGTCTACAAAGTAAATAATTTGACCTTATTGACTCCCTTATACTTGGTCTTTAATGTTGACCTTTTATTTCTCCTGGATGTTATATATCAAAATTTCCCTTAAGTTCAGCGGTTTTTTTTTTTTTAAATGCAATTTATTTCTTTAACATATTTGGTTTTCAGCATTGATTTTCACAACAGTTTGAATTACAAATTTTCTCCCCATTTCTGCCCTCCCCCCCCACTCCAAGATGGCGTATATTCTGGTTGCCCTGTTCCCCAGTCAGCCCTCCCCTCTATCACCCCCCTCCCCTCTCATCCCCTTTTCCCTTCCTTTCTTGTAGGGCAAGATAAATTTCTACGCCCCATTGCCTGTGTATCTTATTTTTTAGTTGCATACAAAAAGTTTTTTTGTTTTTGAACATCTGATTTTAAAACTTTGAGTTCCAAATTCCCTTCCCTCTTCCCTTCCCACCCACCCTCCCTAAGAAGTTGAGCAATTCAACCTAGGCCACACATGTATTATTATGTATAACCCTTCCACAATACTCATGTTGTGAAAGGCTAACTACATTTTGCTCCTTCCCAACCCATCCCGCTTTATTGAATTTTCTCCCTTGACCCTGTCCCCTTTCCAAAGTGTTTGTTTTGATTACCTCCACCCCCATCTGTCCTCTACTCCATCATCCCCCCACCTTTTATTTTTTTTTTTTTATCTTCCTCCCTCTTCTTTCCTGTGGGGTAAGATACCCAACTGAGTATGTATGGTATTCCCCCTCAGGCCAAATCTGCTGAGAGCAAGGTTCACTCATTCCCCCCTCACCTGCCCTCTCCCCTCCTCCCAAAGAACTGCTTCCTCTTGCCACCTTTATGCGAGATAATCCACCCCATTCTATCTCTCCCTATCTCCCTCTCTCAGTATGTTACTCTCTCATCCCTTAATTTCATTTTATTTCTTTTAGATATCTTCCCTTCATCCTCAACTCACCCTGTGTCTGCTCTCTCTCTTTTACATATCTGTATATACACATACATACACATACATACATATACACATAGATACATACATACACATTCACTTATATATATACTTAAACATATATATATATATGCATATATATATATATATGCATATTCCCTTCAACTACCCTAATACTGAGGTCTCATGAATCATACTCATCATCTTTCCATGTAGGAATGTAAACAAAACAGTTCAACTTTAGTAAGTCCCTTACGGTTTTTCTTTCTTGTTTACCTTTTCATGCTTCTCTTGATTCTTGTGTTTGAAAGTCAAATTTTCTATTCAGTTCTGGTCTTTTCACTGAGAAAGCTTGAAAGTCCTCTATTTTATTGAAAATCCATATTTTGCCTTGGAACATGATACTCAGTTTTGCTGGGTAGGTGATTCTAGGTTTTAATCCTAGCTCCATTGACCTCCGGAATATCGCATTCCAAGCCCTTCGATCTCTTAATGTAGAAGCTGCCAGATCTTGGGTTATTCTGATTGGGTTTCCACAATACTCAAATTGTTTCTTTCTGGCTGCTTGTAGTATTTTCTCCTTGATCTGGGAGCTCTGGAATTTGGCAACAATATTCCTAGGAGATTTCTTTTTGGGATCTATTTGCAGAGGCGATCGATGGATTCTTTCAATTTCTATTTTGCCCTGTGGCTCTAGAATATCAGGGCAGTTCTCCTTGATAATTTCCTGTAAGATGGTATCTAGGCTCTTTTTTTGATCATGGCTTTCAGGTAGTCCAATAATTTTTAAATTATCTCTCCTGGATCTATTTTCCAGGTCAGTGGTTTTTCCAAGGAGATATTTCACATTGTCTTCCATTTTTTCATTCCTCTGGTTCTGTTTTATAATATCCTGATTTCTCATAAAGTCACTAGCTTCCACTTGCTCCAATCTAATTTTTAAAGTAGTATTTTCTTCAGTGGTCTTTTGGACCTCCTTTTCCATTTGGCTAATTCTGCCTTTCAAGGCATTCTTCTCCTCATTGGCTTTTTGGAGCTCTTTTGCCATTTGAGTTAGTCTATTTTTTAAGGTGTTGTTTTCTTCAGTGTATTTTTCAGTATTTTTTTGGGTCTCCTTTAGCAAGTCATTGACTTGTTTTTCATGGTTTTCTCGCATCCTTCTTATTTCTCTTCCCAATTTTTCCTCTACTTCTCTAACTTGCTTTTCCAAATCCTTTTTGAGTTCTTCTATGGTCTGGGGCCAGTTCATGTTTTTCTTGGAGGCTTTGGTTGTAGGCTCTATGACTTTGTTGTCTTCTTTAGGCTGTATGTTTTGGTCTTCTTTGTCACCAAAGAAAGAATCCAAAGTCTGAGACTGAATCTGGGCGCGTTTTCGCGTCCTGGCCATATTCCCAACTAACTAACTTGACCCTTGAGTTTTTCAGTGGGGTATGACTTCTTGTAGATTACAGAGTTCTATGTTCTACGTTTGGGGGGGAGGTGCCAGCTCTGTCAGAGCCGCACTCCTCCTTCCCCAAGGACCCCCAGTCCAGACTGGGCTCAGATCTTCGGCAGGCTGTGCACCCCTGCTGCGATCCGCCACTTAATTCCTCCCACCAGGTGGGCCTGGAGCCGGAAGTAACAACAGCTGTAGCTGCCCCACCTCCGCTGCCCCGGGGGCTGGAAGCCGAACCGCGAACTCCTTCCACTCCCGCAGCTTTTCCCACTAACCTTCTCCGCAGTCTTTGGTGTTTGTGGGTCGAGGGGTCTGGTAACTGCCGCAGCTCACATATTCAGGGCGCTAGGGCCCCCTCCGCCCGGCTTCCGGTCTGGATCGTCCACGCCGCTCAGGCTGGGCTCTGCTCCACTCCGTTCCCAGCTCCCAGCTCCCAGCTCCCAGCTCCCAGCTCCCAGCTCCCAGCTCCGTGTGGAATAGAGCTCACCCAGAGACCATCCGGGCTGTCCTGGGCTGGAGCCCTGCTTCCCTCTGCTGTTCTGTGGGTTCTGCCGTTCTAGAATTGGTTCAGCGCCATTTTTATAGGTTTTTGGAGGGTCTTGGGTACGGAGCTCACTCTAGTCCGTGCTTACCAGCCGCCATCTTGGCTCCGCCCCCCTCAAGTTCAGCGGTTTTTGTCACAAAAACCTGAAAGTCGTTGAGTTTCTTAAGTGTCCTTCCTCCCCTCCCCCCCATTCAGGATTATACTTAACTTTGCTGGTTAAATTACCTTGGTTATAACCCCAGCTCTTTTCCTCTATGAAATATAGTGTTTCGTCAGCTATGGCCCTTCAACATAGTAGCTGTTATATCTTGTGCAATCCTTATTGTAGCTCCATGATATTTAAATTGCCTTTTTGATTACTCCCAATATTTACTCCTTAACCTGGGAGCTTTGAAACTTGGCTATGATATTCCTGTAAGTTTTCCTCCTGATGTCTCTTTCAAGTAGTGATTGAGGGATTTTCTTTTCTATTCCTACTTTGCCGCCTTGTTCTATAACTTCAGGACAGTTTTCCTTCACAATTTCTTGTAATGTTGTATCAACAGTCTTTTTTATCATAATTTTCAGGTAGACTGTCTATTCTTATATTATTTCTCCTTGATCTGTTCTCTAGATTGGTTGTTTTTCTGATGAGATATTTCACTTTCTCTTCTATTTTTTCATTCTTTTGATTTTGTTTTGTGATTTCTAGGTGTCTTAGAAAGTCATTAGCTTCCCCTTGCCCAATTCTAGTTTTCAAGAAACTATTTTCTTCCTTAAGTCTTTGATTCTCTTTTTCCAGTTAGTTGACTTTCTTTTCATAATTTTCTTGATTTCCTTAGATTGTTCTCATTTTTCTTCTATTTTTTCTCCATCTCTCTTATTTGATTTTTAAAGTCCTTTTAAAATTATTTCAAGAACTCTTTTTGTGCTTGGGACCATTTGATGTTTCTCATTGTAAAAAGGAAAGACTGTTTCAGCTCCATTATCTTCCTCTGGATATGAACCCAGATCTTCTCTATCCCCATAGAAACTATCTGTGGTTGGATTCTTTCTCTTTTGCTTCTCCTTCTCCATTTTTATTTATTTTTTTCTTTATTTTGTTTTTATCAGCTATTTGTATAAAGCTATTGGTGTAATCAAGTTGTAGTCCTGCAGTATGGGGAATGATACCCCAAGCCTCAGGACCTTCTTACTGTTATTTTCTGAGGTCTATCCCCAAGCCCAATCTTGGGCTCTCTCCACTCCTAAACCAGGGCCTCCAGCCACACTGTCCCGGAAATGAACTTGCTCTCTGTGGTCCCTCCAGTTAAAATTGTCCCCTCTGCCTCGGAACCGAAACCAGGGACTCTGCTCTCCTGCAAGTGTCCGCAACCAACAACTCGCCCTGCACTCACTATCTGTGTGCTGGCTCTTTCTCCCGGCAGCCACAGCCCGGGAGTTGTCTGGTCAACACAGCTATGCTTGGCGTCCCTTGACAGTGGAAGGCCCTTCAGTCTTCTACTCACTTGTGAGATTCTTACAGTTTCTGGGAGGTGAAAGTTTCTAAGGCTGAAGCTGACTCAACCCAGCTGCCCCCAGGGCTTCCTGTCTTTGATTCTGCAGAGTCCGCCTGGAGGTGTTTGCACTTCACTCAGGCCAAACCTCCACCCCTGGAGGTCAGGTATTTCCTGGGGTTTTCTCAGATTGTCTTAGGAGAACAACTGCTTTACCCCATGTGTATTTCTGCTACTCTGAGACAGTGTTCTATCTATTTTTGTGGAGGAAATTTGGAGAGCTGAAAGTTTTCTGACTTACTCTGCCATCTTTCCCAGATCCTCTCCAGATTGTAAGCTCCTTAAGGGCAGGGATTATCTTTTACTTCTTTTTGTGACCCCAGAATTTAGCAATGGCCCATAGTAAGCACTATATAAATTTTGTTTTGACTTACTGATTATTGAATCCAGAATTGTGACATATCTCGCCAATCATGAGCCCAGGAGCAGAATACCTATTTTCTAAGAATGAGCCTAAGAAATGTAATAAAGTGGAAGAAGTCTGGACTCTGGAATCAAATCCTATTTCTGATACTTATAAGTCATGTGACTCTAGGAAAATCCTTTAGACCTCCTGGTTTATAAATCAGAGATTTAGAGCCACAGAGATCAACTGCCTCATTTTGCAGTTATGGAAACTTAGCACAGAGAGACTTGATCGCAATCTCAGTTATTTTTCGTCTTTAAAATGAGAAGATTCAATTAGATGCCATATGAGGTCCCTTCTTCCTTTATATCTGATTTTTGGTGGAAAAGGCTTTATTATGTTTATTAGGTGATTACTTTTTCAAATTTTTCAATTATAACTCTTACAAATGTCTACTGTGTTGTGGAGGGGGTTGTAACCTGTGTAGGTAAAATGATCATCCGCTCTGCTAGAATAAAATAGTAAACAGGCTATGTAGGCTAAGTAAACAATTTTATATCATAATAAGATAGAGAAGGATATAGGATCTAAAGTCCCGTTGTTCCAAGATCTAAAAATAAGGCCAAAGAATATTTCAGCGGTTGGCAAAGATAACTGAAGTTTACAATCTCCATTGATAAGATTAGTTGTCTGTTAAAGGGCCTTCTTACAGTAGGACCTGGAGACATTTGAACAATGAAATTGAGTTGATTCTTTTCATGTCACCAGGAAGCATCTATGGTCTAATGCTATAAAAGCAGGGAGGTGAATAAAATAGGTTAATTGGTACACTAACCTGTCATCAAATCTGTTGAAATGAAAATGGTGACATTTTGACAAATACTGACAATAAGGATGCTATCAGGGCTTTAAGGTCAATTAGAGTCTCATAATTGCTGATATTAGACACCTGTCTGTTTGGACACACTTCCTCACTAACCCAGCTGACAGTATATATCACTAGTGTGATAAGGCAACTGGCTGGTTTACTTTCCTCCAGAGCAGGAAAATGGAGTTCTTCAAATGGTCATACCTATTCCATCTCCATCTCCTTGGCTACGGGGTGTCCTTGTTCACAATGATGACTCCAAATCAATTTAGATTACAAGATATTCACTAAACTCTGATGCTAAAGCATAAAAACAATAACTTGTTATAGCTAACATTGATATCATGCTTTATCAAGGTTTGCAAAGTAATTTAAATGTATGATCACATTTAATCTTTATAACCATCCTTTGAAGTAGATGTCATTAATATCCTATTATAAAGAAGAGAAAACTAATTATTAAAGAGTTTAAGTGAGTTCGCCAGAGTCACAAATCTAGAAAGAGTCTGAAGTAGGATTTAAACTTATCTTCCCACCTCTAAATTGTATGGTTTAACAATTTTGCCAATCTACCTACCAGGAAAGAAAAATCAACTTGGGCATTTTAGAAAGATTTTTAGTAACAGAGGTACACATGAGAAGTGGAAAAAAAGTGTTGGAGCAAAATTTATTTATCCTGAAAATTCAATTGACCTTAAGTACCATATCCTGACAGTGATGAAATTACTTTTTTTAAAAAAATTATTCTTATTTGTTTTGTTAAATATTTCCCAATTACATTTAAAAATTTTTAGCGCTCATTTAAAAAAAATGAGTTCCGGATTGTCTCCCTCTTTCCCACCCTTCCCCCTGCCTTGAAAACCCAAACAAAATAAAACAATAAAGAAAAATTTAAAAATATGCTTCAATCTGCATTCAGAGTTCCTCAGTTCTCTCTTTGGAGGTAGATAGCATTTTTCATCATGTGTCCTTTGTCAAGACACACACACCATGTGTCTTGAATCATGGTAGTTAATTGAACAAAGTGCTTAAGTTTTTCACTGTTCATCATTTTTACAATATTGCTGTTATTATGTTCTCTGTTCTCCTGGTTCTGCTCATTTCACTTTTCATGAGTTCATATAAGTCTTTTCTAGGTTTTTCTGAAACCATCCTACTTGTCATTATGTATAGCACAAGAGTATTCCCATCACAAACTTGTACTATTACTTGTTCAGCCATTCCCAAATTGATGGATATCCCCTTGATTTTCAGTTCTTTTCCACCACAAAAAAGATTTTTATACAAATATTTTTGTGCAAATAGGGTCTTTTCCTTTTTCTTTGATCTCTTAGTGAGACAGACCTAATAATGGTATGGCTGGGTCAAAGTATATGCACAGTTTTATTACCCTTTGGGTATGGTTCCAAATTGTTCTCTAGAATAGTTGGACTAATTCACAACTCCACCAGCAGTGCATGCTTCCCAATTTTTCCACATCCTTGCCAGCATTTGTCGTTTTCCTTTTTTGTCACATTCGCCAATCTGATAGGTTTGAGGTGCTATCTCAGAGTTGTTTTAATTTGCATTCCTCTAATCAGTTATTTAAAGCATTTTTTCATGTGATTATTGATGGCTTTGATTTCTTCTGAAAACTGCCTATTTATAGTATTTGACCATTTATCAACTGGGAAATGGCTCTTATTTTTTATAAATTTGTCTCAGTTCCATATATATTTGAGAAATGAGGCTTTTATCAGAGAAAGATACTGCAGATTTTCCCCATTTCCTGTTTTCCTGCTAATTTTGGCTGCATTAGTTTTTAGAAAAGCTTTTTAATTTTATGTCAGCAAAATTACCTACTTTACTTCTCATGATCCTGCATGTCTCTTGTTTGCTCATAAGGTCTTCCCTTATCCATAGATTTGCCAGGTTCATTTTTCCATACTCCCCTAATTTAATGTCACCCTTTATGTCTAAATCCTTTTTCCATTTTGACCTTTTCTTGGTATACGGGATGAGGTGTTCATCTGTACCTAATTTCAGCTAAACTGCTTCCCAGTTTTCCCAGCAATTTTTGTCAAATATTGAGTTCTTACCCCAAAAGCTCAGATCTTTGGCTTTATCAAACACCAGATTACTATGTTCATTTGCTCTTCTGTATTGTGTATCTAATTAGATCTAATCTGATCTAACACTGTTTTTTAGCCAGTACCAAATTGTTTTGACAATTACTGATTTGTAATATAGTTTGAAATCTGTAACTGCTAGTCGATCTTCCTTAACATTTTTTTCATTGATTCATTTGATGTTCTTGACCTTTTGTTCTTCCAGGTGAATTTTGTTTCTGCTTTTTCTAGCTTTATAAAATGATTATTTGTTAGTTTGATATGGCACTGGATGAGCAAATTAACTCAGGTAGAATTGTAACTTTTATTATATTGGCTCAGCTTCACCCTAATGCTGAAATTTCAATGTATATTTTTCCAAAGAAAAAGTTTGAAGAACTTAGTTTTTTGGTGTGGGAAAGGATGGGAAGTGATACATGGATAATTATCTATGTTCATTATTCAAATAATTAAATCTCCTCCTGGATAATGGTTGATCACTTATATTTTCTAACAGACTTGTGTACTGAGTATAAATATTTTAACTTGGAATGAACAACTCCATTTTTGGGGGGTTAACATTATTATTTTCGATTCCAAATTCCCATTCTCTCTTCCCCCACTGATTGGGAAGGTAAGCAACATGATACATGTTATACATGTGAAATAGTGAAATACTATATATCTATATCTATATCTATCTATATATACAGATATATATATACATACATACATACATACATAGAATTTCCATTTTGTTTTAGTCTCACATTTGTTGAACAAGTAACTGTCATTTATGCTTTTTTGTTTATGTTGTTACAAGAGAAATTTTTGAGTGGTGTAGTTTGGCATGTATATCTCCCAAATTTGGTAAAGACTTATCATTCTGAGTGTCCCTAAAGTCTAGTGAGCAACTAAAATCATATGCGTGACCTCAGTTTAGTAAACCACTGGTAATGATGTGAGTATGTTCTTAATAGTAGGCATGCGGGCATGTGTGTGATGTGTGTGTGCGCTAAATCTGGTAAATAACTGATATACACTTACTAAAGACATTAGATTTATTTCATAATTTTCTTTCATCTAAGTATGCTGTGAGGTTCAAATGAGATAACTGATATAAAGAACTTTGCAAAGCTTTAAGTGCCTTATAAATTATTATTTTTCCTGTTACTATCATTATTTTTATTATTATTATTAATTATTATAGTCATCAGGCCTCCAGTGATGGAGTGACCAAGCACTATGTAGGAGAAGGTTAAATTATTTGAATAATGAATGTAATTGAGTAGCAATGACTCTATTTCCTGAGTCTTCAACAACACTGTTGCTGAGCTCAAATAATATTTATACAGTGATAGAGGGGTATGCTAGTAAATGTTTAATAATCAAGCTTTCCAGAAAAAAAATCTATACAACACACTTTTGTTTAATCTATATTAACATGTTCTTGAACATTGTATACAGTAACAGCCATAATGTGCAATGACTAACTTTGATAGACTTACATCTTCTTAGCAATTCAAGGATCCAAGACAACTCCAGAGGACTCATGATGGAAAATGCTGTCCACATCCAGAAAAGAGAACTACGGAGTCTGAATGCAAATCGAAGCATACTATTTGCTCTCTCTCTCTCTCTCTCTCTTTTCTTTTTTTGTTTGTTTCTTCTTCCTCATGGTTTCTCCCATTGATTCTAATTCTTCTTTGCAATACGAATAATGTGAAAATAGGTTCAATATGAATATATATATAGAGCCTATATCAAATTACATGCTATCTTGGATGGAGGAGGGGAGGGAGGAGGATAAAATTTAAAACTCATAATCTTATGGAAGTGCATGTTGAAAACCAAAAATAAGAAAATAAAATTAAAAAAAAAATAAAACATTCTTTAATCTAGTCAGAAAATTATTTCTGTCAGACTTTGGTTTGTACCTATTGTTGATTTTCCAGATGTGAATGCTCATACTGAAATTTTAATAATTGGTTCCCAAAAATATATTAGAGATGACTCCAGCACAGCCCTGCTTTCGTCATAGTCATACATATTTAATTACCAATCAGAGCATAGAAGTAACTTGTAACCAAACTTAGCCAGAACCATGAAAACCTACTAGAATCACCAGCCATCACCTGCTCCTTTGTTGTAACTGAGACAGATTTTTGTAGTGCATTTCCAACACTTGGAAACTTGCTCATCCAGTATTTGCTCCAGTAGTGCTGACTGACAGAGACTTGCTGAAATGCCACCTCAGAGCTGGACACGTGGACCCTAGCTGTGTAGATAGAGAGTGAACCTCGTCAGAACAACACATTCCTGTCAGGACCTCTAGGGATCAGATTGGTGGCTTGTTTATTGAGAGTTGGATGTTTTCATTGTTTAATATCCAATAAAGTTTGGTTGCAGGAGAACACTACACAGTAACTGGAATATTGTAAAGATAATCAGCTTTGAAAGACTTAGCCACTGTGATCAAGATAATAAACCAAGACAACTCTAAGATACATGATGACAAATGCTATCCACCTCCAAAGGGAGAACTGATGCACTCTGAATGCAGATAGATACGTACTTTTTTCCACTTTCTTTATTTTTCCTCAGTGTATATGTATGTGTGTGTGTGTGTGTGTGTGTGTTTTCTTTGCAACATGCCTAATATGGAAATACATTTTGCATGACTTCACACATATAATCGATATCATATTGTTTGCCTTATCAATGGATAGGGCAGGAAACAGAGGCAGATACTTTGAAACCTAATTTTTTTTTAAAAAAATGGGAATTTTAAAAAATATAATTGAGAAATATTTAATGAAATAAATAAAATTATATTTGAGATAAAAATATAAATTTTTATTATATGCATTGATGAGTGTCTCATTAGCGTACGATCAGTCCTAATAAGCCTACATAACAGAAAATCAGTTTTATGCATATAATGCTTTACATCATAGAATTAGAGTAAGTTTTCTTTTTCTAGGGTCTGAGCCCATCTCTGAAATGAAATTATGGAGTTCTAGCTTTGGCACATAAGCCACAAGAATAATCCAGGAAGAGGTTTTGAGTTCTCAACTGCCTGAGGACAGATTTTGAAATACACCTCTACAGTCTCCCCTGGGCACTTTATTTGGGACCTCTCAGCACATTGGTTCCATTTTACTGCAAATTGAAGGGCTGTGGAATTTTCTGATTTGAGCCAACTGTACGTGAGGCAGATTGCTAGAGGGCTATAATCTCTGTTTCCTCTTCTAGGCAGAGGATCTAGGTGGCTCATCATTTCGCGATCCAACATTGTTGGTTCACATCTCCCAAACATATCATTTTGACATCATGGAGGGCTCTTCTTCTTTTTAATGTAAGAAGGGAATAGAGTCTGTCCAGCCTCCCTTTCTATCATTGCTCTCCCCTTCCTGCTAACATTCAACTAAATGGAACCACAGGAAACTTAAAGAGGTGTTGCGTGCTCAACAGAAGAGAAAGACAAAAACAAAACAAAACAAAAACCCCTGTCACTGACAAAGATGTGAAGAAGAAAATAAAAGCTTTAGGCATTTCTTATAGTGGCAAGAACCAAATGAAGCAAAGGTTACCCCTCAGATCTCCTCTATTTTGCTTTAAAAGCTGTGTTTAATTGTTAGTCACGATGCACTGTGGGCAGAACAATTAGTTGTATCTATATTAGATCTAAGCTGTAATTATTTGTTACATTAATCATGACTAGAGTGAGAATTTAATTAGTCACGAACATTAAGTGATTTTTTTTTGAAGTGGAGGAAAAATGTTTTCTGTTTTTGGTGCATCTGATTAAAGGGAGGGCTCCATAGCTGGCTAGTAAGTCGAGAGAGACTGAACACTCCTGCGTTTACCACCTTGAAAAAGAAGATTTCTAATCCAGGTGACCTATAGCCACGTTTTTCTTTTCCTGCCAAACAGCAAAACTTACTTGTTAGGCCCAAACTGCATTGTAGGAATGAACTGAAAAGGGTGCCTCCAAACTCGCAATGTCAGTGAGTAATAAAGAAATGCCATCTGATAATGATTCTACTCCTATTTTTTTTAACTTTACATTTGCTATCTTTCTTTTTCTGCTTTCACTGGAACAGAGATTACCGATGCAGGATGCCTGGGAAGTAGGGAAAGAGATGCACAAAGCAGAGACCACAGTAAGTTAGATTAGCATTTATCTCCACTGCAATGTTTTGAAAGAAAGACTGTGTACACTTAGCATTCATCTAATCATCAGCTAGCTGATGTCCAATGCCTCAAAGCCTTGGAATCTGTACACCTCTTAATTTAGAAAGCTACAGACTGGGGTGGGGGTCAGGATTTTTTTTTTGGAAAAGCAAAGCATGAATGTGGTGGCAGTGATAGTGGCAGAGATAATGTTTTGATAATGTGACACATTTAATGATTCACCTACGTAGAGGTGTTTATCGCCCCAAACAGCTACACCCTGCTGATTCCAATGAAAACTTTTAGACAAACTCAGCGTTCTTGTGCTCATTACACTGACCTGTCAGAAATGACAACTTGGCCAAGTCTGGTTATTCCATGCTGACAAGGTACCATCTAGGCTTCGCGGCAGTAATGTCAGCTTTTAAAGGTGCAATATACTTAAGGAAGCTCATTTCTATGATTTGGCCAAAAAGAGCCATTTTCCCTGTCAGGGCTGAAGAATGCCTTAGTTTTCTTTAAATTAGGAGTCGTTTTCATGGAGATTGTTCTTGGGGAAACCAGCAGAAAGGAGAGAAGCTATTTTTTGAAAGGTTTAAAATAATTTAGCCTACTGAGCAATGGCATGATTGCCTGGTATGTCTAAGGCATCCAAGAATGCTCTGTCTGGTACAAAGCATATTTCAAATCTATACTAATGCAACAAATAAAACTGCAATTTGGACATGATCAGTATGCACCATCAGCTGCAAATGTAGGGCTATAATCTGGAAAGCCACTTTTGAGCACTTTGGTGCAACTGAATGCATGGCATGAGTATTACAGCAAAGTATACAGAGAGGAGTTGGATCTCCTGATTCCCATTTCCAGGGGAAAGGGAGGGAGGATACATCCCTTTGTTCTTTTGCCCAGAATTGAGATTATGGTCAGAGTTGTGGGATGGGTTACAGTTAGGGTTCCCTTTTAGGATTAGGGATATCAAAAACATATTTATATGGAGTTTTATTTTTTATAAAGCATTTTTCTTTCCATAAACCATGGAGAAGATAGTATGGTGTAGTGGAGAGAGGGCTGCATTGGACCAGAGGATCTGAATTTGAATCTTGGCTCCACTTCTTATTGCCTGTGACATGTCACACAAGTCACTTGCCTCCTAGGCTCAGTCTCCTTCTCTGTGAAGTGGTGAGGTTGTACTAGATGGTGCCTAAGGTCTCTTCCAGCTGTAAATCCTATGAATGATAGCAATTGACAGATGAGAAGATTGAGGACTGAAAGGCAAAGAGACTTGCTTTTGTTCACAAACTTGGGGAATGGGAGAGCCAGTGTTGAAACATAGATTTTCTAACTTCACATTCCAGAGTTCCTTCCACTCTAGCCTGGCACTGCTACAAGGATTGGATTGACTTTACTGTGCTATGAGACCAGTACTGAAATGGAGAATAAGCTGGTGGATTAGAATGGGAACTAAAAAGGAAAAAAAATAGGGAAATAGGGATGTGTCAGACTTCCCTACTCTCATCTTGTCCTTAATAGTATGGATTCATGTGTATGACTATAAGATGCTCCAGAAATTGAGAAAAGAAAGAAAGAATATATTTAAAGTGGTGATAGGTTGACTAAGTACTGAAGCCATTTTTACTTTAAAATTTCAGAGTAAACCAAACTGGGTAAACTTTTCTATTTTTCCTTAATCTGCATTTGCCTACATGGCTCAGATTCTAATTGGCTAGTGAACACCATCATTCCACAGAGGCAGAAAACGCCTTGGAAGATCTTGATATGTTTATATGTGGTATCTTAGAAATGTCCCTCAATGTAGAGTCAAAAGATTAGGATTTTATCCTTTGTTTTGCCTCTGACTAGATGTAACCTCACACAAAACCCTTCACCTCTCTGAATTTGTATTTGTTTATCTGTAAAATGAAGATAAAAATAGTTGTTGTACTATCCTAACTGGGTGGTATGAGCAAAATTTTGTCTAAATTTTAAAATATGAATGTCAACTGTTATTATTGTGCTATATGTTATTTAATATGTTACATATAACATGTTATAATACATATATTAGGTATCAGTTGAGGAGTTACTAACTGATAAGCATACTACAACATGCTCATTTCCATTATATATGAGGCTTGAATCTCATATTAAATGAATATTTTAACCATGAAACATTTTTTTTCCTGCTGTGTAATTAAGACTCACCCCACCACTAACTCTGTCCAGCTATTTTTTTAAATACAGACTTAATACAGACTTTAATACTTCAAATCAGTGGCTCCATGTAGACATAGTTTCATATAGACAAGACATAGCTTCAGACATAGCTGACTTATCATAGGTTGTTGACTGACAACTATCTTGATAACAACAGTAGAGTAGAACTAGCCAGTGAGGATGGAAATGGTCTTTTTGGTTTTGTTTTTAACTTAAAAAATTGACAATCATCTATTTTCTCTCTTCCCCTTACCTCCCCACTTTGGTGGAGGGAGAGAGAACAATTTATAATAACTATGCAAAGTCAAGGAAAACAAATTTGTTCTTTGGCTGTGTCCGAAAAAAAAAAGTTTCATCTGCACCTTGAGTCCATTGCCTTTCTGTCAAATGAAGGGATCCTATTTCAGCATGAATACTTTGGAATCATGCTTGGTCGGTCATTATGTTGATTAGAATCATCTTACTATGTTGTTAGCATCTAAATTGTTCTCCTGGAAGTATCTTGTGGTACCACTATTGCTGAATATTATGAAAGTCTTACAAGTGCTATGGAAATATGCTACATGTGTATACAGATACGCATATGTATGTACATATATACTCACATTTGTTATTATACAATATACAGTCTTTGTGCTTATTATGTGGCAGACACTGTGCTTAATGCTAGGAAGGGAACAAGATGAAAGTGAAGCAGTTATTGTCCTCAAGAGCTTATGATCTAAATAGCAGAGATAATATGCATGTATGTAGATATGTACAAAATAAATCCAAGGTAACGTAGAGTTGGCAGTGGGAGACAGCTGGGAGAAGCAGGAAAGCCCAAATGTAGAAGCTCTAGCATTTGGTTTGTGTGGAAAAATGAGTAGTTTCCATACTCAAGCACCACCTTCTACATAAATCTTGTCCTGGTTCTTCTCAATTGCTAGTCCTTCACCAATTTATCATTTATCTATTTTAAATATATTTTGTACCTTTATGTTCATATATTTTGTGTGTTTTCTCTCCCAGATGTATAGTAAACACACACATGTATATTTAAACAGTCCCTAGGGAAAGGACTGTTTAAACATGTGTCTTTTTGTCTTTAATGCCTAGCACATAGTAGCACTTAATAAATTTGTATTGATTTCAGCTAATTTCCAACATGACATACAAATGTGAACTGTTGTAAAATATGTTATTGATGACACGTATGATGAGAAATTAAGGTGGGTTAGTCATATGTTAAGAGTGAAGGGCATCTGGCGCAGATGAAATGATATAATTTCAATACCGTTGAGAAATTAAAAAAAAAGAGCAAGCCTCCAATTATAATGGGTGGATTTTCTCTGCGTAACTTAGAGTGGAGAAAAACATGGACCAGAAAGACATGGCAGACGTGGAATGAGAATATGTGGAACAGCAGGTTTCTGGACAGTCAGGGTGAAGAATAACCACAATGAAATTATGGGTCAGTTAAAGTAACTTAAGTACAATTGTCCCACCATTGAACAAAATCAATATTTTGACATTGATTTCATATCTATTCTCATATATTTAAAAATTATTTAATAATTCACCATTCATGGTTTTCTCACCAGCTTCATCCTTTTTAAAAATAATATACCTTTCCTTGCCTTTCATTTTGTCTCCTGATTCCTTACAAATACATACATACATACACACACACATGCTTAAACATTTCTACTGACCAATGTTTGTATCTTTCCTCTTTCTCTATTCCTTTTATATAAGCTCTTTACATGAAAACTGTGTATGATTCACTTCTTTTTTATGACTACATTTTCTTGGATATATGGTTTCCAATTTTTTTCTTTTATGTTTTTAAGTCTAACTATGGCTCTATCTGTTCCTTCCCAACAGACATCTCCTGGGCAGATCCTGTCTCTCCTGCTGTGGAAGTCATATTGACTAGAGGTAAGCACCTTGTTATGTAAGATATTCCATCTTTGTAATGTTTCTACTTTGTCTGAGTTCTATTTTCTGTAGCATTTGAAAGTTTTTGTTAAAATGCTTACATACCAAAATTTATCAATGGCTGTTTTATAAGTATCAACTTCTTCCTTTGATAATTCTTTCTATAATGCTTTTCTAGTTTCCCTATTGAAGTCTTCGGTTTTTCTGCCTTACCATTTTTTTTTCTATAATTTTCATAGGTTGCCTTTGTCATCTGTTAGGAATTATTTCACTCCACTGGATTTTTGCCCCTGTTGCTACCTGTGTGGCCATAAATAAGTCAGTTAACCTTTCTTGACTTTACCTTCTTTATCTATAAAATGGAGTTGGATTAGGTGAGTTTTTAAGTTCTTTCCAAATCTAAATTCTATGATCACATTATTACTTGCTTCCCACCAGGTTCCTTTTTCTTAAAAAAAAAAAAAGTGAGGGCAGGTAGAATTTGAAGCTTAACCTGCCTTATCATTGAAACATGGGACCATTAATATGAGGACATAGAAACCATAAAACAAAGACCTGGGTATTAGGATGGACTGCAAGATCAATAAGCTTCAGCAGTGCAAATTTGTAATAAAAATGTTAATTTACTCTTGGGATACATTAAAAAGTCTTAGTGCCTAGGAAAGGGAGCAGGAGAGTACTACTGTACTCTGTTCTTCTAAGGGAATGCCTGTAGCATGATGTTCAGGTGTAGGAATCAGGTTTTAGGGAAACCATTTTTAAGTTGGAGCAAATTTAATGGAAGGTGAAGCAGATGATAAAGGGTTTAGAGCTAATGACATGTGCATATTTGTTGAAGAATATGGAGATATTTAACTTGGGAAGAGAAAACTGTGACCCAACATTATAATTATGTTTGAGTTTTTGAAGAGCTATAATGTGTTAAAGGAATTCAGTTTGACCTTTTCCGGTACAGAAGAGCCAGGACCACTGAGTGGACATTGAAGATTTTGGCCCAAATGAAAAGGAAATTTTCCTGAAATGAGTGTTTCCTTAAAAGTGAAACAGGATGTCTCAGGAAGTGGTGGATTTCATCCTTTCTGTTATTGTTCAAGAAGAATCTAGAAGACCATTTGTTCGACCTAGGTAGAGGGGATTCTTAGAGGCAGTTAGGTGGCTCAGTGGATGGGGCCCTGGGCCTTGTGTCACAAAAGACCTGGGTTCAAATCCAGCCTCAGACACTTATTAGCTGTGTGGGACCCTGGGCAAATCACTTAACTTCTGTTTACCTTAATCCATTGGAAAAAGACATGGCAAACCACCCCAATATCTATTTCAGGAAAATGCCACGGCCAGCATTGGTGTATTATGGTTCACAGGATCACAAAAAGTTAGACACAATTGAACAACAACTACAACAGAAGTTAGTTGTGGGTTGGACTAAGCCTCTAAGATCTCTTTTACCTATGGTATTCCAAGAATTCTGTACTCATTATGTATAGCCTTTCCTACCCCCCACCCCCACCCCCAGTGGAAGATACATGAACTGCCTTTAAAAAAAGTGCTCTTATGGTTCTGTAGACAATACCTATAGTATTAGCAATACTCTGGACAAACAATTGAAGCCACATCAATCAATAAATTTAGTAGATGGAACTATAATCTGCTTGATTACCATTGCTCCCTTTTCAAATGAAGATTTCCAGATGTATTGCTTTAAAAATGTTTTATTTGCTTTCTTTTATATTTCCTTATTTTTTTTCTATACTACCACGATCTTTTCCCTTTCCTGAGTGAATATGAAATCTTGTTCCATCTTCCATCCAGATCCACTTTACACTTCTTTGGTATTGCCTATTCTAGTTTTATGTTTGCATTCTTTTGTTGTGCTGATCCTTGCTTCAGATTCTTTGATATCTGTATATGTTTTAAATACTCACAGCCTTTTCTCTTCTGTTATTGCCACTGTAATGTTGGCTATAACCAAGTTCAGCCTTCATGTAACAGTAACATTTTAATCTTCACATTCATATTCTCTCACATGTGAGGGAAAATTTTTTATGAGAAAGTCTATAGACCACACATACTGGAAGGGGCTACATGAGCAACCTTGCCTTATTCCCTTGTCAATTTAATTTTATTTCATGTCTGTTCATCTATAATGTGCAAACAGGTACCATTAATATGGACATGGCTGAGCAAATGGTGCAAGTCGGAGAGACAGGCTTGAGCTTGATGCAAGGAGCCAGACAAACATAACAGGGTTACTGAAGGAAAAAAAAAAAAAAACAAAAAACCTCATAACAGACTTACCAAAATAAGAAATGAAATTCATTGCTTGAGGGGGTTATAGTTTCTTTTTTTCATAAGATATATTCAAGCAAAGCTTAGAGCAAAATTTTATTTTGGAGGGCATTGAAAAAAAACTTTATCTGTTCAGAGCTATAATGTAGGACCTCTGAAGTCATTTTCACCATTACAATTTTACAATTCTGTGATTCCAAGATTCTGAGATTTGGCAGTTCTGAGATCTTTTTCACCTGTCAGCAGCTTATCCATCACAATATTACTCTGCGTGGTCTTAAGTTGTTGGGTAGAGAAAATATGAGCCAATAGATCTTGATCATAAAGGTATGTTGAAGATTGAACCTGGTTCATGTGAGACCATGTCTTAGTAGTGCTGGGATACAGCCTATACGTGAATTGGTCTGGTTGCCAGTTTATTTAGGGAACATAATGCAAGTCCATAAGAGTGATATCTAGTTATAATAATAATATACAGAGTCTCTCTCTCTCTCTCTCTCTCTCTCTCTCTCTCTCTCTCTCTCTTTCCCCCTACAAACACACCACACAAACACACACACACACACATACACACACAACATAAAAGTTGACCAAAAGTGTCCCCAAATCACCTTGGAAAAGAAACACTTAGTTGCTAAGTTAAAAGAGGTAAGAGATGGTAGCCAAGGACAACACCATAACAGCACATAAATTAGTATGTGATAGCTTATGAAGGGTAATGAATGATTATGAATAGTATTAACTCATAAAATACAGAGAAACAATAGAGGGTAAAAACATTTTAGAAAGAGTTTTCTGAAAGTCTCCATTAATAAACATCATTCTAAGGCATGTAAGAATAAAAATGGAAGATCACAGCATAGGAAAAGTGAAAATCTGCAAAGATCTTTTTTAAATTGTGTTAACTATTGAAGATAGAAGAGCTTCCATACTTGGATTTATATTCCTGTTTTTGCTCACAAAGGAGATAGAAATGACAGTACATAAAGCAAAGATGGGAAAAGTAGATGGATTGACTAGGTATACAGAAAGCAGACTTGTGGTGAAAATGACAATTGTGAAAGCGTTGAGGGATGGATTCGCAGAGTTTTTTGAAAGAAAGTATCAAAGGCATGAAAAAAATAGAGATCTTAAGAAAAAAGGTGATGGAGGCAATATTAACAGTGTATTATTTATTTCCTTACTTTTCAATCTATATAACATTGTTTTTAGATAATTTGTGCATATATCTACAAATCCTTGACAAAGATATCTGTAGTAAAGAAAATAAGCCTTCACAGACACAGTAAAAAATACAGAATGGAATAAACTGTTATATAGCATCAGCTTGTGTCAGACGCTGTCCTATATACTCTTACAAATATTATCCCATTTGTGATTCTTACAACAGCTCTGGAAAGTAAGTGCTATTATAATCAGCATTTTATAGTTGATGAAACCGAGGCAACCAAGATAAGTGACTTGCCATAGTCACACAGCTAATAAGTTACCAAGTCTGTATTTGAACTTAGGTCTTTTGATTCTAGGCCCAGTTCTCTATGCGCTGTGATGTCAGCTGCTTCTGCATCTTTATAATCACACAATTAATTGAACTATATTTGGAATAATACAAGATCCCACTGTGTTTATTGTTTTTATTATTATAATGAAACATTTAATTTATAGAAGCAAAACAGCCACCTTAAAAAGTCTTCCAATTAGGTGTGTTCAGTCCATCAAAATCATTCAAAATCTCTTAAAAGATGAAAGAGAGAAATGCTTCAGTTACTTCAGTAGTATGTCTGCTCATTGATAACTGGATGAGCATCTTACATTTAGTGTACCAACATCAAAATTGAAGGTGTATATTTTTTTAAAGTGTGATTCTTAGCAAATTCTGCCCATTTCCCCCCCTCTTTATCCCTCTCAGCCTTGTCCCTGATTTTAAGGACCTCCTTTCCTGTTGTTTCATCCCGGAACTTCCCTCAACACCTGGAGCTTTCTTGCCACATCCTACTCACCTTGCAGTCTGCTCACCATGGGCTTTCCACCACACCCATCTCCCTTCTCACACTGATAAGTTCCTCCTCAAGCCTCCCTTTTGTGAATGGCTTTCCTGTCTTTATTCCCCTCCCAATTCTGTTCCTAACTTTCTGGACTTCGAAATGATGCCCTCATGCTAGGTACCTTAATCCACTTCCTCCTGCTCCTTTTTGTTTATAGGTTTCTTATTATAACATGAGCTACTTGAGGACAGATGATGTCTTTCCTTTTGTTTGTGTAACCAGAGCCCCCAAATTCATTGGTATGGAGCTCTCTCCTCATTGGAGGACATCAATACCCCATGCCTGCATGAGGCAAGGAAAGAACATAGTGAGAGGGGGAGAGAAGGGACATCTGAACTCTTCAGGCTCTTCTAGTTTCTTCCTTCAAGGGAGGAGATCCAACACAACTGTCAACTGACATGAGAGGGGTTGGCCATCTCTGTCATGCCCCATCTCCATTTTTTTTCTACACTAGAAAATTCAGGGGGGTTTTCCTTCTTGCATGAGATCTGAGAGACTCTGTCTCTCTCTTTTGTCTCTGTCTTTCTCTGTATATCTCTGTCTGTGTCTCTCTTTTGGTCTCTGTCTCTGTCTGTCTCTTTCTCTCTCTGTCTGTCTCTCTCTCAGACTTACTTTGCTCCCAATTGAAAAGTTCATTTACACCATATATTTCTGTTATATATTCTCCTATATATGCTTGTTCTGATTTCTGTTTTGCTATTAATTTGGAAAATGGTTTTCTTTACTGTTTTTATGTGTTTTCATTGTAGAACTGGCATTTAGTGGAAATTAAGTCAAGTCTTGGATATAAAGCTTGGTTCCCTTTATTTTTTCATTAATAAATAGCAATCAAGAGTTTAGCTTGAAACTTAAGGTTGCTCTCCCTAGACTAATAATATTTAAAGCAGCATATATGTATATGTATACATATATATACATATATATGTACATACATATAAAATTGTAGCCTGTTATCTTCTCTCTCTGAGGAGAGCAGAGTGGCCAGCTTCTGCCCCCAATCTCCAGCTTCCCCTATTGGCAGCAATTAAAGTCTCCCTTAGAGAAGGATGTTGGAAAGATATCCTAGAGATGACAATCATTGCTTCCTTTTGAGCCACACACATCAAGACAGCTACACACTATAATCATATTTGTATCACCAGCACCTACCACAGTCGTGTCATAACATTCAGTAAAACCATCCACCTTCCTCTTTTCTTTCCCACCTTCCAATCTGCCACTAGCTCCGCAGAGTAAGAAGGGACTTAGTTCCACTGAGAGCCACTTGACATTTTTCTTTGTTTCATAAATTTGGAGTAGCCAAAGAATTTATTACCAAGTAGCGACGTTTCTAGTCACAGGCCTCTTGGTACATGGATAGGTTAGTGCTCAGAAAGCAGACTTTATGTATAGCTGAGACCATACTCAAAACTTTCCACATGATAGAATTTGCCAGATCTTATGTTCTCCTGGCATAGCCTCCATAATTATATGGTCATTACCATGCCATGATGAGGCATCAAAGTACAACTTTGTGGCAGTAATTCCTGCAGATATTGTTTCCTCTCATTTTACAGGTGGAACACCTGAGGACCAGAGCATTTAATTTACTCAAACTTGGTTATACAGCTAGTGAATGCTAGAGGCAACATTCCAACCCAGGTCTACTAATAGTGAGCACAGAACTTTATCAACATTGCAACTATTCCTTAGCCTCCAAATGCCTCAATTTCCTAATTAGTAAAATGAAGATAAATGACTTATTGATCCCTGTTTCTTTCAAGTTCTAAATACTAGGATCCCTTGTAATATGATCCTTCTGGTTATATTTAGATAGCTAGATACGGATATAGATTACTATGCACACATATGTATATATATATATACATATACATGTATATATCCCTTCCAAGTTTAAATATATATAATATGATATCACATCTCATATTTATCTCTTAGATTTCTTTTAGGGAGTATGTTAAATCCATCCAATTCTTATAAATATGAACTTGCTTAAAAATGCCTCTTATCCTACCTTTTTCCCACTCAAATCATTCATATGTTTTGGCCATTCACTTTATGTGTTAAACATAAATCTCACTTCTATGTTTTTTGATTCCTACTATGAAGCAACATTATTACCTCAACACCAGTCCCTTCATATATGATGCTGTGGCATGGTAGATAGAGTAGTAGATGGGAATCAAGAGCATTAACTTCCAATCTTCTCTCAGATGCTCCCTAGCTGTATAATCATGGACAAATAAACTCCTATATCCTCAATTTACTTATCTATAATATGAAGATAATAATACCATAATGTTTTCTAAGGTAAGTGCTTTTGCAAACCTTGAAGCAGTACAGCATATGTGAATTATTATTCATCTTTACTACTTGTAATGCTTTTGTATAGCTACTGTGTTCTCAGAGCCTATACACTGTGTCTTTAGTTATTGAAGTTTTATACCATCTATGTAATATAACATGCTTTAATTTGTTTCCCCCTTTAGGTGTGCTATGGATGTGATGGTTTAATTCTTACTTTGGATTTTCCTTCTTCATTGCATTTTCCCTCTCCATCATAATTTATATTCAGTGCCTTCGCTCAGTGCTCCTTTCAGGGCTTGGTCTTCATGATTGTTCTAGGTCATTTTCTTTGACCTTTTCAGTCATTATTTTGGGAGTATTCTTTGTCTCATAGATTCCCTGTCTTTTTCTGAAGTTATAGTGACAGTAGTAAAAAAAAGGTAGCAGAGAACAGCAAAAATGCAGTTTTTCAGCACATAAATATTAATTTGATTCTTGGTAATCTAAAGGTGAGACCCTTGCCAAATGAGAAATGTCGACATGCCACAATGGAAGAAATTCAGCCTATAAATATTAATATTCTCTCTTTAGAATGAAATCAGAAGACGTAAGGAAGATGCACTATGAATCTCAGGTACTTTTAGCTTCTATATAGGCACCTACACATTTACCCACCCACAATTACATACATATACATACATACATACATACATACAAACACATGCATACATATGTAGAAATGCATGAACACACAATATATATGTATGTATATGATATATAATCAGGATTAAGCAGGAGACCATCTGTTTGTAGAATATCCAGAAGTCTTCTACCTCTATAAAATGAATATATTCTTCAAGAAAAGATTCATATGACATTGAGCATTTTGATCATGGAATAGCACTATAAGAGAAATAAAGGTATATTATTCAGGAAGTGATTTGAAACTGAAGTTGTTGTCATGTTTAAGTAATTTGTAAACAATCATAGTATCCTTTTTTAGAACAAAGATCAAAATAAACACTCAACTAAGTGAACGAATAAGAAGTGGAAAACATGCAATTATAATAGGTCCAACCTGAACTATTAGAAGAATTATTGATCTTAGAAAATGGGAAATGAATAAAGAAAAAGACATGGACATTGATTATTATAATTTCTTATGGAAGTTAAGCTGATATAAAGGACTCACCACAAAGAAGATACCTAAAAGGTCCAAAAATTTTTTTTCATCAGTCACCTGATAGTTTACCTCTTTTTCAAGTGGAGAGACATAACAGACAAAATCAACATTGATTTTTTAACATAACTCAATTTGCAAAATTTCACAAAATATGATAGTGAAAAATCAAGAAAAAATTTGTCCTAATTAAACAATGAAGATATGTGGAAGAAAAAAATGAATCTGCAGGAGTATTGGCATGCTTTACAATTAAGATATATCATCCCAAGATTATGATGAAATTTCAAGGATAACCAAAGGATGAAAATAGAAGAAACCTTTCAACATTTATATCACAATTTTCTTCAATGTAAAACAGCATTTGGACATCTGCATCTCTATTCTCAATATATTATACAAGGTGAAAATGATACTAGAATTCTAGGATTTTAGAAATTGAAGATACATCAGAAGCTACTCAGTACAATTTTTGTTTCCCCAAGAATCATCTTTATAATGTTTCCAATAAGTAGTGATTTGTTTTCCACTAAAATAGATCAAGGGAGGGGGAACCAAACAACTTTCTGAGTTTGAGCATTTTACTTTTGGTCATCTATAGTTTTTAAGAAGTTTTTGTTTCTACTCAATCAAAGATAAAGCTGCTTCCCTGTAATTTGTAATAATTGAGTCCAGTTTTGACCTTTGAAGCCAATGAGAATAAGTACGATTTTTTCCTTTACATGGCACACCTAAAGGTAGTGAAAAAAGTAACCAAAGAATCATAGAATAATAGATCTAAAACTGGAAGAGATATAGAGGCATCTAGTTTAGCAACCTCATTTTAAAGATAAAAAAATAGAGGCCTAGGGATGTTAAATGACTTGTCCAGAGTTACTCAGCTATTAAGTTTCAGGAGAAGAATTCAAACATAAGATCTGTAAATCCAGAGCCAGTGTTCTTTATTTTTCCTCAATTGATTTTTTCCCCTCATTCCTACCACCCCATTGTGGGGGAAAAAAGGAAAAAAAATGAAACTCTTTTAACCAATAATCACAGACCTTGAAAATTAATTTGGCATTGCCCAAACCCCCAATTTCTGCTCTTTCTAGCCCCCAAGTGTATCACCTTTCTGTTAAGAGGTGGAACCCATTGCTTCATGACTGGTGTACTAGAATCATTGTTAGTCATTTTGTTGATCAGTTCTTAAGTCTTTCAAAGTTCTATCTTTGTATAAATATAGATATCAATCTATATGTATATATCCCTATGTGTATATATGTACATATGCATTTATACATGTATAATATATACATATGCATATATATATATATATACATATGTATCTACAAGTGTATGTATTTGTCCATACTGCCTCCCACTTCCAAATCATGTTCTCATGCTCTCTATCTTTCTCTCTTTCTCTGTATCTTTCTCTCTCCCCTCTTTTCTCTTTCTCCCTCTCTTCATACACACACACACACATATGTTTATATATACATATGTGTATATATATATATATGTATATATTACAGTCTATCAATTCCTAGCTTCTTCAAGTGATCCTTGAACAGTATGTCTTCTAGTATGTCTGTAAGTTCGCTCTCCAACTTATCTATGTCTTTACTAAAAAGAAATCCTCAGAATGGAAAAAAAATCCAACTGTGATCTCAACAGGGCAAAATGTAATGATATTAAATTATATACTCTTTCTAATCCTAGACAATATTCTTTCCTTAAAGAAGCCTAGGATAGCATTCAATTTTTAAAAAGTGATATTGTATATTCATTCATTTTGATTTTGCACAACCTCTCTTATTACCAAATATTTTTACAGGGAATATCTGGCCAGGTTTGCTTCATCCTATACTTCTGTAGTCTGATTTATTTGGTTTTCATCTAAATTTAGAATTTTAAATGTGTTAAACTTTTTCTTATTTAACTTAGTCATAATTCCAGCATATTATTTTTTTTTCTTTTTTAGATCTTGAGGCTATCAAAGGTGGTAGCTATCTGTCCTAGCTTAAAGTTGACATATAATTTGATAAGCTGCTATTTCTCTATTTATCAAGACATTGATCGAAATGATAAGAAGCACATAACCAAAAATGATACTTGGTCAATACATAACAACTTTCTAAGTTGATTTTGATTCCTTAATGACTACTCTTTGCATTTGTTCCACAAACAACTTTGAATCATCTTAATTATATCATTTTCTAGTTCACATCTTTTCATCTTGTTCATAAGCATGACATACTTTATTAAATACTTTGCTAGTACTGAATCAACTATGTCTATAAAATTGTCCTGATATACCATCTTGAAAAACTATTGAAAAGAGAAATTATATTATTCTGGTATGACCTCAAAGGCATATTGGTTTCTGGTGATTACTGCTTTCTTTCCTAAATGTTTACACAATATTCTTTCACCACTCTAACTTACAATACTTTTTCAGGTATATACCAAACTAACTCTACCCTCCACCTTCTTACCCTTGCCCCTTTTTAATTGAGGTTTTATTTGACCTTCTTAATCATGTGGAACTTCACATGTTCACACATACCTTCAGAGATCACTCTCAGAAGCTCTTAAATCATATTACTGAGTATTCAGTATATAGAGGTATAGTTTGTGTTGCTCTTGTGGTAAGGTCATTGAAGGTCATTTTATACGAACTGAATCCTGAGAACTATTTTTATTCTCTTCTTTCATGTGTAGATACTATCTTTGAAAAGACTTAAGAAAAAGAAACGAACAAAAATGTTGAAAAATCCACTTTTATCATCAGCATGATCTCATTCATCCTGAATGATGGTACTACCATTCATCAATTCTTATTTTGTTCTTAGAATAGGTTTCATAAACCATTTGTTTTTCTGTTTTTAACATCCATCATCCTTCTCAAGAATGGATAGACTAAGTGTATGTAGAAAAAAATCTATGCTGGTATGACATGATTTTCAAAGTATTAAGCAATCTTTTCCTATGCCTAAAATAGAGCAACACAGTGAATAAATGGGGATATTTAAAATACTTAAAATGATATTTAAATGATATTTAAAAAAGGGGAATGAGTGAATTCGAACAATTACTCCACACATTTACTGTGAATTATCCACACATATTGAAGATTTCTTTAATGAAGCTATGAGAAATAGCAAGCAGTTTTTCTCAGACATTATTCTGTTATCTATGAATCTTCACTGTCATATAATTGACTGAAATTTATAGAAAACAAAAGATAATAATGTCTACTGTCATTGTTCTTCCCAATACTTGGGAAAGAATATACTTTATTTTAAACATCTTTTAATGAGAGTGACATGGTGTTGATACCTAAACCAGAAAGCTATAAAATAGAGGAATAGAAATAATAAGTTCTAATGTAAAATTTTTAAAAATCCAAGGAAAATTTCTGTAACAACATATTTCTCCAAATCATTATGATCAAATTAAATTTTATGCCAGTGGTAGTTGAGCATTAGAAAAAACATAACTAGCATAACTAATCATATTAAAACAATAGAAACCACATTTATATCAATATAAGCAGATAAATGCTTTAAAAATGCTTAAATCTCCTATGTTTTGCATACCTGTTGAATAGCCATCTTTTGAATGATAGAAGGAGTATACCTAAAACCAAAAAAAATTAGAAATATTTTTAATGGAGAAATAATAGAAGCTTTCCTAATCAGTACGAAAGTATAGCAAATATTCCCAAACTCCCATCTATTGACTGATAGAGTTTGTAAATGCAAATGATAATAAGAAAAAAATAAAGGACTTAAGTTATGCATGTTGACAAAGACAATATAAAATTATCCCTGTTAAAAGATGAATTTATTATTGACTTAGAAAACCACAGAGAATCAACAAAGGCTCCACTTGAGTATATAGACAGTTTCAACAAAATGAAAGGATTCAAAATAAGTTCACAAAGTCAACAGCATTTCTAAATAATAATGATGATGATGATTATCATCATGAAGGAAAATAAAGGAAGAGAAATCTCATTTAAATTAATTATGAAATTCATTAAGTATAAATGAGTTTATAAAGACATAGTCAAGACTTGCATAAATACAATTACAAAATACTCTGTAAAATAAAAGAAGGCAAATAAGGATAGGAATATCTCCTTCCTGTAGTTGATCTATAGCAGTAAAAAATTTAAATGATGATAGTAATTCAATTAAGTTAAATATTTAATGATAGCCCAATCAAACTTCTAAGGTTATGCTTTGCAGAACTGGCTTTTGAGGTCTCCTCACTTTCTGGAGCTATTATCCTAGACAAAATCATTACGAAATCAAATTAGATGAACTAAAATCTCAGCATCTCAAAGTAAGTGATGGAGAAAATGGGAGAAAGGTAGCATAGCACTGCTAGACCTCAAACTATATGAGAAAGCAGTATTTGATATGAGTCAAAATAATGAAAAATAGATGAGTAGAATAGCCTAAGTATGAAATAATAAATCATAATCAAATTTAACACTGTTTGATTAAAACCATGAATATAAAATATATATGAACAATTCCTTTTTAAAAGATATACTGTAAAAATTGGAAAGTAATGTGTAACATACATGTATAAATTTATGTTCAGATTAACATATTATACTATACACCATGATAATTTTTAGCTTGATTAATTACATTAATTTTTCCTTCCTTCCTTCCTTCCTTCCTTCCTTCCTTCCTTCCTTCCGTCCATAGAAAATGTACAGCTTAGAGACAAAATGAACAAAAAGATTCCTTGCAGTTGGTGATATACTCCAGACATTTCTGTTTGCAGATGATATTATACTGATTTCATCAATTAATAAATACCATAGAGACTCCTAAATAAAATTTACAAAAATTCAAGAAGTCTGGCTTATGAATATATGAAAAGGGAAGAAGGGATAGTATACTCCTGTTAGCATAATCATTATTTGTAATTATTTTATTTATCCAAATAAAACAAGCTATTAGTATCTGTATCTCGGGCAGACAATATAGATTAACAATGATATGGGACCAGATTTTTTTTAAAGAGGAAGAGAATGAGAAAGATTCCATATTTCATTGTTATAAGGGAGAATCCATGGTTGGCATATCTATCTATCTATCTATCTATCTATCTATCTGTCTGTCTGTCTGTCTATCTATATATGGACATGATTGTTATATTGGGGAAAAAGCATAAATAAAATGTGAAAATTATATTGTGTGATCTCTTTAGGATATAGCCCTAGAAGTGGTATTGCTGGGTCAAAGGCTATACACATTTTTATAGCCCTTTGGGCATAGTTCCAAATTGCTCTCCAGAATGCCTGTATTTGTTCACAACTCCACCAACAATGTAACAATGTCCAATTTTCCCACATCCTCTCCAGCATTTATCATTTTCCTGTTTTGTCAGGTTAGCCAATCTGACAGGAGAGATGAGGTACTTAAGAGTTATTTTGATTTGCATTTCTGTGATATTTGCAATAGTGACTTAGAGCATTTTTTCGTATGCTTATAGATATCTTTAATTTCTTCCTCTGAAAACTGCCTGTTCATATCATTTCACCATTTCTCAATTGGGGAATGACTTGTATTCCTATAAATTTGGGTCAGTTCCCTGTATTTTTTAGATATGAAGCCTTTATCAGAGACACTAGTTGTAAAGATTTTCTCCCAGTTTTCTGCGTCCTGCCTAATCTTTGTTTTATTAGCTTTGTTTATACAAAAACTTTTCAATTTAACATAATCAAAATTATCCATTTTGCATTTTGTAATGCTCCCTATCTCTTGTTGGATCATGAATTCTTTGCTTTTCCATAAATCTGATAGGTAAACTATTCCTTGCTCTTCCATATTGCTTATAGTATTAGCCTTTATTCCTAAATCAAGAACTCATTTTGACTTTATTTTGAGATGCGGTGTATGATATTGGTCTATGTCCGGCTTCTGCCCTACCATTTTCCAATTTTCCCAGCAGTTTTTTTTTTTGTGAAATAGTGAGTTCTTAGCCCAGAAGCTGGATTCTTTGGGTTTATCAGAGATTAGATTGCTATAGACGTTGACTAATGCGTCTTATGTACCTATCCTATTCCACTGATCCACCATTCTGTTTCTTAGCCAGTACCAAATAGATTTGATGACTGCTGTTTTATAGTACAGTTTAACATCTGGTATGGCTAGGCCACCTTCCGTAGCATTTATTTTCATTAATTCCCCTGATATTCTGGGCCTTTTGATCTTCCAGATGAATTTTGTTATTATTTTATCCAGCTCTGTAAAATAATTTTTGGTAGTTCAATTGGTATGGCACTGAATGAGTAAATTAATTTAGGTAAAATTGTCATTTTTATTATATTAGCTCAGTCTAACCATGAGCAACTGATGTTTTCCATTTGTTTAGATCTGACTTTATTCTTGTGAAAAGTGTTTCATAATTGTGTTCATATAGGCCCTGGGTTTGTCTTGGCAGGTAGACTCCCAAATATTTTATAGTGTCTACAGTAACTTTAAATGGAATTTTTCTTTCTATTTCTTGCTGTTGGGCTTTGTTAGTACAAGGGGGAAAGGGACCTGTATGTACAAAAATATTTATAGCAGCTCTTTTTGTGGTAGCAAAGAATTGGAAATCAAGGGGATGCCCATCAAAGGGGAATGGCTAAACAAGTTGTGGTATATGTATGTAATGGAATATTATTGTGCTATAAGAAATGGGTAAGATACTAAATTCAAAATAACCTGGAAAGAACTACATGATATGATGCCAATTGAGAGGAGCAGAACCAGGAGAACATTGTACACAACCACAGACATATTCTGTGATGACTAACTTTGATAGACTTGGCTCTTCTCAGCAATACAAGGTTCAAAGACAGCCCCAAAGGTCTCATGATGGAAAGAGCTATCTATATCCAGATAAAGAAGTATGGAGTATGAATGGGGATTGAAGGAAACCATCTATTCTCTCCTTTTTCTTCTTTTTTTCTATATATTTTTTTGGTTTTGTTTCTTCTTTCTCATGATTCACTCCATTGATCATGGTTCTTCTCTAAGACTTGACTGTTGTGTAAATATGTTTAATGCGAAGGTATATGTAGATCATATATCGGATTCCACACCATCTTGGGGGGAGGAGGGGAGGGGAGAGAGGGGAAGAAAATTTGGAACTCAAAAACCTGTGTAACTGGTGATGTAAACTAAAAATAAATAAAAATAAAAAATTATATTACATGTTGAATCACATTTCCACATATATTTGCTCCTCTTCCCAGATTCCTGTTACAGACATAACAGTGACTTCAGGATCTCACCTGGTGATATCTCTGATACTCTTTTTCCTTGATGTTCTCTACTTTCTCCTTTCTGTCTCATATTCATTCATTCATGATTTTTTTTTTCATTCACCCAGTCTAGTCTATTCCTTCCTGTCAACATCTGTCAGATCTCATCCTCCTTACCTCCACAACCAACACATTAACCTTTTCAGTGTGAATGATTACACTATCCCTTTAGATATTCTGCTTGCCTTCAGGATGGCATTTCTTATTTTTCTCAAATAATATGTAACATATCCCTTCTTTTTATGGACTTAATTAACCCTAGGTTATTACTGAAATCAACATATGAAGAGCCTGTTTTACTTCTAGGGAGTTGTTTTGCCCTCAGAGAGATTCTGACTAGAAGACTTGAGTTTGAATTTCAGCTGCGATTCTCTCTGGGACAGATTCCTCATCTAAAACATCATATTCCTCTCCCTCCCTGCACCATCATGAATGGATATACGTAGAACATTTAGATTAGCAACACTGTGGGAGCATTTAGAGAATTGCAAGTTACATGGCCCTTCATAAGAGAGGTCATTTTGCGTTCTTCAAAAGCTCAAGGTCTGATTCAAGGTGTGAAGGTATTGCATGCATGTAATAGAAAAATTTTGCTTATTTATCAGACACTTGTGATCTGGGTAAGTTTAATTTATATTAAATAAATATATTTATCATTTTTGATTGAATAAAAACTGTAAAAAATTCAAATTTAAATGCAACATAGTTTTGCTCTTGTATTTTTGGATATAATAATTACATTCAAAATTTGACAGTATAACTTGTGAAACTGCACTTATTAATATAATGGAGTAGAATTTTTGTTATTCAGTCATTTCAGTTGTGTCTGATTCTTTGGGACCCTATTGGGGGTTTTCTTGGAGTTTGCCATTTCCTTCTCCAGCTCATTTTACAGATGAGGAGCTCAGGCAAACAGGGATAAGTGACTTGCCCAGGGTCACACAGACTGTAAGTGTCTGATGTCACATTTGAACTCAGGAAGATGAGTCTTCCTAACTCCAGGCCTCATACTCTATCCACTGTGCCACCTAGCTGCCATGGAATGGCAGTACAGTACACCTTTTGAGCACCACTAGACTAGATGGTCTCTAAGATCTCTTCCAATTCTTAAAGGCCTATGATTCCATGAATGCAAAGGAGAGATTATATACAGGTGGTCAGCCAAGAATTTCTATGACTGTCTTGGAAAACTGGGGTGGGAAGTGACAGAATCATCTTCCCTGTAAACTTAAGGAAAGGACAGGGTTACCACCTTGTTCCATGTATCAAGTTACAAAAATGAGGACAAAGCTGATTATGAGGCCGATACTTCACTCCACTAAAAGGCAAAGTAGGACAATGAAATCATGATACTTAGCGCTTATATAGCGCTATTCATCTTCTAAGCTCTTTACAAACAGTAATTAATTAGAGAAAGACAAGAGAGAGTTCAGTGGATGGTGTTATCCACGCATAATAAACCAACTCCTTCAGAATTAAGATCCAGTAGGGAAGTGCCTACTCAAGAGCCAGGCCTCCCTGAGAGGAGGGCGGGGTTGGGGGGGAAAGGGGGGGGGCAAGTTGGGAGGAGAAGGATGCAAGAGGGAGAAAGAAAATGGAAACTAAAACCTCTCCTTATTCAGAATTGTCAATATAATCAGCCCTCCAAAATTCAGTGATGCTGTTTGAATTATGTAAGGAAATTTGAAATAGGGCAGGAAATGGAAGCTATTCAAGTGAAGGGAAAGATCAGATAAGGAAATTAAACTATATGTTGAATTCTACTGTAAGCAGTTATCCCTTAAGGCTACAAAAATAATGATTTGATTATCAAAGCAGGAGAATGTGCAGCTCATCTGCCTTTGTGTTACATGGAGCCTCTTCATTAAATTTGTTGTTAAGCAAAATGTCTGTAGGAGACAGGGTCCTGATGCTGATTACACACCTCTTAGGCATGGGGGGGGGGAAGATGCCCATCACATTTCAACCTCTCTGGGTCTGAGACATTGTTAGAAAATGCATACACAAGGTCAAGTATCTGGCCCTATGTTTTACTGATTCCTAATATGCACATTTGGTCACATTGCAACTCCAACCCCACTCATGCCCAATGTTCTTGATGGAAATTGTTATTTTCAAGTATTAACCCTCACAATCAGAGCAGAGGGAGAATATATGAGCTCCTTGTACATCTATCATTAGCTTGGCCTTAGGCTTGGGGGAGGGGGTCGGAAGCACCTATACTTCATGATTTCAGGGACGGATGAAAGGTGTTTCCTTACTCCAAGAAGACCTTTCTTTCTTCCTTTCTGATGCATGAATTCCTTTTCAGAGGGGACACATTTTCACAAAAACCTTCCAATCAAAAGATTATAATTGCCCCTGAGCCAAGGGTAATTCAGCCATTGGTCATACAGTCCTTTTTATTCAGGGCTAACATTTAATTAGAATATGGTTCTTGCTTTACTTGGCTGTACTTGCAACAAATGGCTCTTGCTCTACTTGGCCCATCAACTCCCCCTAGGACTAGTTTTCTGTGAGACTGTTAAGGAATCAAAATTTGTATTCTGTATCCCCAGCAACAAAAATGAATTCTATCCTCCACCCTCTTCAGCATTGCCTTTCACCTCTACTTCTGCACTTGCTTCAGGATCTCAGTTGTGCCTCCCTCTTTGATCTAGGGCCCCCAACAGCCTCAGGTTGTAACTTTCCATTCAGGGTTTTGTTGCCAGTGTATTCTTTTCCTCGCACTGAATTCCTTACTCAAACCCTCAAGGAAGGCTACTGTCCTTTGTGATGATGCTGGGCTGGCTCAGTGATCATTGCTTCCTTTTCTAAATTCTCACAAATCATCCCACTAAGTGGGAATTCTAAAATTTTTCTAGGATTCAATTCAAGTTCACTGGCTGGTTTCCTCGCACCAGAGACATAAAGATTTTTTTTTTTTGGAATTAGTCATTTTAAATTGAGTCACAAGTAAGTTGTAAAAATTGTTCACCATCAATTAGGGAGCATTAGTGGGTGAGTTTTAAAAAAAATGGAGAAGAATGAGGAGAATAGTTGGTGGGAATAGATATTAGCAAAAACACAGGAGGAGAGTATAAGGATCTGAAGAAACCATGTGGTGTAGTGGTAACAGCAATGGACGTGAAGTCAGACCGATTGCCTTTGGTTCTTGAAATGCTATTTAAGTACTTCTCCTGCTACTGATGATGATGATGAAAATAAACCCTTTATATTTCAGTTTCTTTGTCTTAGTATCTCAATAATAATATTTTTGTTTACTATTATTCTTTATCATTATTATTGATTCAGTAAGACAAAGAAGGCTAGAGCAGAGTATTTGTGCAGGGAACTAATGTCTAAAAAATGAGAAAAGTAGTTCGGAGCCAGATTTGTTGAAGGCTCTGAGTGCCATTACATCTTGATAGCTCTTCATACATTCTTGCAAGAGTTAAGCTTATAGATTTCTTTCGTTGAATGGGCTGCTTTCTTTGTCTTAAACCTTGCCGTACTCCAATGGAATGAATGTAAGGTTTAGGGTAACCTGAGAGGTCAATTCTTAAGATAATTAGTATCAAACATCTGTACCTCTTGCTATGCTGCCATTTCAACCTCCTCACAATCCAGCAATTTTTCATGATAAATTGAATCTAATAACATATTTCCTCAGCCAAGATACATGGAGTATCATTGTCTTGTCACTTTGATAAAATGTTTAGGGGTTTTTTTCTGTGGCCTATACTTCAGGATATTACAGGTGAAAAATTTCCACCTATGTCAAACCAAACACAAATATAACAATTTCATGAAACATGAACAGGAAAAGTCATTAATTCTCTGAGTGAAATAATCTCAGCCTCATCCTTTTGTTTACACTTTTCAAGTCATTCTCAGGATTCTTTAGTGTTAGGTGCCTACAGGTATAAAAAGTCTAATAACCTGAGGAAACTCATATTCCCAGGCTATGGATTTCACTCAGTTTCATATTTCTTTGATTCAAGGATGTTGGAACAAAATTATTTGAACTTGATCTTGTATTGGGGAATTTATTGCTCAGAAAAAATAAACTATAGAATGAATAGTGCCCAAATTGACATGTCTAACCTATACATATTTAGATGTGTTCTATTTTACTTTAAAAAAATTATATAACCTCATGATAACTCAAATAGACCACTCTAAGCTTTCAAAAGTGCTTTTTTCACAATTATTCTGTGAGGCATATACTCAAAGTATTATTATTCTCATTTTATGTTTGAAGAAAATAAGGCTCAGAGAAGATATGACCTTCCTGTAGTCACCTAGCTATAATATGTTGGAGCCTGAATTGCACCAAATGTGTCTTGGCTTCAAGTTCATTTATTTTTTTTAATGAAGATGATCTGAGGGCTTTGATATATTAAAAAAAATAGTCCCTGTCTATAATGGGTACTTGGGAGTAACCATGTGTATCACTTCAGTTCTTTGGAAAAGAGTCCAAAAGAAGTTAGGTCAGCATAAGAGAAATCAAGTGGCAGATAATGCAAATTTTAATCAGTGAGAAAAATACAACTCAATACCATGTCAAAGGATTTAATGATTTTTGCTGATTTTTGTCTATCTGAAAAAGGAGGGAGATTTGTTAACCCGTATATTTAACTGTGTGAAGCTACACACCTCAATATTTTTTACTCTGGTGTCTGAATATGATGATTGGAATTCTTGATACAATTTCTCAGAAGTCTAGAGATTTTGGAGAAGCATATTCAAATCTTAAGGAAACCAAATTTCCCAGTTTCTGACCAAACTCTGCTACCTAGAGCTAGATCATTCATTCATTCAAACATGACCCATACCAATGCTAGGCAGAATACATGCCAGGCAGTTGGTGTGCTACACTCACACAGCAGGTACAAATGAGGAGCTAGAAGGCAATTTAAGGAAGAAGAGAACATTAGCCACTTGAGATACTGGGAAGGTTTCAAAGAAGGGATGGCACCTGAGTTGTGTATGGATGAAGATAAAAATTTTGAAGGGTGAATAATCAAAGGAGTCCATTCCAGGCCTTGGTGGATAGAATATGTGAATGGACAGCAGCTGAAGATGGAACTAGGCGGTTGGGAGAATACTGTAGTGAATTGTCACACTGTTTCCACTAGCAATTATAATATTATTTTGATCGTTGTTTTCTGTGCAAGAGAGGAAAGTCCAGTAGTCTGGTTTGCCTGGAACTCGGGGCTCATGAGTGAAATATGGCCACAAGTGTCCCTCTTCCTCATATCCAACACACTTTTGCTCTGCAGCTAGTCTACACTGGATGAACGAGGGGCTCCTGCCATTTCTCCTGGAGTTCTTGTGTTTTTCTTGCATTGCAGTGCTCCACTTTTTTGGAGAGTCTTTTCACTAAGTGTGGAATAGTGTGATTAAGTTGCGACTGAGTTCAACTCAACAAATGTATTAAGTACCTACTCTGTGCAATGTACTCTGATATGGCAAGCTCCTCCTGTTTCATAGGTGAACCCAAGATGAAGGGAGGGTCTTCCATGAGGATGAAGTGCTGGGTCCTTCTCCATTCCTACTCTGGGTATATGTGCTAAATGTATAACCCTGTCAGTTTGGATTACCTGATGGTATTTTTTTTTCTTATTAATCAGTCTTTGAGCCTACTTTGGATTTCCATCCTTACTGTAACCTCATGGTTTTAATAATTAAATTTGGATATTAATTTGGCTACTCTGTTTTCTCAGATTTATTAACTGATTCAATGCCAATCAGAACCTGGAAGTTGAGGTAGCTCTGGCCTTTACATTGCAAACATGCTACTTGATTGCAACTATCTTGGTTTGAGGGAATTCCATAGATAAAGGGATCATGAATTCATGAACAAGTCACAGTCATACAGTCATATGAACTGATGCAGAGTGGAATAAGCAGAATGAAAATAACAATATACCTAATTTGTATAAATATGTAAATGCAAAGATTATTGAAAGAAAGCTAATCTCTCTATAAATGGAGATATAATATACATATATATTCTATATACATATATAGTTAGAGATAACATTTATATGTATATATAAATTTATATATTAATATAAAATTATATTTTGCATTTATAAATATTAACTATGCAAATATATGTATGGGAGAGAGAGAGAGGAGAGAGAGAGAGAGAGAGAGAGAGAGAGAGAGAGAGAGAGAGAGAGAGAGAAAACTAGGAAATGAAATATGCAAGGAGTTTCAATCTGGAGAAGTGTTTCATTTTCTTTCTGAGAAATAATACTGTGATAAAAGACAAAAAGCATTAACATCTTTTAAAACAATGAACACCAAAAATCCACTGAAATTCCTTTAAAATAGATTTGTCCCATTTTAGTTCAAGATGGACTAAACAATCAAAAAACCAGAATGCCGACATAGTTTGATACAATTTGGTAATCAACAGCATTCAGCCAAAAACAGAATCAGAAGAATCTCAGAGTATGAACTTGTATAGAAATCTAACATTCCCAACAAGTTCTCATCTAGCCTTCCCTGCAAAACCTGTTGACTCGGGGAAACCCTGAGACAGATCATGCCACTTTGGGACATTTAATTTTTTGGAACTTTTGCTTTCATGGACCCTGAATTATAATACTTCTAAATTTATGGTGGAACAAAGATATATTTAAAAAATGGAATGTTGCTTCCATTGAACAAACAAAGGTAACTAACGCTATTGAGAACATGAGAACCCATTTAACAGGTATAGAAAATCACAAGGGGAAGATTTTTCCCCAAACCAAATAAAAATACATTTGGCCAAGTCTCAACTGGAATTCCCCACATTTCAAGAAGTCAGTTTCCTAGATCACTAGGGGAGGAGTCTTGTCACTTTTTTTTTTCGATTCTATTTGATTTACACAAGTCTTTTGTTATCAGGCATTGCACAAAAATCACAATATAAAAGCCATCATTTTTTAATATTCCTCATCTTTTGTGTGTGTGACAATTTTTTTTTTCTTTAAGGAGAACTTATTCAAACTGCAGAGAAGGGCCAATATGAGGGCTGAACATTCGTTGCTAATTAGACAATTTATCATACTTTCTAGTAAATGTGTAATTGTAATCATCATCATCATCATCATCATTTTTATTATTTTTTTCCTCTCTCTATTACCCTCCTACCATCTCCCCAGTGTTGAAGGTTTATAGAAAAAGCATATTACCTATCTTGGTGTAATAAAGATACAGAAGGGCAGGACTATGATGGGAGTGAGGGGAACATCTTATTCAACTCAAGAATAGAGAACAAACATACTACAGTGGAAAGGCATGTGAGTTAAGATTGGGTTTATCAGGGTTCTGATTCTAGCTTTCTCATTGACCACCTCTGTGATTGTTATACAATCTATTCTTTCTCTCTCTTTCTCTTGTTTTTGTTTGTCAAATGGGGATATAACTTCCAATCCAATTAGGAAGCCACATATTATAGTGAAAGAATCAGTGGGCCTGGGTTGGCAAATCAGCCCTGCTACTTATTACTTCAGCACCCCTGGGACAGTCTCTTGATCTTATTGGACATCAGTTTCCTCTTCTATTAAATTTGTAGATTGGACTGGATTATTATTTCTGAAATCATTTCCAGCTCTAAACCTTATGATCCCATGACCTACCTCATAGGATTAGTGTCAGGATGAAATAAGGTAATGGGTATAAAAATGCTTTGAAAAGCATAGAGCTCTATAAATCACGAAGCTTGTATTTTTCGTATTAATAATAATAAAACATGGCCACCTCAAAGCTTTGCCCATAGTCAGATGGTCCAGTTAGGACTAGAGAACAGAGATATGAATTTGAGTTTACTGTAGTACAGTTAGTTGAATGAAATAGCATGGAAGACACTGAACTCTGTCCTCTACTGAAGCATCATTTCTTGAGTATGGAATGAAGGCTGGGTTGGGTGTCTTTTTGTTGTCGCTCTTCAGTTGTTTTTCATTAATGCGTGACTCTTTGTGATCCTGTTTGGGGTATTATTCTCAAAAATACTGGAGTGATTTGCCATTTCCTTCTCCAGCTTATTATACAAATGAGGAAACTGAGGCAGACAGAGTTAAGCAACTTACTGAGAATCACATATCTAGTATCTGAGGCTGGATTTGAACTCTTCCTGACCAAAGGCCTGGAGCTGTATCCACTGTGTCACCTGGCTGCCCATTGGGCATGCTTAAAAGCAGTAATCAAATAGCAGAACTTGGAGCAGTGGAGTCAATTGTGATATTCTACATTCTGCTACTCTTCCACATCAATCTAGCACTGTTTCCAGGAAGATATTTTTGAGATGTCATAGCTGCCATAATGTGGGTCTGAGCTATCCATGGAACATCCAGAAAAGGGGATTTGCAGTCACCAGAAGGGGGTTTGATCCCCAGTTACGAATGAATGAATATATGAATGAATGTACGATTGGATGAATAAGGTAGTATTAAGCACTTACTATGTTGTAGTTAATGTGCTGAACAGCATGGTGTTGCCATCAGGATATATTAGGAGAAGAGTTTGACAGGTAGGAAGAAAAGTTCATTTTGTACATATTGGCTTTGAGGGGTTGGTGTGATAGGTTGTATTTCCTAGCCTGTGGTTGAAAATGTAGTATCAGAACTGAAGGAAAAAAGTTAGATTTGAAGATGTTAGCAGGGCCATTATCCTCACAGATAGGATGGTTGAAGTTATGGGAATTGAAAAGATCACCCAAGTGAGAAAGCAGATAGAGAAAAAGAAGAGGGAAGAGCCCCTTAGCTCGTTGGAATAGAAATATTAGAGATAAAAAAGGCAAGATCAAGACCAAAAGAAAGTAAGGAAAAAATATGGTGTCAAGGATAAGGTGAGCAAATTCAGAGGGTTATAGTAAGGAAGAAATAAAATAAACTATCTGGACATGATTAACAAGATCCAGCACAGTGGCCTGGCTTACCTAGGTGCTTAATAAATATCAGTTGATTCATTGACTGTAATTACAGATTTACCTTTATACAGCCAATCAACTATTATTTATTTAGTGACTACTATGTGCCAGACACTGTGTTAGATGATGGAAATACAGCTACAAAGAGTGAAACAATTCCTTTTCACAGGAAGCTCGTATTCAAATGAGGACAAAATTACAAATATCTAGAATGAATATAAAACAAGCCAAAAGAAATAAGTAAAAAAGTAGGTAAATACAAGATAATTTGGGAAAGTGAGCACTATCATTTGGGATCATCAAGAAAGTCTTGTTAAGAAGATAAGACTTAAAAAATAAAGGAGAAAAGACCATGTGACCAGCAGTGAAATTTATGTGGCCTGTCCTACAAGCATAGAAATTTACATAAATGCTTTAGTAAAGGAAGCAGAGCTACCACAGAGCTCTCACTACAATGACAAATCAAAATATGTTGTCTTTTGTTTCAATAAAAACCTAAGGTTGGACAGTCTAAGGGGGAAGGTAAGGAGAGACTGCCTTCCAGGCATGAGGAATGCCTGGTGCAAAGGCCTAGACATAGGAGAAATTTGACATGAATGAAAATCCTGAGAGTAGAGTCTCTGGGTAATTAATAATCTATTTATTAATTAGACTAGTTGGGAATCAATAAACTGATGATTAGTGGTAACCAAAGACCCAAGGTAGACCTTTAAATGCCTTAGATACCTTCTGAAAGGGAATTCCTGGACCAGTGAAAATCAACCTTGATTAATGGACATTTAATGAGAAGGTGGGTTCCTCCTATTGAGAATGTGACTTGATCATGGGACTTAGCCCCTTCCAGCAGTCTAGACCTCTCTGGCTAATTTTCTCCTCCATGAGCTGGGTCATCCTAAACTCTAATGGAGGGGACCATGGAACCAGATTCCTTCCCTCAAGGTAAAGGTTCAACCAGACTGGATTTTGTTTATACTGTAAACAGAAATTAGGCCTCCCAGTTGGATAAAGTCCCACCCAAAATTGACAAGCATGTTCCTTGAGGGCTAGAAGTAATCTTAGCAATCAGAAATGCCCTTCAGAGGTTGACTGACCTTAACAGGAGTTGGGCTTTTACAGAAAATAGAAGGAAGAAAGATAGATCACAATTAATAATTAGTTATTAATATAATAATGTAATATTAATTTATCTTAAGTTTGAAGAACATGATAAAAGGCATAAAGAAGTCATTTTTGACACCCCCTAGTTATTAACGTTCTTTTCTTTGTCAAATTACTTTGATTTACTTATATTTATACTGTTTATATCCTTCCACCAGAATGTTCTAATAATTTCATTTTCATCCTTGCATCACCAGCACATAACATAATCCCTTGCATGGAGACATTTCATAAATATTCATTTAATTGAATTGAATTTCCCTATAACCCCAGTCAACATTGACCACTTTTCCCCTTTCTGATTGTGTACTACAATGTCTTTGGAATATTTGTGTATTTTAAGTACCATACAATAGTATAGTACTAGATTTGAAGTTATTGTGTCTAATTTGAATTCTGGGCTGTGCTACTCTTCCTACTCATGAAATCTTGGCCAAGTTGCCACCTCTCTGGTCCTTCATGTCCTCATCTATAAAAGGAGGGAGTTAAATGAGATATTCTCTAACCATTTGGTAATCCTATCATACTAATAGCTCTAAGTTTTTGAACCTATAATTATATCACACCAGGCCTCTGTTTTCTATGTTTTCTTCTATTAGTATTTAGCTGGCTCCTATGTGATATTCATCTTTCACCAAAAGATTCTAATCCCTTTGTCAGCATAGATCACATTCCTCATAAGTCTACTAAACGGTTAGGAATGATGAAGGCATTTAAAAAAATAATACTTGTTTGCAGCTAGTAATAACCCTATCTTCTTAGTTTTTATGAAGGGGACTGAATAGTTTATGCATATGAGATCTGCACATGGCTTCCAAACAATGTATTCAGGCTTATCCCCCTGGGAAGGGGGGTGGATGAAAGTAATGAGAAAGGTAATAAGAGTTAAAAGAAAGGTGGATGGACCTCAAGTGAAAACAGGAAGATTTAGGATACCTGCAGAAAGACAGGTCAGCATTATATAGAGACGAATTAATACTTTGGGATTAAACTGTCTGTGAAGGATAGGGGCATGGCATACTAAAAATAGACACAGAGTAATTCAGAAGCTAATCAGGCTCTGTCACAGATAAAATTAATAAGTAAAAAAAGTTTTAACAAGACATTAGCTACCCGAATAGCCTAGAAGGCTAGAAGAGGGAAGCCAGTGCATCGTATGGTGGGAATAAGATAGATATTATTAGATTGGTGATGATTAACAGGACTTGGTCAGGAAGGGAGCAAGGTGAGACTTCGAGGTACAGTACTATGTCAGGAGACAATCACCTCAAATTGTATTATAGAGGTGAAAAGGCTGCAGAGAAGACAGCAGTCCCAAGGGCAGGGAATGGAACCAGCATGAACGGGATGCGGGTTATAAAGAATATTGGGAAGAGGAAAGGAGAAAAGGGGTTTGATGGTGAGGTGTAGTTAATCTCTGCTGGTCTCTCTTTCATCTACTCTTATTTGAAAAAAGGATTTCTGAAATAACATAGTTTTTGGCTTCAAAGAAGATCTTCCAAATAGGACTGAGGAAGGAAATTCAATACCCTAGTTTTGTACAAATCACTCAGAAAACTAAAGAGAAAGGAGAATTTGTTTTTAATTGTTTTCCTCATTCATTGCCAGGAGATAGATTCAGCTCTGTGTTCAGGGTCATGCCCCAAGGTGCTATACAATAATACAAATTGACTTAAGGAATCCAGATAGTACTCTGAATGTGAGAACAATTTAAGGGAAAAGTCACTCACTTACCACGCTCATGAAAAACAACTGCTAAAATAGGAAAATATAAATAATCTCATAACCTTAACAACTCATCAGAAATGAGTAAAACCATCCAAGAGAGGCTTTGGCAATTCAGGGTTTGAACTGACTAGAGCAGGATAGGTTACTGTGAGGAGACTTCCTTAAGGAGATGAGTCATGAGCAGAGTTGGTAGAATAAAAAGGCATTATCTGGTGTAAAGAAAATGTGGGAACAAACCCAGCCAGTAGAAAGGCTTAGAGCTAGAAAAATGCAAGCTGAATGCTGGAGATGCTGAGTGCATTTTACTAAAAATTGTATTTACTTTAAAGGAATACATGCTTTTGGAGTCTGTTTTCTTTTTTAATTAATTTTACTGATGTCTTATTTTCACATTATCTTCTTTCCTCAGTACATCCCTCTCAACTCCATTACTCAGACATCTATCCCTTATAACAAAGAATAAAAAAGAAAATAGCAAAAGCAATTCAACAAAACAAATAAACACATTGAGTAAATCTGACAACATATGTAATCTGCCGCATCCACAGTTCCCTACTTTTCTGAACAAAGAAGGAAGCAACATTTTTATGTCTCTTCTATCAAGTAATCTTTGTCATTATAATTTCATAGTATTCACTTTCAGCTTGTGGTTGTCCTTTCTACTTTCATTGCTGTAATTATTGCGCGTATTGTTTTCCTGGTTCTTCATACTTCGTTTTGCATCAGTTCATATATGAGTTTTCACTTCATATCCCTTTTCTTAAAAGACTTAACCCTCTCAGTTATATATGTACTCTACCCTAAGCCCCATGGCATATGAAATTTAGCAATTTGTTATCCAGATTATGTTGTACAATAAAGAAGCTGACACAGATTTTCAACATTATCCCCAAATATTGGTATTGCTATGGGGGTGACAGGGCAGGGTCTTCACCAAGACATAGAACATAGCACAACCCTTACTCCTACCCCTTTCATTCATTTTCATTTGCTTCAAGAACCCATGCTGTATATCTATGCCTACTGACGCTATCAGAAATAACACCTAATCAGAGTAGTAGCCAGGATAAATAAGATAATGTTTATGAAGACACTTTGGAAAGTAATACTATACTTGTCTCACACATCACTAGCCCTACTCATCTCCCTCACATCACTAGCCTAAATACCATAAATTATAACACCTTGAAGGGACCTTAGAGATGATCTTCTCCAAATAGTTTATAGCCATAGAAACCAAGGGCCAGGGAATTTAGATTACCTGCCCAAGGTCATGCCACTAATAAATGGTGGGAAAAGAACTTGAACACAGCTTTTCAGAATCCAAATCCAGTGAAATGAAATTAACTGTATTCTTTTTCAAGGATAATCTTGTACTTTCAAGTGTTTCTGCCTTTTGAGAAGGGAAAGTCACAGAGGCCTCACCTTAGCTGCCTGGGTCCATGTTTCTTTGGAGATTGTACCTACTGGAAACTCTCTGTCCTCTTCTCACTTAGTGATTGTCCTCACACAAGCCTATGTGGTATGTGAAGGATATGCATGAATTCTTTCCTCCCTGTGTAACATCTTGCATGTACCAGCATGTACAGCTGTTTATACATGTCATTCTGTCAAGACAACAAGGTACAATATTGCATGATGGAAGAAAAATTGCCGTAGATAGTCTTCTTCATTCAACTGCAGCCTGGAGAATCTGACACAGATTTTGTTGTCAAATTTGCAAGGGTGGCATTTTAAACATGCTGAAGACAAGTGCCTTCCAGGTAAGCATTGATTTGTTCAGTCACTGGTATTTATTAATGAACTCAAAGAACATTTAGTTAACATGTAATATATTCAAAACACTGTACAGGCCAATAGAAGAGAAAATAATCAGTCATAGATTCATGGATCTAGAGATGGAAAGGGACATCAGAGTCTATCTAAACCAACTCTCTAATTTTGCAAATGAGGAAACTGACCCAAAAATAAATTAGGTAACTGGTCCATAGTGACATAGTTGATAAACGTAAGAGGTGGTATCTGAACCCAGGGCTTCTAATTCCAGAGCTAGGGTTCTTTGTAGCATATCAATGATGAATAAAATATTGTCATTGCCCTCCTGGAATTCGCAGTGTAGTAGACTCATAGTTTTATGCTGAAAGGGACCTTAGACTTGACCTCATTTAATTCCCTCATATTATTTTTCATTAATTGTATAACACTTAAAGGATTGAAGAACAATTTAAATATATTACTATCTCATCTGAGCCTCACAACAATCCTAGTAACACACATGTATGTGAAACTGAGAATCTGAGGGACTCAATGACTTACCTAAAGTCACATGAGTAACGTGGAAGAGACTGGATTTGAAGCCAGGTCTTCTGAATTGAAATCCAGCTCTTAGTATTGTTGCAAGGGAGAAAGTTATGCTGACAAGTGGCTAATATAAAAAATTCATTGCAGTAAGTGAATGAAAGAATACAAATAGAGTCATTAGGGCTCTAAATTTTAAGAATAAGAATTATAACATCAGTAACCATATCATGACGGAGGTGGAATTTGGGTCTAGGAGGAGGTACAGGATTTCAATAGACAGAAAAAGGAGGGGATCAATAAAGCACGGTAATCATCTTCCTTCATTTAAGGGAAAAATCGATGGAAATTCACAACTTTGTAAAATAGTCAAACATGCCTTACATATTGCTAGAATGTGTTTGTAGAAACCTTGGTGAGAAGTCTAATTAAACTGGTTTATCCTGAGAGTTTTTAATGATGAAATTAGGGAGGTGATTTAAAGAAGACACACAAAAATTTGAAAATATAACTATGTATCTCTGGGCATATGCCAAGAAATGAAGTAGCCTTGATATTTAACTCCCCTCTTACTGGCTATGCTGATTAACTTCCCCCCTAAGTCAAATGAATATCTGCCCCTCTCAAGGCACCAAAGTAGCCTTTATAGCTATGGCTTCCTTTAATTCAACAAGAACTTACTACCTATTGTTCGCAAAAATGTCCAGGGTCCTTAGAGAACCCACACCTTTTGACAGTGCCCACTTCACCTCAGTTTTCTAAGCTTTCAGAAGCTGTCTCAAACTCATTACTCAGGCTGATGCCAATCTCCTTTGGAAAAGGAGAAAGGTCAATGGAGAGCAAAGATATCAAGGCAGCTTTATTTATTTTTAACTTATGAAATAAAATAAGTATTTCCATAATAAAATATAATAAAAATGCACATGAAACTGCAAATATATTGTGTACAGCTTGCTACTCCTTTTAAATATTATATGTTATACTTTTTCTTCTTTTTGTTCCCATGAAAATCCCAAATATGGTCTCAAAGAGTAAGATACGACAGAAAAATGACTAAATATAGTAGCAACAATATAGGAAGTGAAGGCAGTGGAAAGTAGCGATGGCATTAACCAGAAGTTGAAAGAAGTGCTTTCTTCTATGTTGGAACTAGAAGGGAGATCTGAAAAAGTTCATATTTTCACTTTCTGGGCCTCAGTTGCTAAGCCACAGGGAAGTTATATGACTTAATCAAGATTACACAGCTATTTAGCAGTAATTTCAGAATAGAACACACTCCTGATTCCTAGAGGCATATGATTTCCCATATTGCTTCTCATTTGTACAAGGGATAAAAAGCAGGAGAAAGGGTTTTTCTCCACTAGAAGAATATTTCTTTTGTGTTTAATGAAGGACAAGGGATGTCTTTTCTAGCATGTCTTTTTTGATCATCAGGCGTTTACACTCGCACCGCTGCTCAAGCTTCTTGGCCGTGGTCACCCAGCTGACCATGCATGTGTGTTGCTCCAGAGCAACTTGCCTCTTGTTCAGCTGATTAGGACCATTTTTAGCTCACAAAATGTGACTCGTAACTCCCTCATGAAAACAACACAGCCAGGGAATGAAAGTTCTGACAAATACAATGGTTTTCTGCATTGTAGAATCTCACCAATAAGCGCAGTAGCCATGCAAAAAAAAAAAAATGCAGTCTCTTCTGCTAGCAACCAAAATTTCCCTCTGTCTTTATCTCTGTCTCTCTCTGTCTCTGTCTCTTGCTTTGTCTCTGTCTCTCACTCTATCTCTCTCTTGCTGTTCTCTGTTTGCCTCTTTGTCTCTGTCATTTATCATTTGTAGTCATCAGTCCTCTAGAAACCCAGTCAATCTCTTGTTGCCCAAACTGTATCTCAAATATGTATATTGTTGATCCCAGAACCTCAGAGTTGGAAAGGATCTCAGTGCCCTTGAAGATCCCTTATTCAGCTTACCAGACAAGTGGTCATATAACTTTGGTTTGTATACCTCAAGTGCAGTGTGGGTCAGATGCCTACTAGTTCCCAAGGCAGCTCTTTTGATTTCACAAGATTGGATTTAATGATCCAGCCAATAAGCTCAGCCTCTCCAATGAGGCGGTAGGTCTCAAACTTTCAATCAGTCATCATATATTATCTGGCAAGAACACTAGTCTAGGAAGCAGTCAATTTTAAATTCTGAATTTCTATCAGATACTAATTAGCTATGTGTTATTTCACCTCTCTGGACATTAGTTTCTTATTCTATAGAAGAAAAGAAGTTGGACTGGATGCTATCTGAAGTTTCTTCCAGCTGTATGATGCTATTTCTCTAACCTCTCTATTTAGGGATTCACCCCAGTTATCGTAAGGAGATTCCAAATAAACTGAAGAGGAAGTTTTTGATGTCAGTAGACCCATTAGAGCACAACCTAAACGGGAAGACAAGACAAGAGCACAGGAGAAGCCATTGTAAGATCCATGCAGGAAAGTACAAACAAATGTGGATTGAAGGGTCTACAAATGAAGAGGTTTTCTAAAAATGATAGAAAGGAAAATGAATTTATATGTACAAATCTAGGAATAAACTCAGTGATTAGAAGATAAAAACGAATATATGAAATGAAAAAGTTCCTGAAACTGAGAACCAAAGATACTGGCACACCATGGTGATTATTACCATTGGTCCCGCCCTCCATCCTTCTCTTCTCAGGGAAAGGAATCAGCACTACATCAGAAGGTGTCTGAGTTTACCTATTTACTGCCCATGCTTAGAGAAGGGAAGGGGGTTGACAAAGGTTGGACAGATAACAAGTGGAAAAGCCAGTATATGCTTTTAGGTCCTCTTACTCTTCATTCAATACTCTTTCCCATTTCCCAATTCTAACTTATGTCATTTCATCCTTTTCCTGCCAACCCAGTGGTGATTTTTGCGATGATAATGAATATAAGATTGAGAAACAGCTGAATCAGAGTAGTCATCAGTCTCACTAACTAAATCAGATTGACAATATGACTGTTCCCATTAATTGTGGCCACATAAATTGTAAAGACACCTGAAATAAATGAGCTTCACAAAATCATCTCTGCTTTCAAGGACACTAGAGAAATGGCCTTTGTCACACCCTGACGGTCTCTTCATGACATCAATATACTCAAAAGCAGTGGGGGAAACCAGTTTGTCGTCCTGGGAGATTTTTGGCAATCTTTCTGGGACTGTGTTCTTCCAGTTAAAGAGGGCAAGGTTGTGTAGCCTCGATCCCAGGTAATGGATGGTATCCAGATTCAATAAGGGCTGTAATTACCCAGCCTTAATTTAACTGAGGTTTAATCCTTATAGACAAAATGGCAATCTCACTAGGCAATAGTTAGTGGAAGAAATGATACTGAAGGGAGGAGAGTTAAGAGAGATCCAAAGAATCTCCTGAGATTATTCCAATGAGCAGGTTAGATGAGGCCAAATGAACAGAGGAAAAAGAAGGTCTGAGCAGAAATAAGTCTTTGAATAGGCCAAAGATATACTTTTGTATTACTATGTGCTACCATGGGATCCTTTTTTAAAGTTTTAGAGAAAGTACACCTTGTCTTCCACTTGCTACCTCTCATTACCTGGCAACAGCTTCCTTTGACACTGACGGAGACAATGCTTTTGAGAATGGTCACCTGAAGACATTTTCCATTCTCCTGTTTGTCCAGGTTATGCCTAGGTGATTTTACACGATGTTTCTGTTGTCTATTGTAATGTAGAACAGTTTTATTTGAAATTACTTGTTTCTTCACACTGAAGTAGAAATACCTTATATTTCTGTTTTTAAACTTTTTTTTCCTTTTTAAATGCATGTTAAATATAATGCATTCGAAATATGGGCATGGTCTATTTATGATCAGATTTTCTTTGTCAAAAAACAGACCATAAATGAACAGCATTGATAAGAAAAAAAAACTTATTGATTGTATTTAAACACTGAACTAGAAAACTACACGAAGATACAGGGCATTAATACAGAGTGGGCAGGAATGAGAAAACTTGAGATAACTTAGAAGTTAGCTCCCAGGGAGACAACTGACTGTAAATATTTAATCAGGTTTTTCATAATAGCCAGCATATTGAAGTGTTCTTTACTTGTTTTTTTACCCTGTTCAGCTATGAAGACTGGAAGAAGTATGGGAATTCAGAGGGAGATTTTCCTGAGAAGGTGTAAGTAGACAGTAGAAGTTACTTTCTCCTAGAGAGAGAACAAATACAGAGGGAAAAATAAGTTGCCAATAGGAACTTTTAGGGTAGCTAGGTGGCACAGTGGACAGTGTGCTAGGCCTGGAGTCAGGAAGACTAATCTTGAATTCAAATCTGGCCTCAGAGGCTTATTGTCTATGTTAATCTACACAAGTCACTTAACCCTGTTTGCCTAGGTTTCCTCATCTATAAAGTGAGCTGGAGAAGGAAATAGAAAACTACTCCAGGATCTTTGCACAAAAAACCTCAAATGTGGTCATGAGATGTCAGACATGACTCAAAAAAGGCTGAACAACAACAACAATAGGGACTTTTGGGGTTAAGATTTCATGAAGCACCAAAACATTGTAATCATGTCTTGTATATGGTAAACAGTTCCCACTCTAAGAACAAAGTTAGCCTAGGCTAGGATTCTGTTCTGTAATTTAATTTTATAGATTACTCAGATTAAAAAAATTAATTATTAGGCATTAATATTTCTTTAAACTATGCCCTGCAGATACATTGTAATTTTATTTTTGAATTTTTAATTTATTTTTAGTTTTCAACATTCATTTCCACAAGATTTTGAGTTACAAATTTTCTCCCCATCTCTACCCTCCCACCCCACCCCATGCCACAAGATGGCATGTATTCTGATTACCCTTTCCCCCAGTTTTTCCTCCCTTCTATTACCCCACTCCCTCCTCCCCTCCCCTTTCTCCTTACTTTCTTGTAGCGCAACATAGATTTTTACACTCCATTGCCCATATATCTTATTTTCCAGTTGAATGTAAAAAACATATTTTTAACATTTGTTCCAAATTTTCTCCCTTCTTCCCTCCCCATTCCCCCTCCTTGAGAAAGCAAGCAATTCATTATAGGTTATACATGTATTATTATGAAAAACACTTCCATAATAGTCATGTTGTGAAAGACTAACTATATTTCCTTTCCTCCTATCCTGTTCCACTGTATTCAATTTTTCTCTTTTTACCCTGTCCCTTTTCAAAAGTGTTTGCTTTTGACTACGTCCTCCCCCAATCTTCCCTCCCTTCTATGATCCCCCCGCCATCTTATGTCTTATCCTCTTCCCTCCCCCACTTTCCTGTAGGGTAAGATACCCAATTGAATGTGTATGTTATTCCCTCCTTAAGCGAAATCCGATGAGAGCAAGATTCACTGATTCCCTTTCACCTACCCCCTCTTCCCTTCCATTATAACAGCTTTATCTTGCTACTTTGATGTGAGATAATTTACCCCATTGTATCTCTCCCTTTCTCCTTCTCCAATATATTCCTCTCTCACCCCTAAATTTTATTTTTTTAGATATCATCCCTTCATATTTAACTCAACCCTGTACCCACTGTCTATATATGTATGTATATATATATATATATATATATATATATATATATATATATATATATATATATATATATATATATATGTGTGTGTATATATATACACACACACACGTATGGTGTGTGTGTGTGTGTGTGTGTGTGTGTATTTTCTCTTCAACTACCCCAATACTGAGAAAGGTCTCATTAGTTACAAATATCATCTTTCTATGTAGGAATGTAAACAGTTCAACTTCAGTAGTCCCTTATGATTTCTCTTTCCTGTTTACCTTTTCATGTTTCTCTTGATTCTTGTATTTGAAAGTCAAATTTTCTATTTGGCTCTGGTCTTTTCATCAAGAATGCTTGAAAGTCCTCTATTTCATTGAAAATCCATGTTTTGCCCTGAAATATTATACTCGGTTTTGCTTGGTAGGTGATTCTTGGTTTTAATCCTAGCTCCTTTGACCTCCAGATTATCATATTACAAGCTCTTTGGTCTGTTAATGTAGAAGCTGCTAGATCTTGTATTATCCTGATTGTGTTTCCACAATACTCGAATTTTTTCTTTCTGGCTGCTTATAATATTTTCTACTTGACTTAGGAACTCTAGAATTTGGCTACAATATTCCTAGGAGTTTTCTTTTTGGGATCTTTTTTAAGAGGTGATCAGTGGATTCTTTCAATTTCTATTTTACCCTCTGATTCTAGAATATCAGGGTACTTTTCCTTGATAATTTCTTAAAAGATGATGTGTAGGCTCTTTTTTTGATCATGACTTTCAGGTAGTGCAAAATTTTTAAATTATCTCTCCTTAATCTATTTTCCTGGTCTGGGTTTTTTTTCCAATGAGGTATTTCATGCTGTCCTCCATTTTTTGATTCTTTTGGTTCTGTTTTATAATTTCTTTATTCCTCATAAAGTCACTAGCTTCCACTTGCTCCATTCTAATTTTAAGTAATTTTTAATTATTTTCTTCAGTGAGCTTTTGGACCTCATTTTCCATTTGGCTAATTCTGCCTTTTAAGGCATTCTTCTCCTCCTTGACTTTTTGGAGCTCTTTTGCCATTTGGATTAGTCTATTTTTAAGGTGTTATTTTCTTCAGTATTTTTTGTGTCTTTTTTAGCAAGCTGTTCATGATTTTCTTGCATCACTCTCATTTCTCTTCCCAATTTTTCCTCTACTTCTCTTACTTGCTTTTCCAAATCCTTTTTGAACTCTTCCATGGCCTGAGACCAATTCATATTTTTCTTGGAGGCTTTTGATGTAGGATCTTTGACTGCTGACTGCTTCTGGCTATATGTTTTGATCTTCTTTGTCAGTAAAGTAAGATCCTATAGTCTGAGTCCTTTTATGCTGTCTGCTTATTTCCCAGCCAATTACTTGACTTTTGAGCTCTTAGTCAGGGTATGACTGCTTCCAGAGTGGAGAGTGCCCTGTCCCAATCATCAGGGGTTTTGCACTGCTGTTTTCAGAGCTACTTCTATTCTGAGGTGGTAGGATACTCCTCTCCTGGCCTATGCTCTGGTCTGTGAGTGCAAATACTCTTTTCTGCCTTGTAATTACCAGGAGGACTCCCTCTCCACAGCCACCACAAGCTCTGCCACACCCATGCTCCTCCTCCACCAAGGACCACCAACCAAGACTAAGACCCAGATCTAAGCAGGGCAAAGCAAGATAATCCTGTCTCAGCACCAGCAAAGAGATTCCTGCGCTCCTGCTCTGATCAGCTAATTCCCTCCACCATCTATGGGCCTGGAGCTCCAAAAGCAGCCACCGCTGCTGCCAACTGCTGCAGCCACCTCCGCCGCCTCAGGGCTGGGGCTGGACTATGCACTTCTCTCACCCAGGTCTAAGAGTTTTTCCGCTGACATGCTAAGTCGTCTTTGGTGTTTATGGGTTGAGAAATATGGAAATTGCCACAGCTCAGTGATTCAGGGCCATGAATCCTGCTCCTCCTGGTCTACTCCAGCCTGGTCTGTCCTGGTACGGCCCATGCTGGGCTGCATTCTGCTCCCAACACAGTGCAAAAGACCCTTCCCAGTGACCATCCAGGCCATCTTGGGCTGGAGACTTGTTTCCCTCTGTCATTTTTGGGGGTCTGTAGCTCTAGAATTTGTTTAGAGTCATTTTTACAGGTGTTTGGAGGGATTTGGGGGAGAGCTCAAGGAAGTCCCTGTTTTCAAGCTGCCATCTTGTCTCTACCCCCTGTAATTTTAAATAAGAATGTTATCTGCCATTTACATAAATGTTTCCATTAAAAAGCTTTATTTTTCTGTATCACCCTTTGTCCATCATCTTTTTCTTCCCTGAGACTTGGTTCATATGGACCAAGTTGGATCTTAGGGTTCTGACCCCAGAAAGGGTTTATCATTCTCTCTGGCTCTAATCCTACTCAAGAAAACTCAAGGGACATTTCTGAAGCAAAACTGAGGTATGGTTCAAGTCTAGGGTTTTCTTATAGGTAGGTAAAAGCATCCACTTCAATTAAACATTTGATATGGGCAACTTTTTATTTCCTTCACCGCAGGAAACGCATAAGATTCAGAGTCATAGATGAACAGATACAGGAAATATTAAGTGCTTAAATAGTCCATTCAAATCATTGGACTCCTCTAAAAAATAAAAGACATTTTATGCTGAACAAATACTCCACATTTACCTCAGACCTGACCCATAGTCTGAATAGCTTATAGCAGTGGCATGGAGGGTTGGTTAGGAGCCATATTTCCTGGCCCTTAGCATGTATTTAATTCTCCAGCAGTGGTGTCCTCAAGTTGGTGAGCCTCTACTGTGAGAAACATGCTGACAAGGAAATATTTTTTTCCCATGGAAGGCTGGAAAACTGACTCCTGATATATGAGATTTTCAGATTTAAGGTTATTCCTGAGGAAAAGCTCCAAGTTTAGCTACCCAGAAATTAGGCAATTCAAAATCCCTCCTTCACCTTATACATATGATACTGGAATTCAGGAAAGAGTTCTTTAAAATTCCTTTTCAGACTCAGGTGTTTCATACTCTGTCTTTTACTGCTATATGTAAGGGCACAATTGATTGATTTATACAATCAAGTCACCCAAACCAACTTAAAGCGCATGAAAAGATGCCCAATTGGCCAATCTCAATCATAGGTTTTACATTAAGTGGAAAATGTACTAAGAACTGGAATGGCATTGTACTGGAAATCATATCTAAATAAGCCAAGGAAATGTGGTCATGCTCCAGAGTTCTCTTGTAAATTATTAAGGAAGTTGAGAAGAGGATATTCAAGAGGATAGAACAAGCATGGCATTCCAGTAAAATCTCTGAGCAGGAGTTAGTGTTGGAGAGGGAAGAAAGGACATTCCTCAACTTCAGCTTTTTGCTGCAGCACTGGCCTATTATATTTCCTCAGAAACATTCCTCCATCTACAATCTTGAGTTTGCACTCACTGTCTCCTATGCCGCTTCACCTCTTCCTCTGAGTTTTCCTGACTTACATCAAGGCGCAACTCAAAGCCCCACTTCTTCACCTTTCCTGGTCCCCAGCTGCCAATGCCTCCTCAAAGTGACTTCTATCTGTTACATAGAAATCATGCATCTAGCTAGTTGTTTTGTATCCTCCATTAGAATATATGCCTTTTTTCATATTCCTAGAATTTATCATAATGCTTGCTACATAGTAAGTGTTTATTAACTAGTTATTGACTGATCAACAGTGAGGGATTTGGGTACATGTCTTTCAGCAAAGGACCAAGGCACATTTCTAGCTCCTTGAGAAGTGTTGTTGTTCTTTGTCCTTCATTCTTGAATAGGACCATGACATCAGGAAGGAGATATGACTTGCAAGTGAACTGGATTTAAGTGAGGGAGGACTGTGCAAAGCCACCAGGCTCGCTTTCTCCTCCAGAGCCATCTGGGTCTAGTGGCAAGATGTAGATCAGGATGACTGTAGAAGGACCTGGATGCAGTGGGAGCCCTTGGCCTTTTTCAGCTAAGGTCTTTCCCACGTCTCATTTTGTCTGAGGTAATGGCCATTCAGTGGCTAAGGATAGATAAAATCAGTCTGGGAGGGAAAGACACTCAGGGTTTCTGGCCAAAACAGAAACAATTGCTATTTGCACTCCTGTAACACCAATCACAGCAGCACACTTGAGGACTGCTATTGTGAATAATTTCAAGGGTCTAATCACATAGTATAATGAACTGTCTATTTATTCAGCAATAAACTAAAGCATTGCATAATAAAGTAAAGCACAACATTCATAACAACATCCTTAAACAAAACATATTATCTAATATATATCTATATTTATCTCTCTATATGTATATGTCATAACATGAATGTTATGTATATCATATGGCACATAGCATATATCATTGCATTCAGTAGCATTCCTCAAAATACTTGTTTACACAATCAAGGGGTCCCAGGCTAGTGTCTTCCTTAGCATAACTCATCCTTAAGGGATGGCAGAAAATATCACACCATCCACCCTTAGGTCACAATAAGAACAATCTTAATACCAAGCGTCCAAGTAAAGTCCTCTTTCATTTTGACTCGAGGTTGACTTCCAAGTCCCATGGCTCTTCCTCTGTGGGCTGACCACTCCCTACTCTCACATGGATTCACATGTAGGCAGCTCTCTGCTCCTGTTCCAAGTGTCAGCTCATGGGGACTGCTCCACTCCAAGCTCTTCCTGTTCTTGCTTAACAGCAGGCTCCAGGGGCTCCTGCCTGCAGCTTCTGCCTCTGGGAAAACAAAGCTTAACAGGGCAACAATACACACTACCAGCACCACCATCTCAATTTACCTCCAAAGTCCAGAGACTCTGTGATAACGGCTTGCTTCACTTTAACAGCTCTCAAAAGGGGCTTAAGCTAAGCCTCCTTCTCATAGGCAGGTTTCTGCCCTACACCTCTATTTTGCTTTTACAGCTGGCAAGCTCCTTCAGCAAGTCTCAAGTCTCTGCAATCAGAGGTCTCCTCTCTGCGCTCAGAGGTCTCCTCCAAGCTCTCAGAGGTATCCTCTCAGCTCTCAAAGGTTTCCTCTCAGCTCAATGCTCAAAGCTCGTTCTTCTTCTTTGTCTCTTCTCTTCATTCTCTTCTTCTCAAATCTGGCTCACTCTCTTAATGCTGACTCTCTCAATGTCTGCTTTCTCTCAACACTGGCTCTCTTTATATACAGTTCTAGTTGGCATCTGATTGGGTGAAACTCAATCCACATGTCTGATTGGCTAGAACTAAATCCACATGTCTGATTGGCTAGAGCTCATGTACAAGTCTTTTATTGGCTAGAACTCAATCCAGCAAAAAATTCTTCTCTGCTTGCCATTACAACTCCCTCTGAGCCGTCAGAATCCAATCAATGACCAAGTGAGGCTTGGGCTGAGAACCTATTGTTACTCAATCACTGAGAGTCAAGTGATTTGAGTTTAAGGCATTGTCCATAAAAAACAAATATAGATATCTTGCTAAGTTTCAATGATCAAAAGTTATATTTCTTTAGGCAGAGTACGCATAGGTAAGGGTTTGATTTCCTATGTGGACAGAGGGAAAGGAGGGAGGAAGGGAAAGAAGGAGGGAAGGGGAGCTGTGTTGCCCACTTGGAACTGGTCAGTTGGGTCCCCAGTGGGGTAACTACAACTACACACAAGTTGTTGTTTGTCATTTGTTCTCAAAGAAGACAGTGACATTAGGAAGGAGATATAAAAATTGCAAGGGAATTGGATTTAAGTGAGAGAAATACTGCCAAATATGTTACCAAAAAGTGAGAAGTGTTACCAAATGACAAAGGTACTTGATTTATATTCTTATCAGATTGATTGGGAGGATGTCAATAGCTTGATTGTGGGTTACTTATTCAGTCTTACTTTACCTTAGACAAGGCTTAATTGAGTGCTAAGTAATATACACACATTTTTGCATTTCAGTTACCCATAATTATGAGAAATCTATGAAAACAAAGTTATCCAGGTTTCACCACTCAGTTGATAAAGCACTTTAACCTAACTGTGGTCTAGAACAATGGTGTCAAACTTAAACAGAAAGGGGCCAGCAAACCCTACATAAGGATTTCAGCAGGTGTATTCGACCTAGAAAACCAACTATTAACATTAGCCGTGTGATTTTCTGTATTTTTATTTATTTTGTTTAATATTTCCCAATTACCTTTTTATTCTGCCTCCAGTAGCACAAGCAAATGTTGTAGGCCCCTTGTCTGACACTTCTAGTCTAAAATCATGGAAGAAGCAATAGCCTTATTTGCATCTTCCTTACAAACCCATAGCTATACATTGAAGCAAATGCCCAAAGAGGGATATGGCAGGGAGCTTCCAGGCCTTCTTTCATCTTGCTTTATTTTGTTCCCAGCCTTTCCAGTGGATATTCCCCTTGGGGCCCATCTCCAATTTTCTTTTCTGATTGTGTATGCTCAAAGTATGTTCAGATGTGTGGTATTTAAGGATTTCCTATGACATAAAATTTTCCTGTTATATGATTGAGACAATCCAGGATCTCTGTGGGGGAAAAAAGAGCCACTGTCTGGCAGTTGGGCAATACTATTAATTAACTCCCCTGGCTCCTCCCTTACTATCTCTTTTTCCACCTTCCCAACCATAACCTTTTCTCCCAAGTACCTTATTATATGCTGTAATTTTGTACTCAACATTTCCTCTACTGGTGCTTGAGCCTGTGACCTTAATTATACCTAGGTAGTCACTGCAATGTTAGTGTTGTAGGAACACTGATGGGGGGGGGGTGGAAATTATAGTAATTTAGTGCATAGTACACAAGTCTAATATCTCTGCTCCCTCTTGTTCCTGTTGAAGGTTGGAGGTTCACTTTAGAATTGTTACTTTGGGTGAATGAACAAATGATCCTTTGTCTTCCTAAAGATGGGACTTTGTGTAATGGGAAAGTCACAGATCAATCTGAAGCTTATGGGATTTATGGGGATTTATTAGAGGGCAAAATACCACATTCTCTTATTTACAATTATCTTTGATCTTAAGAAGGGTCTCGTTTGTATACGTCAGGACCATCTCTCTATAGGTTTAAGTAGTTTCCAAAGGAAGGTGGGGAAATCTAACCTTGAAAAATTATATGAATTTGGCATACTTCAAAATGTTGTGTAGGTATTAGTTGAATAAAATGAGACATACATTAAGGGCTGGGAAGACAGACCATTGCAAGCATTTAAAAGAAATACCTCGTTTTATATTCAAGTGCAGAGACCATATGCCTAACTACTGAAGGCTCCTAAGGAGAAGGGGAAAATAATAACAACAGCCCTCACCCCCCAAACTCTCCTGAGGTCACTAGTTACACACTAACTGTTGATGGGAGGAGAAAGTCTCCAAATAGCTGAAACATAAGCTAATTTTCCCTTTACTAGAGCACATGGACTCTGTTCTGTTAATGGCAAGACTCTGCATATAATGCATGAAATAGAATTACGTAAGGATTTTCTGTAGTGCTGATTGTCCAAAAAAAACCAACCAAAATATTTTCATCATGTTCTCTTGTCTCTTCCTTCCATGTCGTTGTGTTTTCTTTGGTCAAGATTGATAATGGACCTCCTTGATAAGGATCCTATGGGCCTATGGCCAACAGTATTTTCTTGATTTCCCTTCTTTCTTATCCTCCCAGGGGATTAAAGAAAATACCTACATGACAAGGTTAAGACCCTTTAGAATGCCAGGAAGCAGTAGTAATAGGCTGATTTAGGAGAGTTTTTTTCTATAATTATATTCACAGAGGGACATTGCCTTTAGATAAGACAGAGTGAACACTTGTACACTCTGGGAGATTGTTCTTATATTTATGCCTTCCTTACAGTGAGTCTTCAAAGATATAAAAAGAGATGTACAAAGAGCCCCAGAATGTCCATCATGTACTAACTTGAAGGGTCAATCCTCAGTTGTGAGGCATTGTTGTTCATATCTTGGAAAGATCAAACAGCAATGAAATTAAAGGATCAATTGAGTTCAACCTTAGAGTATCAAGCATTTTTAAATGTCTATGATATTGTTAGTACCTATTCTATAGTTCTATATTTCTCTAGTTCTCTAGTTCTTTTTTGCAGTCCCCCTCATATTAGCAAGTCTGCTTCCCAGAGCAAAGCGACTACGTTTCTCCTTAGGGTTATAGTTGTAACTCTAAAGGAAGGGGATATCTTTCTAATGTCATATAGCTTATGGAGTCCTCAGCTGTGTGTTTACCCATGACTATTAGTTGATATAAATTGGTCAGCCAGTTTTAATTAGCTAAGGAGTATAATAAACGTTGTTAACAAAACACCCTTCCACCAAAAGTCTGTCACAGACTTTCCAGCAAGTACACACGGAGTCCAAGGGAAAATGGGCTCAACATTAGAGACTCCATGTGGCAAACAGGTAACTCACTGCTTCTGTTTGCTGGAAATCCTTTTCTCCCTTTTGTGGGGTAGTGAAGAAGTTCCCCTTAGGCACAGTATAGCTTCTCTGCTGAGCTGAAGAGCCTTGAATTAACCTTTCCTTACTGTGTATGGTCTACCCTTAGCTCCTGATATGATACTGAGTTCACATGTTGCTGTTTGTGGAACAGTTAGGATGCTGATGAAAAAAAAATTTAAAAAGCCCCCAAACAAACAAAAACAAAAAACCTTCTACTTTTCACAATTCATGAGGCAAAGGGGAAGCAGGGAAAGAGACCAAGGCTGAGGCTGAGAATGTTGTTGAGATGCCCAATAAACACTCTCCTGAGGCTAAATGAGGAAGAAGACCACTATGACGTGGAGGAATAAGTCACCAATACATAGAAATGAGTGTTCCCCTACTTTCTTAAGTAATGTGAGTCTTAGGAGAGACGCTCAGGGTGCTCTGATCTTTTTGAAATGCATCTGAAGCAACGATAGGTGATGATGATATGGAATGGATGACTGAAATACACACACACACACACACACACACACACACACTTTATATTACTATTGCCTGAACTAAGAGAAATCAGCAACTGAATGCCTGATTTGATTCTCATCAGGGAACTGGGAGAAGAGAAAGAGGAAGATAGATTTCAGTCCTGAAAGCATATCTTTCTTTCAGAAAGATTTAGAATTTGGATGTAATAATGTCCAATTTATGATACATGTGAGTGATGTTTAAGGTTCTAATGACTTTCAGTTAAGCTGACTAAATGTGTATATATTAATGACCTGAGCAGAGATGAATTAATGAAGTATACAGCATGTAAAGAAGTGAAGTAAGGAACTAGTAGATAGGGCTCAAATCATGATTTTATTCGTGGAAACTCCAACCTACATCCAAGTTTATCAAGAATGTCAACATCACCTGAAAAGAGATGGAGCAATGACTTGAATGGCAGCCAGTTCTTCTGAGAGGGGATAAAAAGGTGTAGAGAGTTTAATGGTTATCCTCCAGCACATTCCAGAATGGGGAGGTATACATTACAAGCCATATTTTCCCTGAATAATGATTAGGACCAGGTATTGGCCACAGTGTCACAAGTAATTTCATTGTTTTTTTCTTTTTGAACTAGAGTTGACAACCAAACATCCTTTGGAGATCTTCAAGAATATAAGCAGTTCTTCTAGGTTTATAATTTAATTTAATTTTTTAAAAAATCTTTGTTTTGGAGGCAGGGGAGTAGAACTAAATTATAAAAGAGAAGGGATAACGTAACTTAGGTGGAGAAAGGAGAGTGAAGTTTGGGTTTCTATGACTCCAAACTTGTTTGACCTGAAATAAAATCACTTTCCATTTTCTAAATTCCATCTAAATAGATGAGATCTCTCTGATCAACATATTTTAAATTATATTGCCCTGTGTTGTCTTGTGAAGAAATATTGTATTATTTGTTATAATTATGCAAGATTATTTAACTATATGTAACCTACATTGTCTGCACTTTAAAACATCTTTCACTTTAAAAAGCTTCAATTATAAAAGCTAATGCCCCAATTATAAAAGTTAAAGAAGGGGAAGAAGGGATAAGGGCTTTTGTTTCTTTGACTTTTCTTCCCCATGATGCTATATTCGTTCCAGGAATAATACAGAAAGAATGCTGCTATGGAAATAACAAAATGTCATTCCAGAATGTTTTTCCAGAATAAGAAGACCAAATAAAGGAGATGCTATCTATTCTGAGAATCATGAAAACTCAGTTAGATGATTTGCCAACATTGTGACTGATACTGTATAGTGTATGCAAATACTATGATTCTGACTTACGAAAAAACCAAAAGTGGATCCCATATAGTTATTACAAAAGCTTAGGATATGCATGGTACATAGAAATTTTCTACCTTTCCCCTCTCACTTGGTACTGTTTTGTTTATTTATATTTGGCAAACTACTTAATTCACCTTTTATTATTTATAAATAGCTCCACTACCATCCCTTGTAATGCACCATCATTATGAGGTGGAGGTGACCCTTCCTTCTCCAAGGATATGTCAACAGAGTTCAGGCTCTGGTGGGTCCTACTAAATTGGAAAGTCTAGAACTGTAGGCTTAGCAATAGATTCTATGTATGTTGATGTAAGACTAAATTGGCTAAATGGAGGGAAGATCAAGAGTCATAGATTTAAAGCTTGAAGGGATCTTATAAGTTATCTGATCTAATCCTCTCATTTTGTTGATTAGAAAACTGCAGCCCACAAAGGTTAAATGATTTGCTTAATGTCATACAGATAAAAATATCAAAGACTCATCCAATGGAGATACATCAGATGATTCATTCATTCATTCACTCACTCATGTAGCATTTATTGAGCTTCTAGATTCAAGGAACTCTCCTAAGGCCTGAGGATACACACGAATACACATACACACACACACACACACACACACACATCATTCTGTGTCCTCAAGATGGTTATATTCTACTGGGGGAAAACAATAAGTCAATTAGTCAGAGCAAGTCTTGAAACCTTCTGCTAAAGTACTGTGGTATTATAATTGTCAGTGGAAAGTATACTTACATTAATAAAACTATGTATCTTTGAAAGCATTTAATAAAATCATAAATACCTATTTGAAGTATTGGTGTACTATCTCATTGGAGTTCTCAGTTTCTTAGGCCTAATGGGGTCCATGCCTAAAACCCCAATTATGTTTAGATAGAAAGAATTAGAGGGGAAAAGGTAGTACTAAGAAGAATTAACAAGCACCCTATGGAATACCTCTAAGCTCTACTACAGTGTTAAAAAAATGCCACTGATCACTCTCTACTTCCAGATCCACCTGTTTATTAGGGTTGAATTGTTTCATTCCATATGAGAATCTGTAGAAAAGAAGGCCCAGTGCCTCTCTCTCTGGAAATGTAGCTTAAAGTTTAAGGTTTCTTATCCTGTAGAAGTGCTTCAGGCCATCCTTGGATTATATGTCACATCTGAATTCTTTAAAGAATCTTTTGAAGTTGGTTGTTGCATACTTAGATGTATTTTTTAGATCATAAGATTTTTGAAAATAGTGTACGTTCACTGTAGTGGGCAAATTGACCCCCTCTCATGATGAGAAAGTCGGGGGAGGGAGGCATAGAGTTTTACTTGCAGATTTAAAACTGCAGTGCCTCCAGGGAAAAAAATCCATTAGTCTTGATAATTAAAGCCAAGTGTTGTTGACATAGGACACTTTTCAAACTGAACACGGTACAACACAATATCTGTTCAAGTATTGTTTCCAGAAGTGCCTGAGCTTGGACGAATATGCTCCCAGACTGTCATATTTTAAATTGGACAGGATGGGGTGGGGAAAGGGAGAAAAGGGGAGGGGGGGTGAGAGAGAGAGAGAGAGAGAGAGAGAGAGAGAGAGAGAGAGAGAGAGAGAGAGAGAGAGAGACAGAGAGAGACAGAGAGAGAGAGAGAGAGAGAGACAGAGAGAGAGAGACAGAGAGAGAGAGACTGAGAGAGACAGAGAGAGAGAGACAGAGAGAGAGACAGAGAGAGGAGAAGGAGGAGGAGGAGGAGGAGGAGGAGGAGGAGGAAGAGGAGGAGGAGGAAAAAATAGGGGAGAAAAGCTGATTGGCTTCTGTGCTAGGAAAGGGAGGGGAAAACACGGCTAGAGCATCCTAAACACCAATGGATGTTTGAGTCAGAAGTTAAATTTAAGTTTGAAGTGCTGAGATTCTCAGTGGTTATACTGCAAAAAAATTCTGTCGGAAATAGCTAAATTTTTGGACATTTGTAGCTCTCAGATGAGCACATGGTTTTCTTTTTCCTTTCCCAATTCTTAGCCATTCTTCAGTTGGGCTCTTTGGAAGACCTACCATCTCTGGGAGGCTTTCCTAACAACTCTAGGCCATCTCCTCTTTAACTTACTGTAAAATTTATAGTCTATAGATATGGTTTGCTACTTTATGTAGCACCATATTATTCTCCATTTCAGTGAACATTCCATCCCTGAAGAAGTATTTGTTATGCTTGATGATATGAAGAGTACAAAGGAGAGCAAGATATCTCAAGCAGCTTACCATATAGATGGAGACTTCAACTTCAGTGTTCAATATATTAATATAATTGGGAAAGCAGGACAGTTGAATTCTGGGGCACAGCTGCTACCAGTAGCCATAATTACGACACCATCCTCTCTTCTATTATGTAGCTGGTTTCAGAGAGCAAATAAAATCAGGGAGACTCAGTCCTCTGGGCTTGTGTTTCTATAATATTTTTAGATTGTAGCTTTAGGGCTTATTGGACAGAAGGGAAAGCAACAGGGTTAGGTTATTCAGAGATGCTTTAATTGTAACAAAGGAGCATGTTCTAGGTAATTGGGTTAGCTGGATAATTATGCCCATTTCAAAATATCTATCTTTACCTGCTTTTTTTCCTGGTTTTCTGTGCGTTGGACTGTACTGTGAGCTGCCTGGGATCTTAGAGACAGAGGTTAAGGTGCTGGGAAGCGATGACTCTCAGTCTTAATATCAGTGACAGCAGGAGCTTCAACAATGCATTTTGATCCTTTTTACTGTGATTAAGGAGTTTACCTGGTCACAAGTAGCCCTACTGGGATTACCAGCAGTCAGCATGGTACAATGGAAGAAGAATGATGCTGGAGTCAGATGACTTGGATTCAGATTCTTCCTCTGGTATTTCCTATTTGTTTGATTTTAAGCAATCTCCTAAGGCCTCAGTTTTCTCATTGAAAGAAAGAAGATGTTGGACTTCACAGTCATTGAAATATGATCCTCTGAATAACAGGGAAGGATTTATAGTCAGTGGGTGTAGACTAATCCCTCTAAGTGTCATAATGTTGTTGAATGAATGAATGATAAAATATTTATTGATTACTATTCTGCTCTCTGGGGATAAAAATAAAATAAATCAGGACAGTACTTCACTTAACGAGCTTACAATCTAACGAAGAAGAGAACATATAAAAGGGAGCTAGAAATGTGTATGTGGGATGTGTGTGGAGGTGAGGGAGCAGGGCAGTGATATGGAGAGGCATGATTTGAAAGTGGTTAGAAAGGGATATGACGATCTAGTGCCAGTCAAGAGAAAGTTTGAAAGCTCACCTATCATAACTCCAACTCTCAGGATCAGAATCCAAGAGTATAATGGAAGGAGATAAGGAAGTTTGTGGCAGCGATCACAGTACAAGCAAATTATTTTGGAAATGGTTGTTGAGAGAAAAAAGATGTCTAATCCTTGCCTTCAAGATGCTTCTATTCTACTTAAGAATATCTCTCACACACAGTCACATGCACACACACACACACACAGTCACACACACACACACACATACACAAAACATTCAAGTATAAGATAGCATCTAATTAAATGGTAGCATAAATTACACAGTCCACAAGTGCATTGGGGTATGCACAGGAGAGATCAGGGAGCTCTAGAGTGATCATAGAAATACTAACAGATACGTTCAAAAGGGATTGAAGGATCATAATACTCTCCCAACATGGGCATTTTGCCTTTCTGGAATCTATGTCAAGTATCTGATAGTCGTGCTTCAGGGTGGGAGAAGATAGGGAGAATGATAACATCATCTTTAGTACTTCTAAGGACCTGTGTTTTCATTGTTGGGAACACACCTAAACTGACACTTATTATGATGTCTATTTGCATGTAGAATTTCTGTTGGAATTTCTAGAACATATTCACCAAGGTCACACCTTAGGGGAATCAATAGAAACATTGGAAAGACATGCTTGTCTAGGTCTGGTAATTTAACAGGTGAAACAGGCTAGTTGCATTTGGAAATAGCTCTTCACATAGCAGTCCACAATTATGCTTCAGGATAAGATAGCAAATGATAGGAAATCATTTTTCTCAGACCTTAGGAGCCGGACTCAAACTGTACATTGGAAAGAAGTTTTCCAATAATGATTTCTAAATGTGTATATCTTTATGCACATGTAGATATATACATATATACATGTGTATAATATGTTTATACATATAGATATGTATGTATATTTTTGCATTTGCATATACAATATACACCTAAATACATATATTGTATAAGTGCAAATATGTATGCATACGTATGTGTGTGCATATGTATATTTTTATATATCAATATATTAATTCAGACTATCTCCTCCAGGTTAGTGTTTATCACTTATACACGAATGCTCTAATGTTTTTAGACTCAAACACTTCATTGTCTCATTCATGGCTGTCTATAAACACTCTCATATAGTTTATATCCCAAAACACACAAACTTTCTTGTCCCTAATGTCTCCTTGAGTTACCATCATTTTTTGCTTGGTTTTATGGTCACACATCTAGCAAGAGTACCCAGCTCCTGATGTTTCAATCACCTCACCTCCTACTTCTTCCTCATCCTCTTACAATTTGGCTTCCACCCTTACTTCAGTCTTGTTACTAAAAATGAACTCTAAAAAGTTGGCAACAAATACCTAATCAATCAGGCCAATTACTTTTTCTCTTCATTTGACTTTTCTATAGAATTTGGCATCAGTGACTACCCTCTCGTTCTCAAGACTTTCCTCAACTGCTTTCCATGTTACTATAATACCAGGTTATCATAATTAGCTTGTTTTGAGCAAAGGGGGAAAATATGATGCCTCCTAAGATCTGTTTGGTTCTTTGGTTTTAAGATTATGGGTAAACAAAAAAAGACTCCCCCTAATGCAAGGAGCCAAATTCTAACTCAAAGGCCATACCTGAGACTTGATGGAGTAGAGTTCATGATTGGATTATGGCTGTAGAACAATAAATATTATTCAAAAGTGAGAGAGAAAAGAAAATGCCTATATTAAGATGTGTTCATAGGAGCAAGCCCATTGGTGATGACTGTTTATAGGAGAATCAATCAAACTACGCAGAAACTATTGTTCACCAGATTTAAGATTTGGAAGGGACTAAGTGACTATCTAATCCAATCCACACATGAAAGTAATCCTCATTATTACATGACTTACAAGGGGTTGTCTGCCACCTTCTTGTTGTGGTAGTATATTATAAACCAGTTGAATAGGAGGAAGAACTTTGATGAAAAGCTCATGAAATGGATCACAGAAATGACAAGGGACCTGAGAGGGGAAATATAAAGTAAGGGTGGGAAATTTCAACTTTACAAAGGTCTGCTGAAGTTCTTTTGACATTTCTCTCTCTGTCTCTGTCTGTCTGTTTGTCTCTGTCTCTCTTTCTGTGTTTGTGCATGTGTGTTTTCTACTGTTTCTCACTTTCTGATTTCATTTTTTTAAAAAACAGAACAAATGCTAAATTCTTACCCAGACTTAATGTTCTGCATCTGATTCTGACTAATAAAGAGGAAGTAGTTGTTGGGATAGAAGCTTGAGAGCAAGTATATACATATATACATACATATATATATATATATATATATATAGATATAGATATATATTGATATCTACATGTATCTATAGATATCTACACACATATATAGGTATATATCCTTGTATATCTATATCTATCTATCTATATCTAAACATGTAATACAAATTTATAAATATATGAGTATATATCTGTATTGGTCAATATATCTATTTACACCTATATCTATTGGAAACAAAAGCAAGCAGAAGAAAAAGAAATGAATACAAAAGAGGAGCATATTCCTGTAGAATAGTGTCAGGATCACTGAAGCCCACCATGAACTGAGGTTAGTCAAGAAAGCTAAGGACAACAAAAAAGACCTTTCAAATGTCTCTTGCTCTGATAAGAGCAAAAGGTAGACAATAGAAGAAGGGACAGAATGCCTGCTTAGCCTAAATGGGATAATAACATAATAGTGATAAGAGAGAATTAATCTACCCTTATTTAGCTCTTGCTTCTATTTAAAGGGGAATTTCTTTTTTGACCAAGTAACAAAAGTGGTTAACAGGGAATTAAGACCCAAATAATTGTTGAGAAGAAAATTTGGGTCTGTCCTAAGTAAGATCATGACACCAACTGCCAATGCACTATGACACAGTCCACTAAATAGTATGCAGATAAATAGAGTACTAAACCCCTGTTGGCCATATTTGAAAAATCTTGGAGGATCAGGCAGCTACTGTCAGACTGCAGATGATCAAATGTTCTGATCTTCAAGAGGTAGAAGAGGGAGAATTCTAAAAGGCATGATAGGCAAATGACCTTGACTTCTATTTTGGAGGGAACTCTGGAACATATTATCAAGGGAATATTTCTAAGCAGTTAGGCGGGAAGTAACCACCTCCTAGTTTTTGCTTATGCTGTTCCTTCTGGCCCATCTTTCTGTCTTCCCTATTTATTAAAATTCTATACTGATCATTTAAGACCAAGTTCAAATGCCACCACTTCTATAAAATTGTTTTTAATCTGTACTCTTCTTCTGACAAAATGTGAGTTCTTCTTTTCTTCTTGAATTCTACCATAGTACTTTTACAAAATGCCATATTTAGCAGGTTGTGGTAGTAACTATATTCCCAATGATAATGTATGTTTCTGTAAAGCACAGACTGTATTTTATTCATTTCAGTATACTCCATAGCACCTAGCAGAGTAGTTTGCACACAATGGGCATTCAATACATGTTTGTTAAAAAATGAATGAGTGGTGATATTTTGTGGGGAAGTATATTGGGGAGAATTTGTGACTTGGGTGTTGGCATCTTCACAGTCTATATCTATATGGACTGAAGAATGATGAGAGCTGCAAGGTCAGCTATATTTGATAGAATTTGTTCTCACACCACAGCCAATCTTCCTCTGGTTCCTGTTCCCAAAGGAGAGTGCCTGTGAGGGACACATCAGGACATCTAAGAGTCCTAGTAACAAAGGTCTTATATGTAGTAACTTTGTTCTCTGGGGGCATGATTTGCCCAGCAACATATTTAAACTTGTCAAAGAGTGAGATGCTCAGGGTTTTGTTGCAACATTTTTTTTGGATAGAAGTTATTATCACCATCATTGATGTTTGCTTTCACTCTAAGGCATAGGTTTACAATGCAAATCCATTGAGGATATTTATTTCATTCAGTTTGTAGGTCATGGTGTTTTGAGGGATGGTGTTTCCCCAGGATTAGAAAACTGAGAGGGAACAAAGAAACACATGACCTAGTTAGGATCCCTTCAACACACACACACACACACACACACACACACACCACAGTGAAAATGCTTTATGAACTGTTAAACACCATACAAATATACCTCTCTATGTCACGGGGATTGTGATTTCATTGGTCTGAGTACTTACTTCACTAATGCAGATCATAACCTTTCTACAATTTGGTAGTTGTTCTTTTAGAATTGCTTTGGCCAAAAAATGCATTGTCCTGTAGCCAATATATTAACAAGCTTCTACAAACTAGTTTCTTGGATGCTCCAATTATAGGCTCATACTGAGATCTTTTCCAGCTTGGAAGGACCTCCATGAATTTATGCATTTTTGGCATATTGTTTGAGAACCCAGAGTCACCACCATGTTTTGACAGTACATTGGAATAGCATTTTACTGGAAGTTCAACAATATAAAATTGTAACCTGAAATATAGCTTTTCATTAAAGCAATGATACCAATTTGATTATTAATTCTCTCCTTTTGTTAAAAAAGTCATTAAGGACAAATATAATTTATATAAATATTGGAAGGAATAATAGTAGTAGTAATAGAAATAGTAGTAGTAGTAGAAGCATTTATACTGCACTTTAAGGTGTTCAAAGTGTTTTAAAATATCAATTCATTTAATCTTTACAACAACCCTGGGAGATACATAATAATATTATCCTCATTTTACAGTTAAGGAAATTGAGGCAGATAGAGGTTAAGTGACTTATTCAAGATCACACAACTAGTAAGTATCTGAAGCCAGATTTGAAATCCCATCTTTCTGACTCTAGGCCCAGTGTTCTATCCACTGAGCCACCCAGCTGCCTCAGAGGTCATATTAGCTAACATATGTATGCCTTGTGTTGTAGTTTTTGTCTTATCTCCCCAACAAAAATGTAAGATCCTGGAATACATGGAGTGTATTTTGCTTATTCAGTACGTAGATCAAATGAGGAATTCTTTCACTAAGCAACTGAGGGCACCCACAACTTACACATTGGATCCTGCAGACAAGGTTACCCTGAGTTTAAGGTGTTTTGTGGTGCTGTATCTATGCACAACTATAGGTTGCATATCTTCTCTATGAGTTTGCTTTTCCTAGTAACACAATTAACTGAAAGCACAGGCATTTTATGAAAGAGCATAGTGAGAAAAGGAGTGCTAAAATGTTTTCCCTGTAAACCTAGAGCACACTCTCTCACAAAAACATACCCTCCCAGATGTATCTAGCTGCTAGCACCTCCCACTCCCCCTGCACTGCTTTGGGTGAGACCATAGCTAGGTAGATCTCCTTCCAATTAGCTTTTAGTTCAAAGATATATTAGTTATGAGTCTCTACTTCTCAGTCTTCTGAAACACCAGATCACAAATACATAGGCCTGTTTTGTTTTCATCCAAACATTGGCAGGTGTAGGATAAAGCCTGGGTTATCCTTCCTGGTAGTATTGCAAGCATGCCCCAGGAGTCCCACTGAGTTTTCTGAACAGGCTTCAGGGGTCCTAGCATATGTAGCAATGGATTATTAAAATGCTCAAGCTGTGGGTCACCATAGGGACTGTAAGGTATTGTTCTCAAGTCCTGCCAAAGCCAACATTTCCTTTCTTACTTTCTTTTCAGTGTCTTTGGCTTGGTTAGAGTCAATCTGGGTAGGGAATCTATATATTTATTCCATAATACTTTAGCCACATAGAAACATTTTGATGGCTATTTTGAGTATGTCTATGCATATTGGTTGAAACAGCCAATAACCAATATAACAAGGCTTATGTTTTGTTTTATTTTATTATCTCCTTCTAGAAACAAAATCAATGTATGCAAAGTCAAATGTTATGCTAGTATCTATGTCCTTGAAGTATGCAGCCTGAATAGGTAGCACTGTCTTGAGAAGATGCTGGGCACAAGCCTAACCTTTAACAGAGATATTTTCTTTCATTTCAGACCTGTGAAGTCTTACAAGTTTCAAGGTCCTTTCTTGATATATGAGTGTCATTCAAAGCTGCCACAGTGATAGAAGAAAATATCTTGGGTAGTTATCAACTCCTTCCTGTTATTATATGTGGGGTCACTTACAATCTGGTAGAGCCATCTTTTGCATAGTTATACCTTCTTCTACTGTCTCCAAAAGAAGATTCCCTCTATGAAATACGATAATTCTGAAGGCATATCCCTTGTTCCCTGACTTGTCTCACTTCTCATGGCCTTCCATTATCTATTGACTTCCACTTCCAATCATCTAAGGACATTTGGGTCATTGGTTCAATGTATCAAACTTCCCAGATGCAGATAGAAAAATTATTAGCAGAAGTCAGAGTAACTCAGCCAGCTAACTCCTTGAGTGTTCTAGGGAGATCTCACTCATAGTAGAGATACAATCATAGCTTCTTTGGACTGTGGCCTACAGGATAAAACATAAGCATCTGTGTTAGTCTTGCGTGATTGACACACACATATATACACATGTGTGTATACGTATATATGTATATCTGTGTATATATATACATACACAGATATACATACATATGTGTGTGTATATATGTATATATACATATACACACATAAGTGTGTGTATCTACATAGATATATATGACTTATAGTTATCTAATTCTGCTACTTATCACAGACAGGAAGCACCCAAATTGGTACTTGTCAAAGTATAGGTAAAATATATGGCTGCCTGTTCTTACTTGCACTTTAACTACTTAATATTGTCTTTGACCTTCTCAGTGTTAGCTCATTTCAAAGCCAAGAATACTTATTTATATATGAGGTAACGTGTCTCACCATCTATATACCCTCTGTTGACAAATATGATTGGTTTCTGATGGCCACTGATCTCTTGGTATATGTCCGCTCTAGTGCCTTTCAAGCTGATATTAATGAGCATAATCAATTGTGTGATGAGGTCATCATAGGCCAGTACTGGTACTTGTGGGAAACAACAACTGACCAGGTCTTTAAAAACTTGTTTACATTTTTCATTCCAACAAACTCCAAATGGTTTTAGATGGTTAAGCCAAAACACTCTTTTTTTTGTGTGCGCTCTCTTTTTTTCCCTCTGGTTGTTCTCAATCCATGAGTAGGATCGATGACGGCTTTGGCAAAAGCAACATCATTTTTCACAAATGTATGATAAAAGCCATCAAATCCCAGAAAAGTCCTTACATCTTGAAGGATCTTTGGGGCAGCCAATTCATGAGTGTTTTTAATAATCTCTGGGTCAATGCTCATCCCTTGCTGAGATAACGTATGGCCCACATACTTGACAAAGGCTCTGCAAAACTGACACTTGTCAGCATAGTTACAGATAAGCTCTCTTTATTTAGTCTAATACTTCTCAACAGTCATTCCTCATGTTCATCCAGTGTCTTTCCAAAGACAGTGAAATGAACCATTTATGATGTTATTGTTCAGTCATTTCAGTCTTCATGACCTCTTTTATTTTGGTGGGGGGGGCAAAGATACTGGAGTGTTTTACCATTTCCTTCTCCAACTCATTTTACAGATGAGAAAACTGAGGCAAACAGAGTTAAGTGACTTGCCCAAGGTCACACAGCTAGTAAGTTTCTGAGGCCAGATTTGGATTCAGGAAGATGAGTCTTTCTGACTCCAAGCTTGTGTATTGTTAATGTATTGTTAATGCAATGGGAAGATCTTTCCCCTCCATTAACAGGCCCATTTGACCTGTCTGAGTCGCATGATTCTGAGTCACATGAGCCTGGTGGTGGGAGGAGCTTGCCAAATAGGTGGAGTTGGCATGAATCAGAGCTGGGAGAGAGGTGGGAGTGGCAGCTTGAAGAGAGAGAGAGGAGGCAGCAGCAGTTGAATGAGAGAGGGAGTGATTTTGTTTAAGGGAATCTGCTTGTAGGAAGGCTGACAGAGGGAAGGCTGGAGATAGCAGTGCCCCATGCATTGCTAATGTGTATGGATTTCTTTGTTGCTATGATGGATTTGGCTTTCGGTGTTTGAATAAATATTTTGGTTTTGCCTTCAATGAAGAGAGTCTGTTATATTTTCCAATTCAGACCTACGCCAGCATATTCATAGCAGCCGTAGCTGCTATGGGTATCACACTGGCCTTATGGCCTGGCACTCTATCCACCACATCATAAATTTAATTTTGATTTTTCTCTACAATAATTAAGTAGAGAGTAGCTTAGAAGCATCCTCTTGAAAATCTAATTCTCACAAAGCAGTTTTCATACAGCTTTATATTGTGCCTCGCCTGCCTGAAAGAAAACAGACATTCATTAAGCATCTACTATGCTGTGCCTATTTCAAATATTACCTCATTTTATCATCACAGTAATCATTTAAGGGAAATGCTATAATTATCTGCTTTTACATTCAAGGAAACTAAAGCCGACAGATGTTAAGTGATTTGTCAAGGGTTACACAGCTAGTTTGAGGCTGGATTTGAATTCAAGTCTTCCTGATTCCAGGCCCAGGCTCTATCCCTTATGCAACCTAATGGCCTGACATCATATATAGAACAATAAAGGCACATTCATGGCCCTTGAATAGTTGATAATCCAAGATTATACTACTATAGATATTTCAAGGAAGCCCCTAAATAGGCACCTGTTCACAAAAGAAATATATTATTTATATTTGTAAATTACATCCGAGCATACCTCTATTAAAGTACTGATTAAATACCCCTTCAGGAATAGATGGGGCACTTTTAAAGACTCTGTAAGCAGAGATTCCACTTATTACCAAGCTGGGAAACATTTGGCTAGACTTGGAGAGAGGATATTTTTGTTATCTGTTAATGAATCTAAGAGTGTGGAGAGATCAGTCATCCAAAGTTTGGCTACCAAGTACCGAATTTTGGACCATAGAAATTCTTAACCCATTGAAGGGCTTATTATCTGCAATGCCAGAGGCATGTCAGTGAAATCATAGATTTTTCAAAATGTGGGAGAAAAGTGGGACATGTTATACCCATTCTGGGCTCCTCATCATTTCCTGAAAATGGTTTCTGCTTCCATCCCTTTGTTCAAGCTTTTCTGTATACTTTGAATTTCTTTTCCCAACACCTGTGCCTTTCTAAATCTTATACCTTCTTTAAATTCTATTTCTATATATACTTCTGTTTATTAGTTATTTCTCTGGATGCAGATAGTGTTTTTCTTCATATGTCTTTTATAGTTAATTTGGGAATTTATAATAGACAAAATTATACAATTTGTGTCTAATAGTAGCCATCTCTAGGGCAGGGGAGAGAGAGAAAAAAATTTACATGATAATTTTGTTGTATATTTGAAAGGAATAGCAAGTTGTGCATAGATTTCAGTTTCATGGGCAATCATTTTTTTTATTGTACTCTTATAGCAATGCTTGTTTTATTCTATAAATTTAAAATAAAATTTAAAAATTATTCAAAAAATTGTATTTTTAATGATACTTGCTTTATTTTTTTTAGGTATTTTTCTCAATTACATGTAAAAATTAACATTTGTTTTACGATACTTGCTTTATTCAGCCTTTACTCTTACCCCACATATACACTAGTCCCAGCTGCAAGTATTCTTGCTCTCCTCTGAAATACCATCTCACTTTCCTGGTATCTAAAATCTTTGTTCATTTCACTCCTAGCACTTGTTGACCTTGCTAGGTGACCTTGGGCAAGTCATTGAATTTCTCGTAGCTTCAGTGTAAGGTCTGGAATTCACCTGGCTAGGAAACCCTGTACCTCCCCATAACCATGGGTTTTTTTTTTTTTTTTGATACCAGAGGAAGAGGCCATGGAGCTCTAGATTGATTATAGTTGGTGCTTTAATCAACCATTATCAATACTTACAAATACTTACAATACTTACAGCTTCTAGACAGTTCAGTGGATCCCTGCTAAAAAATCCCCAAAATCCCCATGGTAATTATAGAAAACAGACAAAGATAGGAGGACCTAGAGAGTGCATCACTACTGATTGGTGGATATTTTTGGTTTTCTGCTTAGTAATGAGCTTGGGAGTTAAGCCAGTGTTATGGCCAAACATAAGTTTGTATGTCAATCATATCCTGGTCACAGGTAGGTTACGATATTCTTGTTTTGGCATTCGTGGGTCATAGTAACTTCTGACTCAGTGTCTAAAATATATTTCAGTATCTAAGTTATGATTGTAAACAGCCCACCATGTTAGGGCTTCCACCCTTCACAGACTTTAGGTTTTTATGGCTTTTCACTTATTACTGTATTTTATAGCTTTTCCCAGTTGGGACCCTGCATTCAGTTTCTTATTTTTAATAATTAAGATTTTTATTTTTAGGCCAAGAGGGCGGCTGGTAAGCAGGGACTAGAGTGAGCTCTGTACTGAGTCCCTCCAAAAACCTATAAAAAATGGCTCTGAACCAATTCTAGAACTGCAGAACCCACAGAACAGCAGAGGGAAGCAGGGCTCCAGCCCAGGACAGCCTGGATGGTCTCTGGGTGAGGTCTATTCCACACGGAGCTGGGAGCTGGGAGCTGGGAATGGAGTGGAGCAGAGCCCAGCCTGAGCAGCGTGGAACAACCAAACTTGGAATCGGGCGGATGGGGCCCCTAGCACCCTGAATATGTGAGCTGCGGCAGTTACCAGACCCCCCGACCCACAAACACCAAAGACTTTGGAGAAGGTTAGTGGGAAAAGCTGTGGGAGTGGAAGGAGTTCTCAGTTCGGCTTCCAGCCCCGGGGGCAGCAGAGGTGGGGCAGCTACAGTTGCTGCTGCTTCTGGCCCCAGGCCCACCTGGTGGGAGGATTTAAGTGGCGGATCAGAGCAGGAGTGCATGGCCTGCTGAAGATCTAAGCCCTGCTGGGCTGGGGGTTCTTGGGGAAGGAGAAGTGCATGTGTGACAAAGCTGGCACCTCCCCCCCAAACGTGGAACATAGAAGTCGTTAGTCTACAAGCAGTCATACCCCACTGAAAAACTCAAGGGTCAAGTTAGTTGGTTGGGAATATGGCCAGACAGCGAAAATGCACCCAGATTTGGTCTCAGACTTTGGATTCTTTCTTTGGTGACAAAGAAGACCAAAACATACAGCCTAAAGAAGACAACAAAGTCATAGAGCCTACAACCAAAGCCTCCAAGAAAAACATGAACTGGCCCCAGGCCATAGAAGAACTCAAAAAGGATTTGGAAAAGCAAGTTAGAGAAGTAGAGGAAAAATTGGGAAGAGAAATGAGAAGGATGCGAGAAAACCATGAAAAACAAGTCAATGACTTGCTAAAGGAGACTCAAAAAAATACTGAAAAATACACTGAAGAAAACAACACCTTAAAAAACAGACTAACTCAAATGGCAAAAGAGCTCCAAAAAGCCAATGAGGAGAAGAATGCCTTGAAAGACAGAATTAGCCAAATGGAAAAAGAGGTCCAAAAGACCACTGAAGAAAATACTACTTTAAAAGATTTTTATTTTTAGTTTACAATGCTCAGTTCCATATAGTTTTGAGTTCCACATTTTCTTCCCCTCTCCTCCCCAAGACGGCATGGAATCCAATATATCTTCTACATATGACTTCGCATTGAACCTATTTACACAATAGTCAAGTTGTAAAGAAGAAGTATGACCAATGGAATGAATCAGGAGAAAGAAGAAATAAAACCAAAAAAACCAATAACAAACAAAAAAGAAAGAAAAACAAAGGAGAAAAAAGGGAGAGCAAACAGTGTGCCTCAATCTGCATTCATACTTCATAGTTCTTTCTCTGGATGTAGACAGCTCTCTCCATCATGAGTCCTTTGGAGTTGTCTTTGCACCTATATTGCTGAGAAGAGCAAAGTCTATCAGGATTAGTCCTCACAGAATCCATATATCTGTGGTTGTGTATAATGTTCTCCTCGTTCTGCTCTGCTCACTCAGCTTTACATCGTGTAGGTTTTTCCATGTTATTATGAAGTCCGTATTGTCCCCATTTCTTATCGCACAATAGTATTCCATTACCTTCATATACCACAACTTGTTCAGCCATTCCCCAATTGATGGGCATCCCCTTGATTTCCAATTCTTTACTACTACAAAAAAAGCTTCTATAAATATTTTTGTACATATGTGTTCTTTTCCCACTAGTGTGATCTCTTTGGTATACAACCCTAGAAGTGGTATTGCTGAGTCAAAGGGTATGAACATTTTTTATAGCCCTTTGGGCATAGTTCCAAATTGCTCTCCAGAATGTCTGGATCAGTTCACAACTCCAACAGCAATGTAACAGTGTTCCAGTTTTCCCACATCTTCTCCAGCATTTATCATTTTCCTGTTTTGTCATTTTAGCCAATCTGAGGGGAGAAATGTAGTACCTAAGAGTTGTTTTGATTTGCATTTCTCTAATCAGTAGTAATTTTGAGCATTTTTTCATATGCCTATAGATATCTTTAATTTCTTCCTCTGAAAACTGTCTGTTCATATCCTTTGACCATTTCTCAATTGGGGAATGACTTGTATTCCTATAAATTTGACTCATTTCCCTGTATATTTTAGAGATGAGGCCTTTATCAGAGACACTGGTTGTAAAGATTTTCTCCCAGTTTTCTGCTTCCCTCCTAATCTTTGTTGCATTGGCTTTTTTAATGCAAAAACATTTAAATTTAACATAATCAAAATTATCCATTTTGCATTTTGTAATGCTCTCTGTCTCTTGTCGTGTCATGAATTCTTTGCTTTTCCATAAGTCTGATAGCTAAACTATTCCTTGCTTTCCCAAATTGCTTATAGTATCAGCCTTTATTCCTAAATCATGAACCCATTTTGACTTTATTTTGGTATATGGTGTAAGATGTTGGTCTATGCCCAGTTTCTGCCCTACCATTTTCCAATTTTCCCAGCAGTTTTTGTAAAATAGTGAATGCTTAGTCCAGAACCTGTATTCTTTGGGTTTATCAAAGAGTAGATTGCTATAGTCATTGACTACTGTGTCTTGTGTACCTATCCTATTCCACTGATCCACAACTGTGTTTCTTAGCCAGTACCAGGTAATTTTGATGACTGCCGCTGCATAGTACAGTTTAATATCTGGTATGGCTAGGTCACCTTCTCTAGCATTTCTTTTCATTAATACCCTAGACATTCTAGACCTCTTGTTCTTCCAGATGAATATTATTATTATTATATCCAGCTCTGTAAAATAATTTTTTGGTAGTTCAATTTGTATGGCACTGAATGAGTAAATTAATTTAGGTAAAATTGTCATTTTTATTATATTAGCTCAGCCTAACCATGAGCAACTGATATTTTTTCTTTTATTTAGATCTGACTTTGCTTGCATGAAAAGTGTTTCATAATTATGTTCATATAGGCCCTGGGTTTGTCTTGGCAGATAGACTCCCAGATGTTTTATAGTCTACAGTAACTTTTAATGGAATTTCTTTTTCTAGCTCTTGCTGTTGGGCTTTGTTAGTAACATATAGGAATGCCAAGGATTTATGCGGGTTTATTTTATATCCTGCAACTTTGCTAAAGTTGTTTGTTATTTCAAGTAGTTTTTCTTTTTACTTGATTCTCTAGGATTCTCTAAGTAAATCATCATATCATCTGCAAAAAGTGATAATTTAGTTTCTTCTTTGCCTACTCTAATTCCTTCCATTTCTTTTTCTTCTCTTATTGCTACAGCTAACATTTCTAGTACCAAATTGAATAGTAGGGGTGATAATGGACATTCTTGTTTCACCCCTGATCTTATTGGGGATGCATGTAGCGTATACCCATTAAAATAATGCTGGTTGATGGTTTTAGGTAAATGCTATTTATAATTTTAAGGAAGGCTCCATTTACTCCTATGCTTTCTAATGTTTTTAATAGGAATGGGTATCGTATTTTGTCAAAGCCTTGTTCTGCATCTATTGAGATGATCATATGGTTTCTGCTAGTTTTGTTGTTGATATGATCAATTATGCTGATAGTTTTCCTAATAGTGAACCAGCCTTGCATTCCTGGAATAAATCCTACCTAGTCATAGTGTATTATTCTCATGATAAGTTGCTGCAATCTTTTTGCTAATATTTTATTTAAAATTTTTGCATCAATATTCATAGGGAAATTGGTCTATAATTTTCTTTCTCTGTTTTGACTCTTCCCGGTTTAGGTATTAGTACCATATTTGTGTCATAAAAAGAATTTTATAGGACTCCTTCTTTGCCTATTTTCCTATATAGTCTATAAAGTATAGGCATTAATTGTTCTTTAAATGTTTGATAAAATTCACATGTGAAACCTTTTGGCCCTGGAGATTTTTTCCTAGGGAGTTCATTGATGGCTTCCTCAATTTCTTTTTCTGAGATGGGCTTATTTAGGAATTTTACTTCCTCTTCTGTTAACATGGGCAATTTATATTTTTGTAGATATTCATCCATATCCCTAAGGTTGTCAAATTTATGGGCATACTGTTGGGCAAAATAATTGCTAGTTATTGTTTTAATTTCCTCCTCATTGGAGGTGAATTCACCCTTTTCATTTTTGATACTGGTAATTTGATTTTCTTCTTTATTTCTTTTCATGAAATTAACCAAAGGTTAATCAATTTTATTGGTTTTCTTCATAAAACCACCTCTTGGTTTTATTTATTAATTCAATAGTTTTCTTGATTTCAATTTTATTAATCTCTCCTTTGATTTTCAGTATTTCTAATTTGATATTTAATTGGGGATTTTCAATTTGTTCTTTTTCTAGCTTTTTCAGTTGCATGCCCAATTCATTGATCTCCTTTTTCTCCATTTTGTTCATGTAAGTATTTAGAGATATAAAACTTCCCTTAAGAACTGCTTTTGCTGCATCCCATAAGTTTTGGTATGTTGTCTCATTATTGTCATTGATTTGTTCTTTGGCCCACTCATTCTTTAGGATTAGATTATTTAGTTTCCAATTAATTTTTGGCTTATTTTTCCCTGGTGCTTATTACAAATAATTTTTATTGCATCATGACCTGAAAAGGATGCTTTGACTACTTCTGCCTTTCTGAACTGGATTGTGAGGTGTTTATGCTCTAGTACATGGTCAGTTTTTGAGTATGTGCCATGTATTGTTGAGAAAAAAATTATATTCCTTTTAATCCCCATTCAGTTTTTCACCTCCTTAACTTCTTTCTTGTTTATTTTGAGGTTAGATTTATCAACAGGGGGAGATTGAGGTTTTGCTGTCTATTTCTTCCTGTAACTCCCTTAACCTCTCCTCTAAGAATCTGCATGTCGTACCATGTGGAGCATATATGTTAAACAATGATATTGCTTCCTTGTTTATGGTGCCTTTTAGCAGGATGTAGTGTCCTTCCTTATCTCTTTTAACTAGATCTATCTTTGCTTTTGCTTTATCTGAGATTAGGATTGCTACCCCTGCTTTTTTTTACTTTAGCTGAAGCACAATATATTCTACTCCAGCCTTTTACCTTTACCCTGTGTGTATCCTCTTGTTTCAAATGTGTTTCTTGTAAACAGCATATTGTAGGACTATGGTTTGTAATCCATTCTCCCATCCATTTCTGTTTTATGGGAGAATTCATCCCATTCACATTCACAGTTATGATTGCTGTCTGTATGTTTTTCTCCATCCTATTTCCCCCCGTTTACGCTTTTATTTCTCCCTTTCCCCTTCCACTTCTCAACAAGTTTTGCTTTTGACTGCTGCCTTCTGCAGTTTACCCTCCCTCTTGATTCCCCTCCCTTATCTTCCCATTTTCCACTTGCTACTTCTTCTCTCCCTTCTGACCACAACCCTCCCTTTTTTCCCCTTTTCCCTCCTACTGCCTGTAGGACAAGTTAGATTTCTATACTTATCAGGGTATGTTATTCCCTTCTTGAGCCAAATCTGATGAAAGTAAAGCTCAAATGTTGCTCTTCTCCTTCCCTTCTTTCCCTCTACTATAATGTGTTTTTGTGCCTCTTCATGTGATGTAATTTGCCCTTTTCTACTACCTCCTTACCTCTTCTCCCAGAACCATCCCTTTATATCTCTATAATTATATTTTTATCATTATATCAGCTCTTTTATACTGACATCCACAGTCTATGAATATCCCTTTCTATTTTCATAATAAGTATACTATTCTCAAGATTTAATACATATATATGTGTACATATATATGTATATATACCAAACATATATAAAACAAAATAATCCTATATAAGCATCTAATTAATTAACCTTACTGATTAACTAGGGTTTTTTCCCCATTCACCTTTTTATGTCTCTCTCGAGTTTTGTATTTGGAGATAATTTTTTCCATTGAGCTCTGGCCTTTTCATCAGGAAGGTCTGGAATTCCCTTATTTCATTGAATGTCCATCTCCTTGCCTGGAAAATTTTGCTCAGTTTTGCTGGGTAGTTGATCCTTGGTTGTAGTCCAAGCTCCTTTGCCTTTCAGAATATCATATTCCAATTTCTCCTGTCATTTAATGTAGAAGCTGAAAGATCCTGTGTGATCTTGACTGTATTTCCATCATATTTGAATTGTTTCTTTCTAGCTGCTTGCAATATTTTCTCCTTGACCTGGTAGTTCTGGAATTTGGCTATAATATTTCATGGAGTTTTCAATTTGGGATCCTTTTCCAGGCATGATTGATGGATTCTTTTGATGACAGTTTTACCCTCTGGTTCTAGGACCTCCAGGCAATTTTCTTTAAGGATTTCATGGAAGATACTGTCCAGGCTCTTTTTTTCATCATAGCTTTTAAGTAGACCAATAATTCATAGATTGTCTCTCCTGGATCTATTTTCCACGTCAGTTGTTTTTCCAATCAGGTATTTCATGTTTTCTTCTATTTTTTCATTTTTTTAGATTTTGTTTGACTGATTCTTGATGTCTCATAGAGTAATTAGCTTCTACTTGCACAATTCTAATTTTTTGTGTTTTGTTTTCTTCCTTTGTCTTCCCTATCTCTTTTTCCATTTGGTTAATTTTACTTTTCAATGAGACATTTTCTCTGTTTATATTCTGATTTTCCTTAACCAATTCCCTGATTTTACCTTTTAAAGATTTGTTTTCCTCAATGAATTTTTTTTTCCATTTTTTCCGTTTTTTTCTTTTACCTCCCTAATTTGGCTTTTGAAGTCTTCCTCGAGTTCTTCCAGGAACGCTTTTTGGTCTGGAAACCAGTTCACTTTCCCTTTTGAGGTTTCAGATGTGGGTGTAGTGTCCATGCTGTCCTCTTCTGAATTGGTAATTTGGTCTTCCCTGTCTCCATTATATGAATCAATTGTCTTTGAAAGGTTCTTACAATTCTTTTTCATGGTGTTTTTTTTTTCCTTCTGGTTTCTGAAGTGGATCTCTGTTTCTGAGGCTCAGGAGGCTCTATTCCAAGTTTCTTCTGTTGGGATCTAGCTTTATGTGCTATGGCCTCTGGTTTCATGAGGTGTTAGGGAGTGGTGGTCTGCCTGCTGGGGGGCGTCTCCTCTTCCCCAGGACTGCTGTACAGAATGGGTGGTCTCAGCTCTTGTCTGTGTTGGTGTCTGCCACTTCCCCTGGCTGTGCAAAGCCAAGTGTGGGGCCCTGGTGTTGACATTAGTTAGCTCCGCCCCCTGGGACTCAGTTACTCTTGTTGTTCTGCTAAGGTGAGGGCTGCTGGGACACCTCTCTTCCTGCACTAGTCTCCTTCCACCACAGGAAAGGTCTCTGCCCCACTTCTCTCTCTACTGAAGCCCCCCTTCTGGCTCCTGTTTTCTTCCTGAGGTTTTATTCTCTGGGTTTATTCAAGGGAGGGATATGAGCTGTTTTACCTGCACATCCTGGCTACGAAGGCAAGTTTCAAACCTTTAGACTGTGGGTTGGAGGCCTCTGGGCTAGCTGCTCCCGTGCTTGCAGGCTCTGCACTCTGACAGACTTCTGTCCTGGGCCCAGAGGCCTGGGGCTCAATCACAGCTGTAGCCTGTACTTCCACCCTGGGCCTGTTCCTGCTCTGGTGTTTTGCTCACCCAGCGCTCTCCCAGACCCGCAGGCTGGCCGGATTCCTTTGCTGTTCCCGGGTGGTTTGGTCTGGTGCCCTTGTGTTTGCCTGGGGTTGGAGGCCCCTGGGCTAGCTGCTCCCACAGTTGTAGGCTCTGCTCTCCAACAGACTCCCATCCTGGGCTGGGAGGCCTGGGCCATTCAGTTTCTTAATATATAATATGAGCAAAATATTACCTAGACAACCTATCCCACAAGGTTCTGTGGTTTCTGCTTTGTAAAGGCTAACTTGTTTGCTCTGCAAATGTGAATTATTGTTCGACCTTTCTTATAACACTGATGCCTGAGGACCCAACCTTTGCCATGTGCCTTATGCTATTATGTATGTATGTATGTTATCTCATCTGATAGACTGCATATTCCATCAGGGCAATGAAAATACCACATTTATCTGTTCCTTGTAATATCTAGAAAAATGAATTGCAGTTATCCCTTCTGCATCACGACTTTACCCATCGCAGTTTCATTGTATCATGGATTGACAGAAGAAATTAAATGGGAGTTTTGGGGAAGTTTTGCAGAATCCACAGAAGACTCATGAAGGCCAGTACACTACACAGAAAAAAAAAGTTTAGCATGAGAAATGCATAAATGTATATGTATAAAATTGTATAATATCAATATATTTTATCTTTTAATACCAAAATTATTCAGACTTCTTCTCTGGTACAAAGGGAGGGCAAAAAGTTCTATGCAGATTTTCAGGATCACTGGGGTGCCATGCCTCTAATCCCTCTGATGTGGAAGTGATTACATAAAATGCAAGTCTGATCATGTCATGTGTCATATGATAAACTCTCATGCCTCCGTTTTGCCAACAGAATTATATATAAATTCTGTTAGTTAACTTTTAGGGAGGCCAGGAGGCATGGTGGATAGAGTACTGGGCCTGGAGTTAGCAAGACTCATCTTCCTGAGTTCAAATCTGGCCTCAGACACTTACTATCTGTGTGACCCTGAGCAAGACGTTAAACCCTGTTTTCCTCAGCTTCTTCTTTAGTAAAATGAGCTGGAGAAGGAAAAAGGCAAAAAATACTCCAGTACCTTTGCCAAGAAAACCTCAACCAGAGTCATGAAGAGCTGGACATGGCTGACCAAGTTACATTTGAATACCTTAACACTCTAGACCTAAACTGCTCTTCTGGCTTTCATGTACATTTCTTATCTTCCCATATTCAGTTGCCTATCCAACAACGCAGCAACATTGCATTTTCCATCTCTATGTCTTTACATGGAATTTCTCTGTCCTTAGAACACACCCCCTGTCTACTTCCACCTCTTAGAATACCAGCCTTCTTTTAATGCTCAGCTAAATTGTCACCTCCTCCAAGAGGCCTTTCTAGTCCCTTACAATGTCTTCCCCACTAAGGCAACTATTTGTCTGCTTTATATTTATGATTTGTATGTTGATTTATATATGTTATCTTCTCCATCAGCATGAAGTTTCTTGAAGACAGGAATTGCTTTTGCTTTTTCTTTGCATCCACATAATTAACAATAATGCTTGGCATATAAATAATGATATAATGCTTATTCATTGGTTGACTGAATGGATGTGGGAAGATTTTTAAGATACAGATCCATCTTGTGAAAAGTCTTGATTTACTAACTTAACTGTTTGATTCATGCCCATATCATTCAATTTTCCTGGTAGTTGGGGGGAAGCAAAACAAAATAAAAATATAAACACCACATTGTGTGTGGTTCAGACCTCAAGGTCTATAAGAGTCTCAGATAAAAAAGAAAGATAATTATTTTTTCAGGGCAAACATCAGGCTTGAAATGGATCTCAAATGTGATTATTTGGAAAGTGGAAGGGCAATTATTTCCATCTTGGAGATGGACAGAACAAGGAAGATTTCAGGGAGGATGAAATGAGAATGCTTTTTTATGTCCCTGTGCGTGTGTGTGTGTGTGTGTGTGTGTGTGCGCATGTTCTTGCATGAAAGAGAAATAAAGGGGAAGGAAAAAAAAGTTAAGCAGATTGGTCCAGGGGAAGTTGGGGGATAAGTTTGTATAAGAAAGGTTTAGATAGATCAACTTAATCTCCTTACCTACTTCCTTCTCTCCCTTCCTCCATCAAGTTGATGGAGAGAGGGAGGTCCTTGAATGCCAGGATAAGACATTTGTTACATTGGGATGTATAATTCATTCAAAATTCCAAAACAAGTATGTAAGCACATATGTGACATCTATGATACTCTCATTCCCTGGTCTGAAAAGTCAATTAGTCCCACATCCCACCTGAGCCATCTGACTCATCTCGTTTATAAACTCAGGGTTCTTCTCAGGAAGTATCTGCATAAAAACTAGATCCTGCAAGCTTCTGACTTTAATACTGGGTTTTGATTAGTGGGTTAAGAAAAAACAAAAACAAAAACTAAACAACAAAAGTCTTCCTTTTCTTACCCTGAAGTTACCCAAGAGAAATGAAGACTCAAGTAAGTACCTAGCATAGTCTGACCTTATTACTATTTGTCCTAATAATGAGTTTAAAGTAAGGATCCACTTTTCTAGAGACTATTCTCATTTATTGGTATCATCTAAATCTTACCCACCCTTCAAGAGCAAATTCAGTCTCTACGTCCTCAATGACAGGCCATGGACAACGGAAATAGTACTGGTCTGTGGAGTCAGAAGATTTGAGTGCCTGTTTCACATCTAATACTTATTAGCTTATTAGAAGGAAACTCTTAGTTTCCTTCTCTATAAAATGAAGATAAAATATTAGTATTACATACTCTCCAGAGTTGCTGTGAGAAAATAGCTTTCTAAGTTTTTAAAACCTTATAGACTCTCACCCTGTTTCCTATTCCTGCTTCTCGCTTCCTACCTACTGAATTCCTATGCATCCTTTTTTAAAGTTCAATTCAAGTTTCAATCCTTATGGAAGCTCCCCACTCCCATCACTTTCCCACATTAGTAATAATTATGCCCCTCATACCTCAAAAGGCTCTTTATGTCCTACTCAAATATATTTTCCATATAATATTGTGCTTTATAGATATATTTTATCTTATCACCTATATATTGTAAGCTCCACGAGGGTAGAAACTCCTTATTTTGGATTTGTAAAACCATAGATTAAGAGAGATAGGGAAACTTAGAGGTCGTTATTCTAACCCCCTCATTTTATGGATGAGGAAGCGAAGACCCAAAGAGATTAAGTGATTTGCCCAAGTTTAAAATCAGAGCAAGAATTTGAACCCAGGTACTCTGACTTTAAATTGAACCTCCTTTTCACTGAACTCTTCAATACCTGGCACAGGACCCTGGGTATACTGTGTTTGAAATGGTTGTTGAAAGAAGGAGCGTATTTTGTTATTACGAAGTCTTCCCCAACCACCCCAACCTCAGATCACATTGATCTTTTGTCTGCTGAAGCTTTTATTTTTTTTGTCACTCCCATGGCTCTGGCCAAATACAACCTTACATAGTGTCTTAATTCCCCTGACTGAATTGTAACCAGTAGCTGTGCCTTGCGTATCATTGCATCTCCGCTAGTGCTTAACATAGAATTCTGCATGTAGCAGGCACTTTACACATGCTTGTGGATTGATTAGACGTGTGTAGTCAGAGGAAGAAGCTTGGGGTTTTCCAATGTTTAACTGATGTTTCCCTGACTGCATTTGTTGGGCTCTTCTAAAAAGATTGATCAGCTTCCATTGGGGATTGCTAACTGTTCTGGTTGCTTATTCGTACACTGTAAGATGGGGTGGCAGACTCTGCCCCATCCTTCCTCCTTTACCATGATAAGGAGAAATGTGGTCTTAGAAATGAGCCCCTTTGAACTATCTAAAAGAAAAATCCTTTCTAAATCTGACGTACTATTCACAACTACAACCCTCAAGGCTTACTTTTGCTTTGAAACTTCAAATCCACCAGGTTCTGGGGCTGTGTTGGACTGACAAATCATATCCCTGTCTCTTTTCTCAGTAGTTTCTGATCTGATCTGTGGTTGCTCAGAATCTGATGGGGATATGGAGGTGGAGGGGTGGGGCTGGGGAATAGTATGTTAGAGAGTAAAGTGAAGGTGGTATAGACTGTTTCCCAGTATCTATTAAGAAGTGTATGTTTTACGTAAGAAAAGATTGAATGATTCTTGAGGGAGAGGACTTTGTTTCTAAATTTTTGTTTGTTTGTTTTAGAAAGGATAATAGAAGCTAATAACTTTCCGTGGCACCATGGAGAAATAATTTTATCACTCTGACCCTCAGTTTCCTCAGTTGTAAAATTAAAAAAAAACTCACACACTCTCGACATTCATAAAGAAAAATGCAGCAGGCACATGCATAGTATCTGCATGGGCTACACCTCTTTTGGTCCATAGCCATATTTGTGTCATGTCAATATATTTGGAGTTCCATAGGATTGCTGTAGGTATGAGCTAGAAGGTATATTTCATAGCCCTGTTATGATCAGACCTGGCTAACAACACTGGATTCTCCAGATTGATTGGGGCCAACTCCAGCCTAGTCAAAGGACTGACTGAGTCCTGAAGGCAATGAGCTAAGGCTTAATGCCTGAACACCCTGGCAGTCAAGGCCACTGCGTGGAATCTTCTTGGATGAGAGAAGGTACAGCTGGCAGACATCATGGCAGCTCCAAACACTCCAACTGAAAAGTTGGATGCAGAGAAGGTCTACTCTGGAGACCTGCCAGTGCCTGAGAAATGGGAAGATTATCTGAGAAGGAAACTCAGCACAAGAGCTGTCTATTCCTACTACCTGAGCCAACGTAAGACATGCCCTGGAAAACAATGCACATAATCTATTGTTCTAGTTCACAGTCTTTTTGAGAATACTCTTACGGTGTTATCTTCTATGTGGAAAAGATTATATGAACTAATAAAAAAAATAGGATGAGCAGGAAAACAATTTCAACCATGACCACAGTAATGAGAGGGGAAATAACTTTGAAAATCCTTAGAACTTTTATTGATGAAGCAACCAATCATAACTTCAGGGGACTGAGGAGGAGACATTCTTGCTACCTCCTGGTGGATTAACAACAAACTAGGTGCACAAGACAAGGCAATCATTCTCACACGTGGCCAAAAATTTCTTTTGTTTTGCACATACATACATACATACTATACATATGTATGTATATATATATGTGTGTATATACATATTCATATATTTAATATAAGACTGCACTTCTCAGGAAGATGGGTAAAGGAAAAAATAGGTTAGTGGGTAGTCATAGATATAAAAAAGAGCATTAATAAGACATTTGTTTTAAAATGCACAGAACAAAAATAGTGAAATTTAGAATGGGGCACATATAGAACAATTCTGTTAATCTTATGTATCCATATGCATGTGATCACACATACACACACACACATATATATATACATATATATATGTATTTTGAAACAAATTTTATACAATAAAAGCTCATACTTTTTATATTCCTTTCCTTCATTTTAGAATCTTGAAGGAAGACAGGGATTCTCTGAGGTGGAGCTGAAGAGTAAGGGGATTTCAGGCTTAGTGTACACCTTGTATAAAGGCATGGTGATGGGGGAGGAGTAGCACATGTAAAACATAGCAACAAGTCAAGTTCTGCAGGACCATAGGAGAATAATGAAGGAGACCATGAAGGACAATGAAGGACAATAGTGTATCATAAAGCTGGAACTATAGGTTGAAAGCAGATCCTGAAAGATGTTCAACATCAAACAGAGGAATTTTATTATATTTTATTTATTTTTCATCTTAGAGATAATAGGGAGTCACTGTGGTATATACTAAGCACACTGACATCAGGATTGTGCTTTAGGAATGATCGCTTCAGGAAAAATGTTGAGGATGATTTAGAGAGGGAAAGATGAGGCAGATAAACCAATTAGTTGTTTAGTTGTTGTTGAGTTGATTTTTTTTCAGTTGTGTCTGACTCTTCATGGCCACATTTAGGATTTTTTTGGCAAAGATGTAGGAGCGGTTTGCCATTTCCTTCTCCAGTTCATTTTACATATGAGAAAACTGAGGCCAACAGGGTTAAGTGACTTGCACGTGGTCACATAGCTAATAAGTGTCTGAGGCCTGATTTCAACTCAGGGAGTTCAAACCAGGGTTCTAACCACTGTGCCCTCTAGCTACCAACCAGTTAGCATGCTGTTACAGTAGTTTAGGGATGAGGTGATAAGGGCATAAATTAAGGTAGTGGCTGTGTGAATAGCAAAAAGAGGACAAATTGAAAGATACTTTGGAGATTTAATCAATAAGACTTTGCAACTAATATTTGTGCAGTGAGGGAGAATGAGGATTTTAGGAACTAGAGAATACCTTGCAAAGAATTTCTGTAGCTCCCATCTACCACTATTTTGAGGGGAGAGAGAGAGAGAAAGGAGAAAGAGAGGGAGAGAGAGAGAGGGAGAGAGAGAGAGAGAGAGAGAGAGAGAGAGAGAGAGAGAGAGAGAGAGAGAGAGAGTTTAGGAATGAGACCTTGTAGGAGGTGTTGGGATATCCGAATGACACATTTGTAAGTCTGAAGTGCACAAGATAGAAAACCAAACTGAATATGCTGAGACCTAAACCAGAGGAGTCACTAACTGTAAGTCTCATTATCTAGTCCATAAATTGAAATTCTTGGCTTTGAGGGGGATTGTCATTGAGACTTTGTAGGGAGTTCAGTTGTGAATATGGATGGACAACAGTATGGTGACATACCCTGATCAGTGCAAATTTGGATACAACCATGTTGGTAGTGGCCCAATCTAAGTTCAGTTTGGTATGGTATACATTTCCCTCAAAGAATATCGATGTGCTTACAGATAATCTATCTCATAAGGCCCACACATTAGAAAACTCAGACATGTTTCTGTGAAAGAGTGATGGATTTGGATTCAGAGATACTGAGTTCAAATTGTACCTCTGATACTACCTGTATGACTTCAGCAAACCATTTTATTTTCTTGGGCCTCATTTTACTAATTTCTAAAATGGCAGTATTATACTAGACCTATAAGGACCATTTCTGCTCTAGAACAATGATTTTATGATCTGTGACTAAAATGAGCATGGTTTGGAGTCCAAGGTAATGGGTTCAAATTCTGGCCTGCCACTTCATATACTCAGTTTGACTTTAGCTCACTAGGCCAAGTCTTTCACCTTTCCTTTTGCCATAAATGGCCTGGACCTCTTCATCTCATGAGTAAACTTTATTCTTTCCAGTTATCATAGGGTCATAGATTCGGAAATGAAAAGATTTTTATGAATCATTGTGTCTAATACCCTTATTTATATGTGTACATATGCATGTACACATATGTGTGAATAAGTATGCATATATATCTATATCTATATATATATATATCAACATAGCTATATATCTATGTGTATATGTATATATCAGAAGAACAAACCGAGACCTAGGAAACCCACTGGGAAGCCTAGTAAGGCCTAAAATAAAATATAATGTTATGTACTATGTTTTTACATGTGACCTGTATGCTAACTCTACTGTCTACAGTGGTCTAATGTTTGATGCTTTGCTCAATTTTATATTTTCATGGATAAATGGATCAAAGGGAGGCATGTGACTGATACGTGTACTTTTCTGGTTTTCAGACCCCATTCCAAATAAGTGGAAATCATCTAAGGTCATTTAAACCCAGTTTGTACCAGGCGAGCAAATTGCAAAAAGAACATGCATTAAAAAGTAAAATATTTACACTAAATTATTAATAAACAAAGAAAACAATCTCACCACCCATAGCCTCAGGATTAGGTTCTCGTGCCTGAACAAATAATATGTTGGAAAGCAGTTTCCTCTCAAACTCATGCTTCAGTGTGAGGGAGAGTATGGCAGAGTGTGTTTTGCATGGCCGGGGTGAAATTGGAATCTATCCATACAACATCTGCATCTCTGCTTGGTAAATCTCATGGATAATGACCCTCTCAGTCAAAGCAGGAAGCCCTTCCACTGTCTCACTTCTCAGCTTTATCTCAGCAGGCAGAAAATAAGTTTGCTTGCTGCTGCTTTGCTTTGGGTCTTGCCATGACTGTCTTCTTCATGTGGTTCTCCTTCCTTTTCCACCATCATATTGTGACCCTTGCCTGCCCAACATTTAGGCACAGCACCTTATAGGAACTGAAGTTTCAGTCTGCCTGCAATGGGGCCCATCTTTTAGGGTATAAAGCCTTATGGGAATTATGAGTCCTAAATAGATGGTCTTGTGCCTGCTGCACAGCATTCTAGGAAGTGTAGTCTTGTCCTCATCCAACTGTTGTTACACATGAGTGTCATTATCTAGACCATGGGTGCTTGAGGCTTTAGGTACTGGAATACCTAACAGATCAGGATCAGAGCTGGCCCCAAGCAGTGGCAATGATCATGGTGTTCTCACCCTTCCCTCCACCCATGTAAACGCCATCTCCATCGCTTGGGTTTCATAGAGCTGATCTTTCTACTATTAGTCAGGCCTTCCCTTGGATTTGAAAGCTTTGGGCATCCCAGAATCTCCTAATAAAATGAAAATCACATTGAAAAGTCACCACTTTAGGAGGACACATTCATTTCATTTCTCTGTTTGTTCCTTCTCTTATCTGTCTCTTGTAATGGTATGCTACCAATCTTCATTTTCTTTCTCCACTCTAAAAATCTAAGCCATTGCTATGGTCCTTGTCATTTTCCACATCCATGCCCTCCTTCAGACATTGCCAACACCCTCAGTTAGTCCCAGATTGGATTGTTGTGATGCCCACTTTTCAGGCAAACACTTCTCTGATCTGCCAGATCTGTTTTCCTAGTAGTGACTACCCACAGCCTACAAAATAAAGTCTAAATTCCTCAGAATAGCACTTAAGACTTTGTTTCTTTGGGGCTCAAACCTAATTTTCCTGTTTTTTCTCCTAGCATTCTCTTTCCATCGTGCCCCTCCATTCCAGCCAAAGTGCTCGTCGTCTTATCTAATCCAGCATCCTGGATTTTGCCACTTATTGCCTTTGCTCCTGATATTCAAATGCCCCTTTTCCAATCTTTACTTGTTTGTAACGGTGCCCCAAATTCTAGGCTCAGCTCAAATGTGACTCTCTCAATGAAGCTATGCTCAATCTCCATTCCTCATTTCAGCTGGGAATGTTGCCCCGGTTGCAAATGAACTTTTTTTTTTGAACTCATATCACAGTTTGTTTATATCTCTTCCATTATACTCATTACTTTTTTTCTAATTCAATATAGTCCCTTTGCTTCTCAATTAAGTGCCATTACATTTTACAGATATTTCTTAATATGTGCAGTGCGTACTGGTTATATATCTTTATTGGTGGAAGGAGTTTCCATTATATTAAGTTCCCTATATTGATTAAATAATAAGTCTGGTCAGAAAATATAAAGTGAAAGGTGCTGAGGGGTTCTAAAGGTTAAAAAAATAAACTACAGTGCTCAAACGACCAAGAATCTTACTTTTTTACTGCAGTGGTAACACACTTATTGCAGTCAGGAGATATGGTTTGGAACTTTAATTTTTGCTGCTTACTTCCTGTGTGGCATTGGTCCAGTCTGTTGACATCTCTGATCATACATCTGAACTTTGCTTTCTTCCTTTTTAAAAAAAAATGAGAGAAATGGAATGGATATCTCAGAAATCCTTTCTGACTAATTATTCCAGTGCAACAGTTTCCTGGATGCTATCTCGCTCCAGTCACACTCATAGAGCTTGTCTCCTGAAGGATGGCTACCCCCAGTTCCAATGTATTCTTTATGTCCATACCCCTAATATGATTACTTACTTGCCCATGCCAGTAACTTTACCTTGCAAACAGGAAGTGTGAACACTTTCATTACAAGCTGATACTCTTCTACTTTTAAACTGTCCTTTTCTGCTATTCATCCTCATCTGTGAATGTGGAGAAAGAAGGCACCAGCTTAAACCCATTGTCTTTGCCAATTCTCTTGTGTAGTTCACATGCAGATCTACCACTCAAAGCTTGTCACTCTTAAAAGGTATGAATGAACTAATCAGAATCTAAAAGCAGAACCCTTACAAGGTGAAAATTCTGCCCCTCGAAATCTCAAAGGGGTTATATTTAACTGTCTCTGTTTTAGACCCTTTATATCTTATGATTTTGTCAAGGGACCCAAGGACTCAGTTGATTGGGGTCTCCTGATTAACCTCATGTTTTAGTTATTTCTCCGTGTTAGAAAGGATTCATTGGTAAGAGAGGTCAAACATAGTAGTGTGAGTCATTCAAGGAAGATATAGAGATATCCAGCTAGTGGAATCAGGAAAGGTTTCAAAGCGATAGAGCCTGAATTAATTAGACTTTAGAAAAGGGGGAAGGATGTTAATAAGTGGGAGGTAGAGAATTCCCTCTGAGGCATGGGGGAGCTGTTTGGACAAGGGCGTGGAAATGGGAGAAGGTAGTAAGAGGTGAAGGAAGAGTATGGCTATAGAATACGATCAGCAAAGAAGAGCAGTTTTAAATAAGACTAGAAAGGTAGGTTGAGCTAGAACATGGAACGCCCTCAATGCCAAAATAAGGAAGTTCCATTCATTAGGCAATTAACATTTTTTTTAGGGTATGTGTGCTGTGACCAGACCTGTGCATTCGGAACCTTATTTTGGCATTGGTGTAAACAAGGATGGAGCTGTGGACTCAGAAGATGTGGATCACCAATCAGGAGACCATACTGAGAGTCCAAGCATGAGGAGTCATTGTGTAGGAGAGACAGCTGTGGTGGTGTGGTAGGAGCACTTGACTTGAAGCCAGAGAAGCTAAGCTTGAATCTCAGCTCCATTATTACTTGTGTGAACTTGAACAAGTCACTGCCCTCTCTGAAGTTCAATTTTTTACTCTGGAATGGAAGGAAGGAGGATTAGCTGATCTCTATCTCTTCAAAGTCCAAATCCCATGACATATTAATATCATATGTTGTGTTATATTTTTATTCATTTTGTTGTACATTTTAAATAGGAGAGTTTTGCTGGGTTTAGGGCCCTAAACCTCTTGTTTTGGAGATTAAAAAAAAACTGAGGAAGAGGGAGGCCTTTTTGGATCAATATCTACTAGGTCTCTTCCAGTTATCCCTTCCCTTCTCCATCCTCTCTGATGAAATTCCAATATGAAATGACACACATAGATTCAATCACGAACCGTGATAGGTTTCTTCTGCCTTTTCCTGCCAAATCTGGATTGTAGAACGACATTGTCTCACCCACCTTCATCTCCAGGGTTCCAAAGAAGTTGTTCAAGCAAATAGCATGACGTGGCTGATCATAGTCAATGAACTGCATCCAAACAGAATTCTTTTCTATACCTGCTTTGGTAACTGCTGCCCTACTGCCAAGCCTGCACTGTCTCTTCCCTTCATCTGAGACTCTTTCTTCTTCCCTGACTTTGCTTTAATTAACACCATAAATGAAGCTGCACATGAAATGCACATCCATACACTATGGCCCAGCTGCTTTTCTGGAGCTTTTGGTATTTCTCTGTCTCTGCTATAAGACAGAAACTGTGAAATCTTAAGTCAGCTTTGCACCAGGTCCTGGAACCCACTGAGCTCAAGGCTTTCTACTAACATGGAATGCAAAATCTCCCCTTCCCCCCATACCCTTGTATTAGCATACCTAGTTTAAGAAATAAACATGGAAAGACCTACTAAAATCAGAAAGACATTGACTCTGTAACTTTATGGCTTCGGTTAAACTTGTGAATAATGAATCTTGTCAATTAGAGGTGACTGGAAACCTCTCTCTGCCTTTAGGCAGAGATCACCCCAGACACTTCTGATGTTCTCAGTTCTTTTGTATGAGGTCTTTTTTGATAACAACATCCTTCTGTAGAGTATGTTTAGGTTTGCAAAGTGCTTCCCTGGGAGTTAGGTAGGGGCAGCTGGTGGTTCAGTGGGTGAAATGCTAGGCCTAGAGTTGAAAAGACCTGAGTTTAACTATGGCCTCAGACACTTACTTACTAGGTGACCTGAGATAAATCACTTAACCTCTGTTCACCTGTTTCCTCAACTGTAAAATGGGGATAATAGCACTTACTTCACAGATCTGCTGTGCAAATGAAATAATATTTGGAAAGTGCTTAGCACAGTGCTTTGGTACACAGTAGGTCCTTAATAAATTCTTATTTCCTTCCCTACATGTATTAGCTCCTTTTAAACTGAGTCATCAGAAGATTTAGTGACTGTGCAGGGCCACACAGCTAATAAGGGTCAGAACCAGCAATCAAACCTAGAATTCTCCTTTCTCCAAGTACATTGCCCTTTCTACTCAACCATTTGATGGAAAAGGACTCCTCAGTCTACTCAATCACCACTCCTATGTTCTAACTACTTTTTTCCTACTCAATCACCACTCCTATGTTTTAACTACTTTTTTTAAACCAAATGAGATTATCTATCTATCTATCTATCCATCCATCCATTTATTTATCTATCTATTGAAAGTTCTTCGAAAACCTTTAAGTGTTATATAAATGTGGAAGAGCTATTATTACCATCAATCCTGCCTTTCTTTTGCCTGACCTAAATCTTTCCTAGTATTTTTGTTTGTTTTAGGCCCTTTATTCTTAGTGTTGTATTACATAAAACATCTTCTATTACTGATATACTGAGAATGAAGTGAAGGAGGATGTGAGGAAAAGCAAAGCAAGGGAACAGATTTCTTAAATTCCAGACAGGGTCCCTTTCTTTAACTATCTCAGCTTTTAAAGACTTTATTTGGCACAGGTCCTTCCCTAGGTCTATCAGCCTTGGACATGATGGCGGTTGAATTTAGACATGGGAGACACTGGAATAGGACCACTCAGCATGGCGTGCCCACATCAGAGAAGGTGCTGTGCTGTATGAGCAAAGCAGAATTGAAACAGATCAAAGGAAACACAGGATGCACAAATTTGGAGTATCCACCCCAAATGTTCACACAGACTACTTGTGCCTGACCTGTGGTAGAGCATTCTGAGTTCATATTGGTCTGATCAGCCACAGTCAGACACATCGAAACTTGACTCAAGCATAGTGATGTAATTTTGGTTCTTTTTGAGAATGAAGGACAACAACCAACCAACCAAGTTGAATATAGAACCAATTGATTCTAGGGACTACCTTTATTACCATGGATTTGTGTTTTGTTATAGGTTTTTTGTTTGTTTTTTTTAAGTTTCTGCTCTCAATAAGCATTGATTTCTGTCATAACCTCTCTCTGTGTCTGTCTGTCTCTCCCTCTCTTTTGTTCATTTCCTCCCTCTCTTTTCCCCTCTTTGCCCTCTCATGTTTTCCTCTCCTAGCTTCTTTCTCTTTTGCTCTATTTCCCTTCTCTACCTTCCATAATTCCCAGTTTTGTTTTGTTTTGTTTTGTTTTCCCCAGAGATTAGAGATGATCCAGAGCTCTCCCACTAAACTCTAGCTGAGGGTTCCGGCTAATGGCTCCAGCTGCATTTTGACTTCCTTGTTAGTGGGGAACCTGGAGGGGGCCTGTGGTGCCCAGGAAAATTCCCTCTACTTTGGGAATCCAAGAAGAACATGAAAGAGCTTGAGGAAAGCCTGAAAGTTTTAACTATCACTGAAAGACAGCCAGGAGGACTGAGTTACTTTCTTGAAGTTATGAAAAAAAATGAATTTTTTCTCAAAGTCTGCTCTAAGTAGGGAAAAGGAAATGGTCAGACAGGCATCTCCTGACATGGAGATGCCGGGCACTGTTTGTGCCTGTTCTGGCTGTGTGTGGAGCTCAACGCTGTGCACAGATCTTTTGAGAACAAGACCTTTACTTATCAGTCATCTCTACAGCTCCTCTCGTGCTGCTTATTGTGAGGCCCATATACTTCCCCTATCAATTCAGCCAGGCCTGGCTTTTGTAGGAGCACCATTCTTTTCTCACTGTTATTGTTAGCCTAGAATTTTCATAATGAATTTGGAGCCAAACAGAATAGTTTTCAAGGAGAGTAGAGCAATGGGCCTTTGTACCCTCTCATTTTAGAGCCAAACAAAGAGTTCAGAGAAGCTGATAAAACAGATTCAGCAATGGGAGTTGTGCTCTTTCATCATTACACATCGGCACAAAAGAGACACTTCAGAGCAACAGAAAAAATGCCAAAGCAAGTGCGGCAACATATTGGGCACCACAGACGTACAAGTTGTCCCTAATATCAGTGCATAGGTGATCTATGTATGGTATGTGGCTATGTGATCAGCCCTTCGAGTAGGCAGAAGAAGGGACTTCAAAAACTCCCTCAGAAGCCCATGAGGGGGCCTCAAAATCCAAACTTTGGTGTTAGTCATTAAAGGCCTTTCAGAGACACAGATTTTTTTTTCTTTCTTTTTTTAATGAAGAAAGGTATGGTTACCTGGGAGAAAGAACATATTAGTAAATAAATAAATAATCAGAACCGAGTTAATTGGACTGTCCTCTTTTCACTCTAGAGAGTGAGAGCCACAGAAGAAACAAAGGATAGGCATGTTTTAATATAACCGAGTAGAGTAAGATCTCAAACATTTATTCCCCAACACTTGTAAGAATCTTCTTCAAAAAAAATTCCCAATCTGCAGTTATCCAAACTGCATTCAACATCCAGCCATTGGGAATTCAATACCTCCTGGAGGAATCTATTCAATTTGAGGACTCCTCTTACTTTCAAGAAATCTTTCCTTATGTTCAGTTGAAACCCACAATCCTGCAACTGTCATACAGCCACTTTTAGTTTTTTTTTTCCTTCTGGGGCCTTGCAAAGCAAAACTAATCTCTTTTCTATAGGTGGAGCCTTAAGTTAATTGAAGAAGGCAACCATATTTCATCACTAGGTCCCACCCCACTCCCACTCTTCTCCCATATGTAGACTCAACATCTCTCTCTCTCTCTCTCTGTCTATCTATCTATATACATACATATACATATATATTTATGCATATCTGTATATATACACACATGTATATATATATATACACGTATGTATGTGTATATATACGTGTGTGTGTGTATATATATATTTAACAATCTTTTCCGGCATAGATTTATTTACTTATTTCTAATTTGCCTTCCTCTGGTTTCAGTGCAGCTTCTAATAGATTTTCAAAAGTGTGGTATGCAGAATTGAACAAAAACCCTCAAATTTGGTCACCAGTGCTGAGTACTGCAAGACTCTCTGTCTCATCTTTTTGTTCTAGAGACTGATGCTTCTATTAATGCAGACTGAGATCATATTAACATGTTTTGATGCCATGTCATCCTGCTGACACATTGAACTTGAAGTTCATTAAAGCCTCAAAATCTTTTTTTTATATGAACTTTTTTCCAACCGTTTTCCCTCCATTCTAAACTTGTGAAGTTGACATTTTGAAACCATATGGAGAATATGACATTTATCTCTATTGACATCTAGTTGGCTTAAGTCCAACCTGTCAAGATCCTTTTGGATCCATATTCTGTCATCTGATGTATTTGTTGTACTTCCTAGCTTCAGAACATTAAAAAATATACACATTCTATCTATGATTTTATTCAAGTCACTGATAAACATTTTGAATGAAATAATACCAAGACAAAGGGCTGGAGCTCTCCACTAGAGATATTTTTAAAGTCATTAAATAATACTTTTAAGATGCGGGATTTTAATTAGTTACAAAACCAACCAAAATACACTATCTTTCAATGTACAACTCTCTGCCCTATTCCTAAGGATATAATAAGACAGTCTGTCAAATTTCTTGAAGAAGTTCAGATGTAGAATGACCACTATATATTCAGGTCTATAAGTATGGTAACTGTTAAAAAAGAAATGATAGTAGTTTGGTATGATTTCGTAATGAACCTGTGCTGGTTTGTTTTGATCACCTTACTTTCTCAAACCACCCCCTTTAATATTACATTCCAGAATTTTAATAGAAATGGTTCCTTCCTTATCCTAGGCTTCTTCTCCAATCCATCCTCTACACTAGTGCCAACTAACTAGTTTATCTATGGTTATGTTTTATACATATTAAATCATATTACATATTAAATACCTTTTGTAAACATTAAATGTCATGTACCTTCCAGTGATTCCCATTTTCTACTGATCAAAGTCCATCCACCTTAACCTGACATTGGTGGAACTCTATGGCCTGAAGTTGACTTTTGTCTCTACTTTATTTCCAACTGCTCCCTACATGAACCTGCCCATCTGTGCAAACTTGTCTGTTCAATGATTTTGAAGATATTCTAGCTATTTTCTCACCCAATTATCCCTGCCTAGAATCTTCTTACTCCTATATTCTGATAATCCAAATTCAAGGTAGAACCTGAATCCTTTCTTTTCTATGAAGGCCCCTGTCTCTGTCCCAAACTACAGTGAATGCTCTCTCCTTCAAACTCCTTACTTCAAAGACAGTTAATGTTTATACTACTCATTTTGACCATAAAATGTTAAGAAGCCTTCCTGCTTAATCCTCTCAAATCATGTGCCAGATTGGGGAAGTGGATTTTTATGAAGAGTAAAGGACCCTCTTGATTCAAAATTAACTTATTCCTTAAAAACATGGGGAAACCAATTAATCACACTTTCCACATCTTTACAAAGAAATGATCAGCTAGAGATGTAGAAGGAGATGTGCCTTTTCAGAAAAGGAAAATGTGTGAATAGGTTTTATGTGACTATATTTATTTATTCCAAAAGGAGGACTATATTTTAGGGGGGTGGAAGAGAGGAGAGAGTTAGTGGTCAGTGGGAAAAGCATTTTCCTGTAGAAGAGAGCAATATGCTTAGTGGTTACTCTTTGCCTCCTCCTCAGGTGCCCTTCAGAAATGTAATTCATCATATTCCATTCCCTGTAATTGAGAAAAAGCAGCAGTCTCTCTCTCTGTCTCTCTCTCTCTCTCTGTCTCTCTCTGTCTCTCTGTCTCTCTCTCTCTGTCTCTCTCTCTCTCTCTCTCTCGCTCTCTCCCCTTTCTCCTTCTCTCTTCTATTCCCTCTCTTCTCTCCCTTTTTATGTCTTTTCTCTTCTCTCTTTCTGATTCTTCTTCATTTTTTAATTTTTCTTCTTCTCCTTCTTCTCCTTCTCCTTCTCCTTCTTCTTCTTCTTCTTCTTCTTCTTCTTCTTCTTCTTCTTCTTCTTCTTCTTCTTCTTCTTCTTCTTCTTCTTCTTCTTCTTCTTCTTCTTCTTCTTCTTCTTCTTCTTCTTCTTCTTCTTCTTCTTCTTCTTCTTCTTCTTCTTCTTCTTCTTCTTCTTCTTCTCCTCCTCTCTGTCTCTGTCTCTCTCTGTCTGTCTCTGCCATGATTTTGCATCAACATAGGTACAACCTGGAGAGCTTATCAAAATTCCATCCTACTTATAAAAATACATGTATGTCTAATATCTTAGGGTTAGTTTTAGGTTTATTTACAATTTATATAATTTATTTTAATGCATTTAATGGATGTTTATGTTGAGTTAGATGTTTTCTGGAAATCTGTGTATTCAACATTCCTTGTTAAATCTTCTGTCTATGTTATCTGTTTATTTACAGAATCACAGAATGTTAGGGTTGGAAGATTTCAGAGGCCATGTAATATAGCTCAACCCATACCCTGAAAATAATCTCCTTTAAAACTACCAAACAGTTGGCTATATAGTTTTTGCTTGAAAACCTCACATTGGGAGGGAGAAGAAATTCCACCACCTCCCAAGGCAACTCATGACACTTTTAAATCATTATTTTGTTAGATAGCTCCTTCTCCTCTTTATACCAAACCTAAATTTGTTTCTTTGCTATTTCTCCTCAATGCTTCCCCCCTCCCCCAGGACCAAGCAGAACAAGGCTAATCCCCTTTCTGTATTACAACACTTTGAATACTTGTATTAAATTTTTTATAGTTATATCACACATTTGACTCAGACTATGCTTAAATGTATTAAAAATTCCAAATTTTTTGAGACAAAAAGTTCCCTAATCATACCTCCTGCTTTTTATATTTATGAATTTTGATTTTTGATGCCCAATGTAAGACTTAATATTTATCCCTATTAAACTTAATCTAATTAGATGGAGTTCATTTTTGTTGTCTCTCAAGATGTTTCTGGAACCTGATTCTATTACCATCGTATTGGTTGTCTTTTCCTGACTTGTGTAAACTTGGAAAGTATTCTATTATTCATTGAACAAAAGATCCCAAAGTACAAAGATCATTAGCTTCTAACAATTTTTGTAGGGAAACCCAGGAAAACCAAAGAGCTTCAAAGAAAAGAAAGGAATGCTCTTAATAGAGCATGTGTAGAAATTCAGGCAGTATTTCTTAAAAAGCACATATACACTAACATTTATAATAAGCATATCCTATTCTCCCTTCTTATGTATAGATTCTGTATAACCAACATGATATTAAGTTCCCCAATGGGAAACAATGTACATTATACCACTGAATCTCCACTACACATGAGCAAGATAGTGAGTGGACTAATGTCGTGTCATCATGAAAGAGTTGGTTGAATGAATTAGACAAGTTTAGCCTGAAGAAAGAGAAGATAGGGTTGACAGGGTGACAGTCTTCATATATCTGAAAGGATAAGAAATTGAAGAAAAATTAGACTTGTTCTATGAAGCCCTAAAGGGCCAGACTAAGAACAATGGATAGACTTTTTTTCCAAAAGACTAACTTTAGCTGATTTATTTAACTGATATATAAGGAGAAATTTCCTCAGAACTGGAGATTTCCAAATATGGAATTAGATACTTAGGTGGGTAGTGAGTTCACTTTCAGTGGAGGTTTTCAAGTGGAGTAATGTAGTAAATAAGATTCATAGCCCAAGTAGTGGGTAAGTGTAAGTAATTTTTGAAATCTTTTTAAACAATAAGGATCTACAGTTGCTTTTCTTTAATGCTGACAAATCCCTGAAACTCATTTCTTTTCCTACAAACAGAATGCAGAATGCATATTCTACTAACATGAGGAAGGGAGGTTTGTCAGTAGAAGTAGAGGTAGACCATGTCAGAGATGCTGTTATCCCATGCCTTCAACCTACTGCAGTCATTGTTGGTAGATAGACATGGAATTCATCTATTGCTGCTGCCTGAACTACAGGACCGTAGAGGAGAGAAGGTGGCTGGATCAGAAATGACTACTACTCAGGGTGCCAAGCCATATCTTAAGAGCCGTGGTGAGCAACAGGGCTTGGAATGGGGTTTTCACTGCCGTCCACAAACTTGACAGTAAAGAAATTCTTCATGCTTGTGCAAGAGATGCAGACCAGTGAAGCCTTACTGGAGTTATTTATTTTCCTCTCAGAAGCCACCGGGGCTGGACTGAATAATGTAGAAGAGCCCCAGTGGTCTCCACACTCATCGAAAACAGTGTTGTTGTCCATACTTCTGTAACAGAATGAGAAGCAGAAACACGGACACACAAACACACACACATACACACACACATGCACACATTTATGCACAGACTGAGCTTCTCTTAGCCACCTCTTTCAAACCCTGGTGCTCCAGTTGTTCAGCATAGGAGAAAGAGATCTCCTTCTGTTTAATCTTACTCAGAGTTATGGTACTTTTTATTGCCTAGTTAACCAGCAGTTTTGCTGAAGTCTGGATATATGTAGAATTTTGAAATAAGCACTGAGGGGGTGAAAAAGAAACAGAAAATAGAACTGCCTGCCTCAGAGGATACTACCAGAGGTGGGGAACCTGTGGTCTCAAGGCCGCATGTGGCCCTCTAGGTCCTCAAGTGTGGCCCTTTGACTGAATCCAAACTTCACAGAACAAATCCTTTTATTAAGGGGATTTCTTTTAATTATTATTTAATTATTCAAGCATTATTTAACTATTCTTTAAGTATTTAATTATTAAGGGGATTTGCTCTAAAAGCAAACCCAGGTGAGGAGTGGGAAAGAGAAAAAATATTTATAAAATATGTTAAAAAATAAAAGCTGGAAATGGACTAAACTTAGCATCCAAAAATAGGTTAAAGTCTTAGCTTGGAGTTTTACCTCTGTTACTTTCTGGCTTTGTAATTCCTGTAGAAATCACTTCTCCCTCATGTGAGCTTCTTCCTCTGTAAAATCAAGATACAAATACCTGTCCTTCCTACCTCAAAGGACTGAAGTGAGATGAGACTGTGATATTATACCATGAAGTGCTTTGTAGGTTGTAATGCAATATTATCTAAGAAATGATGAATCTTAAAAAAGTGCAGAAAAGCATGGGGAAACTTACCTGACCTGATGCAGAGTGAGGTGAGACCATGACAATAGCATATACAATCATGATTCTAGAATAAAACTTAGAAAATGTACTTCCTTTCCTCCTTTCTTCCTAGAGGTAGGTAACTCTATGTGTGAAACATTGCATATTATCTTACTCTTAATATCTTCATTAGTTTTTATGAACTTTTCTTTTTTGTCTTTTTACTGCATGGAATGGCTTTCTATTTAGATGTGGGGGAACATATACATTTGCAAATGAAAGTGAAAAATACATCAATAAATTTCTTTAAAAGTACATATAAAACATACCTTCCAATGTGCTCTTGTAAATGGTAAGATTCTAAAGAAATGAGAGCTGTTATTCAAATATGGCTGTTGTTATGTCTGCTCTTATCTAAGGGGTATTTGAACTCTGAAATGTTATGTAGTGTTCAGTGCTAACGTTGGAAGGATTTCTTTAGTTAGGGAATTCTCAAGAAGAGATTTTGATGGCAGTCAATAAATTGAGTTAGTGATGAAGATGAAGTATATTGCAGAATAGGGAGCGGAGGGTTGGGGTTGAAAGTAAGCTTCAGAGGTTCAAGTGAACAAATACATTGTGTTAGATTAAGAAATATTCATAAACTTTGGGGAGAGAAGTTCAGAAAAAAGGAAACTGAACAAGTGAAGGGAAGAATGATCAAATTAATAGTAAGCATAATTTCACCTAGTTTTACAAGTTAAAGATCTCAGTTTGAGTATTGTTTGTCTCTACTTTGTGTTGCTGCCCCCAGAAGATACCTCTCCTCCACTTGCACTGAGATTTCTGGGACAGATTTTTACCAAACATCTCATCTGTTGAGCTACACTGGTATCACAAAATGCAAAACTGGAAATCATCTAATGAATCCAAGTAGAGACAATAGTCAATAAAAGCGTTTCAGACACCAATACTTGCAATCAAACTACCCATCTACAGATACTACCTCTCCCAAGGAGCTGTCCATCCTACTTAGCTTTCAGTCCTGGAAAGAAAGGAAAAAAAAATTAAGAACACAAAGATTTTTGGTTGGCCTCCCTGGTTTAACTCCAAGTTCAGGAGTCTAAAGAATGTTGGACACAAATGAAGATGCTCATTCTTTCCTTTGCATTAAGGGTTTATTAGACACACTCCTATCCCTTCAGCTCCCACCCCAGCTGTGCAGTTAGTGTTCCCGAGAATGTTTCTGAGACCTCCTGAATATCATGTCAGGATAAGATTACCAACAACCCATTCCTGGAGTGTAGCCAGTCTCCCTGCATTGAAGAAATGCTCATCAGAACACCACCCCACTGGGCTGGACATGTGCAAAAGAATGGATGACAGCATGATATCGAAAGCAAGCTGAAATGGAGTCCCTAAATTGAGCTGAAAAGGAATCCCTTAAGCAAGCCAAAGGGAAGGTTAGAGGAAATGCTTTGAAGTTGTGCTTCACTAAATCCTTAAGCCATGTGCCCTAGCTATGGACAGCTGCAAAATATCAGGGAACAGATAGGCAAGCTCAGAGCTATACCCACTCCCTACTTGGCTACTGAATATTTATATGACCCTAGGGAAGTGGTTCATCTTTCTGGGCCTCAGTTTCTTTATAGGTAAAGTGAGTGGGCTAGATGATATCTTTTAGCTCTGAGATACTAGATAACCTTAAAAAAACCACTACAACAAAGAGAATATAATATGAAACATGCAAGTATTTTATCACATTTTTACCAATTTTATTGAAAATGCCTCTGAGTTCTTAACGCATATAGTTCATGGCTCTTCTGCACAATAGGAGTTAAGTAGTAAGAATCAGCATGGAGTAGTGTATATTGGTAGAATAGAATTAAGTTAAAATTCTGCCTTTGATGATAGCTAAGTGACAAACAAAAGAGTAGGTCTCTGTGAGCCTCAATTTCCTCATCTGTAAAATGGAGATCAAAATACCTATTGTACCTTCCTGCCCTTCTATGGGGCTCCAGTGAGCTAATGTATTTAAATTCCTTTATAATCTTTTATAAATGTCAGTTCAAATTTTTAAGAAGTCTATGACAATATATTTGAAGAGATAGGGAGTTGGCAGCTTCTTTTGGAAGAGAAACTGGGATGAATTGTAATGTGTTTCTGAGAGTCATTATATGGTTCTTTCTTGAATTCCCAGATGTGAATAAGGACCCTTCAATACCAGGAGGAACAAGATGCCAAAATCATAGGAATTAGAATTTGAAACAAACCTTAGATATCATCTAACCTCATTCTACTTGTTAGCCACTACTCAATTTCCCCGTGATCATGCAAGTTGTAACAACAATGTTACTTGCAGCTGCTGTGGCTGTCTAAGGCCAATAACACCACCACACAGGAGGGCTGCCAGCACAGGTTCTTTGATCTGCTTTTCTAAGGAAAGCAACTTTAAGGGGTTTACAATGTCACTTTAATCGAACATACGTATATCATTCACTTAGTTCAGGGGAAAAAGTCAGCACCTTGAACTTTAGAATAAAACACAAACTGAAAGTACAAGCAGAAATTATATAGCTCAAATAACACCAATCAAAAGACAGGTTTCTGTCTGACCATAGGAGTGCATACATAGTTACCAGAGAGAGAAGCAACAACATCTGGGTTTTCAAAGCTTGATGGGCTCCTAAAAGGCTACCCTGAGTCTCAACTGGGCAAATCACAGGAACAGTCTTCCAATGAGTGAGCCCCAAGCAAAATGCTAAACTCACAGTATATACACACTTCTTCAGAATCAGAGGGTGTCACAACCATGCAACTCAAACCCATGTGATCTAGGCCTTCACATGATGTAAGCAGGTTATCAGAGGCTTCTGATTCAATCAGAGCCTCTTGATTGAAACAAAGGCAAGACTCAAAGACACTTGATTGCCTTAGTGCTGAGAAGTACTCCAACACAAAAAAACAGCAAAAGTCCCACTCTGCTTGCCATTAAAACAGTTGAACTGCAATTTGAACCCAGGTACTTCAACTAAATCCAACTCCATGGAAAATATGTAAGTTATAAGAAGGCCTTGATTGGCCTTTGATATACATGTGTGCACATATATATCTGTGTATATGTACACATATATGTATATGCACACATGTATATACGTACACATGCATATGTACCTACGTAGTTTCCCCATTTGACTGCCATATAAAGTCCTTATTTTTAGGTGGGGAAAAATGGATGATAATATTTCTAATGGATTAATTATCCAATTTGACTTAATGTTTCTTAAGGAGTGCAAAAACAGTAAAGCAAATTAGACCTTATAATGTCCTTGAGGTTTTATTTTGTTTTTTATTTGCAGTTGTTTGTTTGGGTTTTGTTTTTTGTTTTCTTTTGTTTTGCCCTGAAATAGGGTGGTCTGCTTATAGTTTTAATGTTTCAGCATTGTTAACTATTGATATGAGTATAAAATACAGTATCTATCAACATATTTGCATGCTATGCAGAATGTCCCAAAATCTTAGTGCATTTCTAATCTTAAATAGCTTAAAACTGCACTAAGACTTTCGAAACTCATGGTATTATGAATAAATTGTATTTTAATAGTGATAGACTTCTTTAACAGGATGAAGTAAATGCTCTAAGACTGTACAAGGCAGGGAAGAAGTGCAAGGGAACAAGTATTTATGAAGTACCTATTCTGTGCCAGGCACTGTACTAAATTTATGGATATTATCTCATTTGAGATAACGTCACAAAGACTCAGGCATCAATAGAAGCTACTGTAAAATGCTTTGAGGTCACAGAGTTGTTGTCTCTTCCATTGGCAATATCAGGGTCATTGAGACTCCAGGTTTCTGCTTACAGTCTACAGAAGCCTTCCATTTTCCGGCCTTTCTGGCTTTTCTTTTAATCTTTTCTATACCTTATCTGTACTTCTGCTATCCCAGCTGTTGAATTCCTGCCCTTCCTTTAAGCTCAGCTCCAATGTCACCTCCTCCATTAAGATTGATTTTTATTTCCTTCCTCTGACCAGCCTGCTTCTAGCCTCCACTAAGTGAGAAGATTCTCTCCTTGTATCTCGCATCATACTGTTTGTGCCTCTCTCATGTACTTATCATGGATTATTGTCTAAAATAGTTATCTGCTTATGTGCTATATCTCCTTAGGAGACTATAAGTTGCGTGTGAGTAGGGACTAGGTTTTACCCAAACTTGGTAACTACAGCAGCTCAGACTGCTAAACATTGTAAATGTTCAGTGAATATTTTGAATTTGCGGTTGAACATAACAAGGTGGCTGAGTTGAGAGATGGGCAGCTTCCTGTTATCTCTTACTGCTTTTGTATGTATAAATCTTGAATCCCAGAATAAATGTGATTTTCCACAAACAGAATCTGGTCTGCCTAGTGCTTGGTACATAGTAAGTGCTTAATAAATACTTTAATAAATGCTTATTGACTGACTGATCTAAGCTGCAGGTCAGGTACATTTCTATGAGGCTGAAGAGGCGGCAGCCTCACCGATGAGCAGCTTTTGAACAGTATTTCTAGCCCCAAAGGAAAAGGATCATTTTCCAAATGCTCAAATCCTCTATGAAATCATGATCAGAGTGAATAAGGTGAACACAGACTTAATGCACAAATCCCCAAATACTAGGATGAAGAGGCTACTCTTTGGAACCTGAATAAAGTTTATGGCAAACCAAAGGTTATACTCCACACAGAAGGTAATAATATTTTTAAATCAAATTTTATTTTTTTTCAATTAACAGAAATGTATCTCCTTCACACCTACCTCTCTCCTTTCGAGGTGGGGAGTAGAGGTAAGAACAGCAACAACAACAAAAGAAATCCTTGCAACAATAGTAATTGTCACATTGACCATAAAAATGAAATTTTCAGAAGTCTCAATCTGCATACTGAGTCCCTGAGTCCATTATTTCTCTATGATGATATGGATAACATGATTTGCTCACTGCTTTGCGATAGGGCGACATATAACGATCTTATGAAACTCTTTACCTCAATAACTACCTTAGGCCCCGAAGCTAAGTGAATTCAAAAAATTTTGGCTAACTCCATAAGCATACTCACAATCCCCTATGAAATAAAGCAGAAATTCAGTCACAGTAGACTTTTAAGATAATGTCAATTTAAGTCAATTAGCATTTATTAAGAGCCTACTGTGTCCTGGGCATAGGGGTATGATGATGTTTATATTAGGACCCCTTTGAGAGCAGCTTGGTTTAGTGGAAAGTGTGCTCAATTTGGAGGCTCAAATTTCAGCTCTGTTGCTTACTGCTTCTGTGAACCTACACCAAATCACTTCCCTTCTCAGCATCTGAGTTTCCTTTCTAACATGAGCAGGTGGGGTTAAGGACTTCGCAAGTCCCCTCCATATCTAAATCTGTGATTCTGTGATCTTGGAGCTAGCAAAGGGTCTAGTTTGGAAATAAATCAAGCACGAATAACTACAATTCCACATCATACAGAAAGATCAGAAGAGGCACAGATCACCAATTCAGGATGGGCTGAGGTGGACTTATTAGTGACCGGGGAGATCATGGACAGCTTTCTGGCAATTGCTGTCAAGGTTTTCAACCACACCCAAGCACAATAAGTCCTATGAGGCAGGGCCCTTGTTGATATCAGAATTCTGAGCTGGATAGACTATAGATCTAACTCTCATATGACATTTTCTCTCTTTCTATGACCTACTTCATTGATGTCCAGTGTGAAGAGAACTATGGCTTCCTGGTCCCATTCACTCACAGGTTGTGATTAACTTCTTACATTCCTGGGAAATGGATCCTATCCCCTATTGTACAGTCAAGGGACACTTACATAGCATCAAGTTTAATTAACAACTAGCAATCAATGTTATGGCTAAAGATCGAACTGATCAGAGAATTAAGTTCCCTGATTCCAAATTCCAGGTTGTCATTCACAACTGCTGAATTTAAGATTAAAACAAAAAGCAAAACAAAACAAAAAGTTGCATCTTTACATATTTATTTTCCCTTTGAAGAGAAGGAGAAAAGAGTACCCCATGATTATGTTTATTTAACCTTATCTTTTCTCTCCTTTTTTTCCCATTTTCTCTCTCTGTCTCAGTCTCTCTCTCTCTCTCTCTCTCTCTCTCTCTCTCTCTCTCTCTCTCTCACACACACACACACACACACACACACACAGAGAATAGGAGAGATTCAAAGGGGGGCCCTGCCAAAGGAGAAGATTTCTTTAAATAACATAAACAAACATAGCTCCATGCTGAGACATCTGGAAGGAAATAGCCCAGTAGTCACTTTGCAGAGGAATCCGGCATGGAGTTTAGACATGTGAAATGGGCATTAATGTCTCACAGCTGCCTCCAAGGCCTTCAAATGTGTTGTGCTCTGATAGCTTGCAGTGGTAGTTTGTCAACAGATGGAGAGTTGTGGGAACCCAGGATGCAATAACAGGCATGTTAATGCCCCAAACTAATACATTATGATGTTTGCAGGAATAGTTTATGAATTATTTTATGGTTGTATCCAATCGAGTTAAATTTAAGTATGTGATAGAGATTATTATTTTCTTCTTCTTTTTAAACCAAAGTTGCTTTGCAGGGGAGAAATAACGATTGCAACACTATATATAGATTTGTAGAACTTAAGAGGTGGAAGATACCTTAGAGATCATCCCGGCCAAATCTTTCATTTTGTAGATGAGGAAATAGAAGTCTAGAGAGATTTCTCCAAAATCAAGCATTTAGATAACAACAGTGTCAGGACTGGAACTTTTAGACTAACATTTGTGAACAATGTCAAGCAACCTTGGAAATGGATCTTTTACTTCCCTATTATTTGTCATTTTCTGATTCATTGTAGTACATAGAATAAATGTCCACGAGCACAGTCCCTAAAAAGATGCTGATTGGTTAATATCAGCTTAAGTTTTTTGTGACCCCACTCAGTAAAAATGGATTTTCCATCTCTTTGCATCTTTATATTCTGCCCTGAAATGTCCTCAAATTCATTCTGCCTCCCCCACCGTCTGGTTTGGACTCATTTCCAAACAACTAACTTACTGACTTACTGAATATCAGTCAGTTCTTCTCTTCTTTTCTCTTATTCTGTATCTGAATTGGAGAGTGTCCTTTTCAGGGGGAGTGGAACTACCAGACATATGAGAGGTAGAAACTAGAGAATTTGGACATAGATATTCTATCTATCTATCTATCTATCTATCTATCTATCTATCTATCTATCTATCTATCTACCTTCATATCTATATCTATATCCATATACAGAAATACACAAAACACATATATTTATACACACATATGGATTATTGTTTATGCATATGTGTATACATGTATGTATTTTGTGTGCATGTACATATGTATGTAAAATATCAGGGCCCACACAATAAGCTGAAATTGCTATTCAGACATGTGAATTATGGATTAGAACACTGGATCCTTTTCTTTTGAAGTGAGATTTTTTATTACTAAATTATTAATCAAATTATTTTATTATCAAATATTTGAAGACAACTGTCTTCTCCCTAGCCACATTACCACAGATCATGCCTCCAACCTAATCTCTACCCCTATGTCTACCTACTACTACCTGCCTATCCTTTTTTTCCCCTTCAAGTCTGAACTTACTTGCTGCCCCCTGCATGATGCCCTCTCTGATCTGGTATCCCTAGCTAAAAGTGATCCTTCTCCCACTGAATCACTTCATTTGTAACCTCTTTCCCAAGGCCCATTGGTATGGCATTCTTTCCTTATTGCTGGAGATGAATACTCTGCACTATGTGAGTGGCAGAGGAGAGTTGGTGAGAATGAGAGGACTCTAGCCTTCTTTGAAATTCTTCAAGTGCCACGTCTCTTTGAGGGCTTCTGGCTTCCAGTTTTGAGAGGGAAGATAGAAAAAGCCAAAAATCCGACTTCAGATTGCTGAAGCAAAAGACTCTGGAAAGACATGAAAGGGGCGGGCAGTCTCCATAATGTCCCTGTCCCCAGCTAGTTACTTGACAGACTTTAGGGAGTTTTCACCTTGGATGAGATCAAAGAAACTCTTTTGTTTGAGCTGAATTATCTTACTACCAATGAGAGAGCTCCTTTACTCTGGATTGTCTGGTATATATCCTGGTATGTATGTAACTTAGTGATGTGTACCTTCTCTCATTTATGTTTTGCTGATTTGGATAAATGTGTTTCTTTGATATTCACTATGTATGTTCATTATGGAATTGGTGTTTTTGAGGAAAGAGGTCAAGTCTTAGATGTAGAGCTTGGGGTTCAATTTTTTCCCAATGATGACACAGTGATCAGAAGTTAGCTTGAACCCTATCATATCCCATAGAATAATGATATTTAAGGAAGAAGACAGATAAAATTCTAGCCTGGTACCTCGCCTCTCTGAGGAGAGCAGAATGGTGGCCTTGGGATACAACTTTCTACTTCCCCTCATGGTAGAATCAATCTCCTTTGGAGAATAGTAGAGAAAAAGGAGGATAGATAGATAGATGGATTAGGTAGATACATACAGATTTGTCCATGTATTTATATCTAGATAGACCGGTAGATAGACAGACAGACAGACAAAGGTATATGGATATATTCTTCCTCCCTTTCAGGGAGCTAACCCTTACCATAAGGGGGTCTCTCTACTTGTAGGGTGCTATTATATATTCACAAAACATTTATTTGGTAGCTGGTTTGTGCACACTACTATCTTAGGGACTGGAGACACAAAGATTGACAATGATAATAGTCTTTGCCCTCAAGGAGATGTCTTGGAGTGAGGGTGGGGTAAAGGAAAGTGATTTGTCAAGAGGACTGAAAAGATGAAAAAATGGAGATAAATAGTCCTAGGAAAATAAATTAAGGAGGGAAAGCTGAGTTTTGATGCAAGAAAAGCTACCAAGAGGTAGAGGTGAGGAGGGAGTACATTCTAGGAATGGAGTTCAGCTTGAAAAATGCACATAGGTGAGAGACAACATAATGATCTTGGAGAAAACAGCTAGTTGTCTATACCTCTTTCCAGGAGCTCTACTTGCTAGAAAGTTTTTGTTTTTTGGTTTTTTTTTTTGGTTTGTTTTTCTCCCCTTATATCAAACTAAAAATCTGTCTCAGAAACCACTAACCATTACTGCCATTTCCATTCTCTGAGACCAAGAAGTCAAATTTGTCTTTCACATGACAGCTTTTTAAACATTAAAAGACATCTATCACATTCCCTCCAGCCTTCTCTTCTCTATACTTCTGTTGCCTTCAAATAATCCTCATGTGGTAATATCTCAAGGTTATCTACTATCTTGGCTCTCTTACTATGAATACTTTCTAGTTTGTCACTGTTCTTCCTAAAAATTGGTCCTTATAAACAAACTGACTGTTCCAGATATATTTTGATCATACTGGAGCTGGGGTTTGTCACTTCTCTAGTTAAGAACACTATACTTTTCAATTCAGATATTTTGACTTCCAGGTTAGAATGCTCACTCATTGACCTTGCAGTTCCACAAAATCAAAATCTTTTCTTTTTACCACAAACTGCTCTTTAGATGCTTATGAATTTGATTTTGAAAATTCAAATTATTTTTAAAAATAAACATTGCTCTAGAAAAATCTTATTCCTTTTGGGGCCATTATTCTAGCCTGTTTAAATGCTTTTGGGTCCTGAGTTGACTTACAGTGTGTGGGCTCTACTAAGCTTTCAGTCATCTTTAAATGTAATAAGGTTGCTCAGAGCTGGATTTTGGAGCATCTTGAATACAAAGATAAGAAATTTGGTAGGCAGTGGGGAGCCATTGGATGTTCTAGGCTGTTTATTTTTTGTTAAATGACAATAAAAAAATAAGCCCTCAATATTGATCTCTGGGAAATACCCTTATTCATCTCTCTTCGTTCAGAGAAATACTCATTTACCCCTATTTTTCCTATTCCCTACTTTTAAGCCCGTTCCTTATTTCAGTATTTCCTTCTTCTCTTTCATCTCTATTTTGTGTCTTTCTCCTTGAAGGGAATTGGATTCCATTCTTTCAAACTCATAGATGCCCAACAATGAGAGGATGGGTGGTAGAAAAATGAATTTTTTAAAAGCAAATAGCTATCTCTGTATTTCAGCAGCTCATAAAAAAAGGCTTGGGTCAAGTTTAGTTGTAAAAACAGATTAACATTTGGGATTTTTCTTATGTAAACCTCGGCAATTCTCATAGCTGTTGCCTGCTGACAGTAGCAGAAAAGATGCTCTTTGCTCTGTGGTGGGGGTGTTGTTTGAGCCCAGCAAAAGGTCTTATACCTCAAAAGTGAAAAACCTAGATCTGGGCTGTGGCATTTTTCACTGCCAGGAAACCTGGCAAAACAGCAAATTGTGCTTTGGAGATGTCACTTGAAAGAGAAAAACTACAATGGGTTTCATTTCTCCCCTCAAACTTTCCCTGAAAATGAAAGACAAGTTTTCACAGGCAGAAAACTTTCAATTTGCTTAGCATGAGATGTGCTACCACTGTCATATCATGTTTGCAGCTTTGCCCCACATTGGAAAGGTGGTGATTGGACATACTGGGCAGCACAATACTCTGCTTTTCAACCACATTCAATTCCATTAAATTGCATATTTAATAAATACTGGCTATGTGCAAGGCACACAGTGCTAGAGACTTAATTTGCAAGGTTGAATAAAATCATATACCCTGTCTGCAAAGAGCTTAACATCTGCTAGGGGCAAGGAGAAGCCTGCAGTGGGTATTCAAACAGCTGTAATACAAGCCAGTCATATAATACAAATACGAGTATCTAGATGCTTAAACAGAGTAACATAAGAGACCTGAAAGAGGAACCATTATTGGCTGGATGGATAAATGAAGGCTTTACAAAGCAGATATGGATCTGAGGTGAGCCTTGAAGGAAAAAAAGATCATTTTAAAAGGTAGGGATATGGGAAGATGCTATTTCAGGCATGACAAATATCATGGACATAAATTCATAGAGGAGGAAGAGATCAAAAGGAGACTGAAAGTAGCAAGTAGGAAGGTAGATTGCATAGTAGCTGTGATACTAAGTACTCCAATATGGCAGCAGCATAGAATGTGTAAAGGGGAAGAATATTAAACAAAGCTGAAAAGGTAGCATAGAACAACAGAGCAGAGAGCCTTGAATAATTAGATAAGATTTTTTATACAAGAATATTTTATTCAGTAGGCATTCAATTGGAATTAATTTAGAAGATACTATGTGTCAGGCACTATTCCAGGAACTTGATATTCAAGTAAATCTGATGAAATAATATCTACTTTTACAAGAAGCTGACATTTTACTGATAGAAACAACAAGAACATAAAGAGATATAGGCACCACAAATATAAAATAAATAGATGCAAATGAATAAAAGGTACTTAATATAAGACAGATTGAGAGGGCATTAATAGTTGCATGGGTCAGGTGAAACTTCATGAAGGAGAAGTACATCTTATAGGAAAAGAGGATTCTATTACAGAGAGCTAAGGAGGGATTGAATGCCAGGCATGGGAAATGATTGGTGCAAAGACACAGAGATGGGAGATAGATTATTATCTGAAAGGAATAAAGAAAGCAAGTTTGGCTGAATCACAGAGTTCAGGAAATGGAATTATGTCCATCAAAGTTAGAAAAAAATAGGCTAAGGTCAAGTTGTGTAGGATTTTAAAAACTAAATATAGGAGTTTACATTTGATCCTTGAGTCAATAGGAAGCCACTGGTGTTAGTTGAATAGGGGAAAACATGATCAGACTTATGCTTAAGGACATTTATTTTGGCAGCAGCATGTAGAATGGAGTGGAATAGTGAGAGACCCAGTGAGACAGATTATGAGGGTGATGCAACCAATCTATGAAAGAAGTGGTGGGGGTCTCAACTGAGGTGGTAGGTGTGTGAGTAGAGACAAGAGATCAAATTTTCAGTGATTCCTTATTACTTCCAGGTTGAAAAATAACATTTACTATTTGATGTTCAAAGCCCTTTCTAATCTTCAAACACATCCCTTCCAATACCCTTCAATCCAGGGACACTGGGCTCCTTGCTGTTCCTTTACCAAGGTCTTTCAGGTCTTAATTCCAGCTATTTTCATTGTTTGCCCCTTATGTATCAGATGTTATTCCTCCTCTCCTCCACCTACTGGCTTCACTGACTTCCTTCAAGTCTTAGCTAAAATCTTGCTTTCTAAGGTGAATGATTCTCAGTTACTTGTAATTCTAGTGCCTTTGCTGTTCATTATTTCCTATTTATCCTACATATTGCTTGTTTGTTCTGAGTTGTGTGCATGCTACCTCCCTCATTAGACTGTGAGCTCCTTTAGGGCAAGAATTGCCTTTTTCAATTTCTCTGTAAGCTCTGCTTTTAGACCAGTGTCTGCCATATAGTAAGTATTTAATAAAAGTTTATTGACTGACTCAAATATTGTGGAAATAGAAATGGCAAAACTCAGCAACTGTTGGAATATGTGAAGTGACTTCATCTCTCTGGACCTCAGTTTCCTCATCTGTAAATTAAGAGGGTTGAACTAAATGATCCAAAGTGTTTCCAGCTCTATAGCTGTGATTCTAATGAATTATCTAATTATAGAAACACATGAAATAAAGAAAAAAATGTAAAAATAGCTCACAGCTCTACTACACCCTCCCCATATTAAAATTTGTTTCTGTTCCATCAGATCTTTAAGGAGTTAGAATAAAGGCTAACATCAATATCAAACAGAAGTAAGGCTAAAGACAATCTAACTAGATCTATGAAATAACCCATTAGTGCTAATAAATGGGAAATGGAAAAAGGCCAAAATATTTACTTTAATTATCATCATTTCCTACAAAAGTCTAACTGATTAACAGATATAAAACAATCATCATAACAATAGGGTCAGAATTCTCCCCCTCTACCCACTTCCTCTAAAAATGACTAGAAAAAAAAATGTAGACTGTCTTCCCATAAGGATTCGCTTATGCATATCTTAAGGTTATACCCTATTACTTAATAAATGTAATACCCCCAAAACAAACAAACAAACCTCTACAATAATTCTCTGGGAAAATTAAGGGAAACATAAGGTAGGAAATCATGTACTCACAAACGGCACTTGCCACCACCATAGAAGGTATTTTGTTCAAGATTCAAAAGGAGGAAGACCTTATGGATGCTATAATTTTTCATCTGTTACTTTTTACGGATAATATAGTGCTAATCACATCAAATATTACTAAATATTAATGGGTTTCTTCAATGTTATCTGTGACTACTCCAAAAATTGTGATAATAATCCTTACTGGACAAACTAAATGGATTAAAAATGCCAGTTGTATTGGCCAGGGATTCTAAGTCTGGATTCTATAAACCTGAAAAAAGATATTTTGATAACTATATATTTTAATAGCTTTTATAAAATTATTATTTATTTAATTTCATGCATTTAATAACATCTTTCTAAGAAGGGGTCCTTAGGCTTCAGTAGATTGTCAAAGGAGTCATTGACACAAAGAAAATTAAGAACCTTTGGTCTAGAAATATGACATATTCCTGGAAAATTAATCCACTGGTTTGGTACCCTCAAGATATATATTTGGGGCAGGCACTTAAGACAAGCAGTAATTTGGATAACAAGTAGGAGAAAGAGATCAGGCTAGATTGTATGTGCTTTTATTGATCTCGACCTCCCTCCATTGTGCAAACATCAAAATGTTCTTCTACTGATGCTTTATGTTTGTGACCCCTAGAATGACATAGATTCTGAGTATTCATCCGTAGGCTACTTAATGGGCAATGGGCACAATTAGGCAGCAGAATTTTTGCAATGATGACCTACAGACAAGAAGTGGCACAAGGGATGTCATTGAGCCAGTGTTTGAATGAAAAAGGAAGTAGTCAGTCATCCAGTTGTCAAGAGACAATGATAAGAGGTAGGTATACAGAGTGAATCACTTGCACATGCAAAATGTAAGAGACCTAGAGGAAGGCCTCCAGCATGTTGGGTGAATTCTCTATGGAAGAATTTGGGCAAGGATGATACAGGTTGGGAAGGCATAAGTAGATTATGATCAGTACTGATGAAGGGAGTGCTTATGTGTATGGGAAACCAGATCAGTAAAAATACAGAAGTATATACTTCTCCAGTTCCAGTTGTAACTGTGGATCTTTCCCATTAGTAATTTCTACTGAAAGCAGCATGCCCCAGGAGTCTTCTGTTAGATGTGTTTCTGAACAGTTCCCATATGCATTTAAACAACCTCAGAAGAAAGCTATCATTCTGAATTCAAGCCTTGGTGTTCTGTAACCACCACTTGTATAACCTTGGGCAATTCACTTAAACTCCCTAGGACTCAGTTTCCTCATCTATAAATTGAAGGAATTAGATTATGAAATTCTTCTGAGGTCTAGACTTATGAAGCTGTGACCTTTCCTTGTCCCAAGCTGATCTGGTAGAATGACTGTAGGTTCGAAGTCACAAGTTCTACATTTGCATCTTGCCTTTCTCAGGCAGCTCCCTTCTCTGTTCTTCAGGCACTTCATGTCCTAAGCTGGCATCATAACAAAGGGTCAGTTAGATCTCTCAGCTTGGAGCTCCATCAGTGTATGGCCCCAAAACAGTGAGTTCACAAAGATTCTCTGTATTCTCTGCACCCCCAGGCCCTTTGCGTTATGTGATGGGCTGAAATGGATTGAAGGCAAAAACACAGAATGTGAGGCAAGTAACAGAAGGGATGTGCTGGGAATTAGCCTGAAAGAAATGGCAAGATGAACTTGAAGTCATGGGAATTAATTTCACAGGAAGGCTGTTATTGCCCCCTTTAGCAGCTAAAATTCACATACAGCCACATCTTAAGTAATGTGTTGAGCTGTCCGAAAGATAATTTGAATGCTGTCAAGGCAAACAAGAATATGCTCACAGATTCAAGAGGAATATATGTGCAATTTACACAACATCAATTTCTTTGGTTGTTTTTGGATGGAGCCATCACCATCAATTAAGTTAGTGACTCTTTGATTCAAATTACTTTTTGACATGTAGTCAACTAAATGGCTCACACAAGCATTCTTTTCTGCAGGGCTCCCTAGGCAGCCATATAGTAAATGTAAACAGGTGGGAAGGCAGAACATCAGTACTGCAGAAGCTGCCTCGGCTCCTCTACACCAGAGAGAATAATAACATTAAGAAATATGGAGACATTATTAGATGGCCTGGAATAAGGCTTCTAAGAGCTGATATTTGCATCTTTATTGCAATTCACCAATGATTCAATATTGTCATTCCAGATAGATTGTGGTGCATCCTTACTTTGGGCCTCCTTACAAGGTCTTGTGACTTAACAAAGGATGGGAGCAGGCAATTCCCAGACAGAAAGAAGGATTGAATGTCTGCTTGTGTCCTTGGGCTCTTGGGACAAGGTGATGAGGAATGAGTTGTAGGAATTCTCCCTGTTGCAGCTTTGCTGAAGGAAAGCCACAGGGTGCCATTGTAGTGGAAAGGGAATCATTGAAAAGTAGTCTTTCAGAGGAGATGGATTTTCAAGGTCATGTGCATAATGGACGCTTAACATTTGACAACACAGAAATGACTTTTTTTCTAATCAGGATGGCCATCCTTACCCATATGTAGAGGAGGCTCATTTGAAAGTGGTAAAGAGGAAGAAGGTGGTTCAGTACATAGAGCACTGGACTTGGAATCAAAAAGACTCATTTTCATGAGTTCGAATTCAACCTCAGACACTTACTAGCTGTAGCAAGTCACTTAATCCTTTGCCTCAGTTGCTTATCTGTAAAATGAGATGAGCTGGAGAAGGAAATGTCAAATCACTCCTGGATCCTTGTCAAGAAAGCCCCAAAATGGGTCATGAAGAATCAGATGTGACTGAAATTACTTAACAACGACAACATAGAGGTAGAAAGAAACTCTCTGGTAGTAAAGGGGTGTATCTGACTTGTTGTACGGACAAATTCCTTAGGTTTAGAATTTAGGGAAATATATCTACATACATTTACACACATATACATGTACACACATACACATACATATATATATATACACATATATGTGTGTGTATGTATATATATATGTCTCCCTGCCTCCCTTTCTGTCTCTGTGTCTCTGTCTCTTTATCTCTCTATGTATATGTATGTGTATATGTATATGTGTGTATGTGTATAAAATCTCAAATCCTGTCTTCCTGTCACAAAGAATCATAGAAGTATTAATGTTAGATGGCATCTTAGAGATCATTTCTTTCCAATCTCTGATTTTACATTAAGGTAACTTAGTCCCAAGAAGGTAAAGAGAATGATTAATGTATAAACTGCAAATTAGTGGAAGAGCCAAAAACGTAATTTGAATCTCCTGAACACTTGTCTGTTTTTTTCTTTCTTTCTTTTTCTTCTTCACAAAAGCATACTATCTCTAGACACCCAGAAGTTTGTGCAGGGGTGGGGATCCTGTGGTCTTGAGGCCACACGTGTGCTTGTTCCCCACCCCTGAGTTAATGGAAAGACGATAGCACTGGCTTTAGAATTGAAAAGACGTAGTTTGATTCCTGTCTCTGAAGTTTGCTACTTGTGTGGTCTTGAGAAAATCACTAACATCTCTGGGCCTAAATTTTCTCATCTGTAAAACGATTGAGTTGGACTGGACTAAGACTCCTTCCACCTTTGGATCCTATGTTATCATTTCAAATAATGTCTTGTAGGGAGAGATAGAGAAACTGTGATCTTGTGGTAGCTCTGCCACATTACACAAATCTCTTAACTTTTCTGGGTCTCAGTACCCCTATACACACTGACAATGATAGTGTTACCCCTATCTACAACAAGGTGTTATTAGGAGGATGAAGGGATATTAATAGATGTGAAAATACTCAGAAAAGTGGAAAACCCTGAAGGAATGTAAGGTTATCATTAATTCTGTTATTATTTTATTGTCACTTTTCACTGACACTGCTTCTTGGATCAGGATATTTCTCAAGTGAGAAAGCAGCATAAATCTCTTGGTTGCTTAAACTCCAGTCCAATTTGATACTTCTTATGCACTGGCTGCTTTGGCCCCTTGATAAAATGTTTCATGCTAAGATATACAGTCCCAATACCTTTGTGTTTACTGGTTTATAAAATTCAGAAGCATAAAAGACCAAGTTTTCCTGGGTTTTTGCCAAGCGTGGAATACAGATGGAAAGCTGAGCATTAAGCCTGTTATGCCAAACTTAAATTTGGCCATAAATTGTCGAATATTCTCAGTTCAAAGAAACGTGGCAATATTATCTTTAAAGCAAATTGCTACTGAAAACCAGCAGCCACATTAGGGAAAGGACAGATGGGGGAAAGGTGCTTCCAAGGGGAAAAAGGACAACTCAAGAGTCTTTTGTGACTTAGGTTGAATGTTTGTTTCTGTTGTTTCCTATTTCCTCTGGCTCTAAAAAAAACCATTAGTTCATTCATTTATTCATTCATTCATTCTTCCCAATAAACATTTTTGTAATACCTATTTTAGATCTATAATAGACATTATGAGGAATTTTAAATTCTTTAATATATAAGACATATTTCCTGCCCTCGTGGAACCTACAATAAAATGTATATACATAAAACTACTCAATTTATGTTGTGTTAGAAGCCATCAAGAAAGATACATGCAAAAAGATATAGGAAATAGAGTTTGTTTCTGACTTAGCATTGGGAGGGGAAGAGAATCATTGGAAGTTTTATGTAAGAGATGGCTTTAAAAAACTTAAAAGTTTTGATATTAGTATTTCCTAGTTTCTAATTTATTTTTCTTGGTTTCATTATTTAGGGGTATCTAAGAAAACCATTCTTCACATCACCAGCAGTAAGGAGATCCACTAGTCAGAGCATGGTTGAATAGTCTATTTCTAGCCTGTCCTTTGTGAGTTCTTCGTATACTCTCAGTCACTCAAGCCTACCATAACCATTTAAAAACACAACGACTTCAGATTCCCTTGAATTAGGATAAGAACCGAGGAACTACCACCACTGCAATGGACACAGCTTCCCAGCCTCCAGCCCTTGCCCAGGTCCTCAGTGGTGTTATTATGGATAAGGATGATGACATGAAGTGACCACTTATGAGCTTCCTGGCTGACTTAATCCTTCACCCTCCTGATTTAGAAACCGGTCTCTAAGAAGAATTGGTGATGGACAAAGACAAAAGCAGAAAATTACTCCCCCATCATGCTGCTCAGTCTCAGTGGCATTCATGATTATTGAACCTTGATGTGAACAGTTGATTTCCAGATCAGTTGGTATTGCCTTGTCACACAAATACCAAATTCCCACATCCTCTTGCCACAAGTTTCTCTACTTCAGTAACTAGGCTAGTAAAAGGAGGAAAATGAAAGGTAATAAAAATGACAGCATTAAGGAAGTGGGAACGGTCAACATTGTGAAGAATCTTCACAGAGGTTGTGAAAAATGAGCTCCTAGAAAAGGTTTTGGGATTTAACAGTTTAAATATCACTATAATTATATTAAGAACAATTTAAGTCTTACAATGAGGAGTGAAGGTGGATTTTCAGGGGTTGAGAATTGGGTGAATGGAAAGGAAGTGGCGATAGTGAGTATAGACAACAGACTACTCTTTTTAGGAGTCTGTGAGTTTGATGACAAATGAGATACAGAACAAAACCTTGAGGGAATGATAGGATCAAGTAAAAGGAGACTGGGGATTTTTTCTTTTCTTTTTTTTATGAAATGGGATATGATCTATAGATAGGGAAAATTTGAATATGAGAAAGAGGATGGATGATTGTGAGTTAAGCTCCTGGTGGAGAAAGAGGGAAATAGGATCGAGGGTAGGCACCTGAAGAGAAAAGATGAAGCTAAGTGTTTTTTTTCTTTTTTTTTCTTAGAGATCAATGTTAAAAGGCTCCTATAGGTGAGGATGTATAATGCTTTTGAGTTGTAGAGTAAGTGATAGGAGAAAAGTCATGCTGGATGGCCTCAATAAAAGGAGCAGTCATTTGATAAGAATCAAGGGACTAAAGAAAGGCTGAGACAGTATTGTTTGCAAATCACTGCAAAGGCCATGATGGATAGTCAATCAGGGAAGAATTCAGGAAATACTATGCAGGAGTAAAGGTCCCTTTGAGACTGCCTAACATAAATTCATAGCGCATACAGCTGGTACAATTCTATGGCTTTTCTCAGCAATGCTCAGTGTCTCTTGACTAGTAGAGAAGGCAGATGATAAGAGTGACACAAGGTGGGAGATGTACATCAAATGAAAAAAAAGAGGGCAAGATATTCAAGGACAGAAGACTAGATATTGGGATTGGTTAATTACAGGGTCCAAATCCTGAAGGGAGAAAAGTAAGTCCAGAGCAGACAGAGGGATAGAGGAACTGGATTAGGTCATAGTAAAGATGAAAAATAGGATTGTGAGGAGTGAAAGAGAAGGGTACAAGGGAGAAAAGGAGATTATGATCAGAGAGGTGAGTTCCATAATTTTCCATAATTCAAGGTCAGAGAGAAGGAACGGTTTGAGAGTGATGGGAGGTCTAAGCCTCTGTGGGTAGTTGAGGTCAATATGAAAATTATTGCAGGTGACGATGACGGATTTGCCTTATATAACTGACACATACCATACTGTCTTACATTTGGACATATGTTACTTAACAATCATAAATTTGTTTCACTACTTGTGTCTCTCCAAGTATATTATAAGCCCAGGTAAAGGGCTGTGGCTTCACCTTCTCTTGTGTTGCTAGTAGGTGATTTTGATTGTTTCATTGAATGAATAAATGAGTGAATAAATGAATGGGCCAATCCATCAATCAATATGTCAAGGCACTTTTAAATTCTGGTAAGAAAACAGTGAATATGCAGACAGAAAATATTGCTTATCCAAATAGCAGGATAAACTTCCTTCCTACAGGCTCTCCAGGGTAAAAGGATCAGTGAATAAATCAATAAAAAGTGTTTTTTGAGAATCAATTGTGTGCATAACACATGGAAACTAAATCCTCCTAACTCTGCTTCATAAGTTTGTGCAATAACATCCTCTGACTTAAGAATGCTTTTATTTATATTAAGTTGAAACCTGGTCTTCTCTCCTCTGTCAAACTCCATATTAGAAATGTTTAAATAGAGGCTAAATGACAATAAGGTTGGAGAAGACACCCCTAAACTGAAGGACAAGAAGCTGGAATAACTAGAGGACCTTAAATTTCTCTTCAACTCTGAGATTCTGTGATTATAATCCCTGACAAAAGCTTTAGTCTTGGAGTTGCTACTTATTAACCTTTAACCTGTCTGCCTAGGCAGTTTTATGGGAGTGTTTCTGCCGCACATGCTCTAGCTTCTTGGAGCCAAAGGTGAATCAGCAGCCCAGAAAAGGGCTGGACAAGCCCTCACACTGGAGGTGCTAGTCTTCCCTGAACACCTCATACTTACTGACACGCCTCAATGCCATCGGTGAGTTAGGGAGTTGTTTACCCCAAGTATGTGAAAACTTCTAACGGAATTGGCAGATGAGAACAATTTGTTCCAGTGACTATGAAGGTGGTTGAAGCAGACACTGTGGAGTGTTTAGAGCTTGGTCAGACCTGAAAGATGCCGGGGTCATCCACTGCATTCCTGGCCATCACCAGTCCTCCTGACCTCTGTCCCACTCCTGGACTTTGATGATTCGAGAAGCGGGAGTGAGGCTGATAACTTTGCCGAGCTCTGTATCACTTGAATCCAATTCATGTGCAAGTGAAGACATCACCCCATGATGTCATTGGTCCTCCTTAAAAATGAAGTATGAACAATGATTTACTATATGTGACTACTATACTATACTATATACACATATATTATTACTATACGATATGTGTGACCCTGGGTGTCAGTTAATATCTCTCAGACTCATTTTCATCATAAAAAACAAACAAAAAGCCAGAAGCAACCAAAACAATAACGATAAAATACTATGCTGCATGCTAAGAATACAACCTCATTGGATTTTTGAGTGGATCAAATAAGATGATGCATGCCAAGTGCTTCCTAGACCTCAAAGCACCATATACATTGCAGCTGTTATGCTATGGAGTAACACATAATTATTGGGTCTTCTTTAATATAATCACTTCTTGTATTATGAGGCATTATGGCACTTGTCTTTCCTAAATCTTCTCTTCTCCAGTCTCACATCTTAGGTTCCTCTACCCATAGGAGGATTCTTCTTCTCCAGACTCTGCTAGTGTGTTCATGTATCTCATAACTGCACCAAACTGCACCAAAATTCCAGATGGGGCCTCCAGGGTAGAGCACAGTATAAACTATGTATAAACATAGTAAACACTAAGGATATTACATCATGGCCTTTACAGACTATGATTTTATAAAACAATGGAAGAGAAGAGCAGAGCCAAGATAAAGGTGAAAAAGCAGGCACTTGTCTGAGCTCTTCCAAATTCCCCTCTAAACAACTTTAAATAACACATCAAAACAAATTCTGACTGGCAGAACCCACAAAAGGATGGAGGTAAACAATTTTCCAGCCCAAGACAACTTGGAAGATCAGCAGGAATGATTTGTTGCACCAGGGTGAGAGTAGAGTGCAGACTGTGCCCCAGCAAACCACCAGCAGCAGGCCTTGGGAGCTACTGAATCAATTTTGGAACTCTTAGCCCAGATAGTAAAGTATTGGACAAATGTTTACAAAGAGTTTACAGGGGTCCCTTTACTGGCATTGTGGGCCTCTCTTGCACTGCTAATACTCGGAGCCAGGTTGTGGTCCTGAGACTGTACTAGGGCAAGGAGGAAGACTAGCACACAAGAGCTTGTGGCCCTAGGGGAGCAGGAGCCCTGGGCAGAGTTCCAGGGCAGAAAAGAGTGCTTGTGGTCACTCACATACCAGAACACAAACCAGAAGAGTAATAAACATGCCTTTCCTTAGATCTAAACACCTTGGAAGAACTGAGAGCTTACAGAACCCCAGAACTAGCTGCACTAAAAATGCGAATCTTGGGACAGTGCCCCCTCCAACCTGGGAGCAAAACTGAACTTTAATATAAAGTTAAAAGTCAAGCAATAGACAAAAAATCCTCATAGCATGGGATAAAGGAGAACTCCGCATTGAGCCAGGGATAAAAAAAGGAAAAAAAAAGGTGATTAAGTTTTATGACATCTGATCTAGAACAATAACTAATTCAGCTGGGAAATCACTGTGGCCCAAGTATGATCATCAGAGGAATGCTATTGGGCCAATGATCCATGATGCCAGCATCATGGTTAACATCCTGTATGGTTAACATCCACGAACTGTAGGTGGAGTTCTCATGGGAAAGGCTGGGAGAACGACTCTTGGCATGGACTGAGCAATTAATGAAGACTACCTTTTAAGGCATGGAGAAGTTGTGTTCTTCACAAAACTCCTCACCAGTAACACTAGTAGCATTTAACCTGGAAAACTTTCCCACGTTCAAGTTCAGGTAAAAGGCAGAGTATGACTGTCAAAAAGCATTTGATAAGGGATCAAGGAACTCTTCTGCAAGTGGAGGAAATAGCAGCAGAAATTCTGTGCAACGGCATTGTGGATACCTAGTTACTCATTGGGTTGGACAGGATGTTGGGGACCCCGATTAGCTGGTCTCTTAAAGTCACTTTGATCATCAGAATTACCAGAGCTTTTGAGAATTATTACTAGGGATTGATTTCCCCAGACAGCAGTGATCTGAGGGAGAAGCTCAACTCAACAAACCTTGATACCGTGGTAGATGCTGGGGAACGTAAGGGACAAAAAGGAGACAGTTGATGTCTACTGCATGGGGGACAGAGAAAACAGAAGCTGTGATCTGAAAGAAATGCCAGATGGAACAGTGGCAAAACAAAAACAACCAGAGAAAATCCAATATATTCATTCAATCTAATATAGAACAAAAACAACAACATAATCAGAAGCTACAGATGCTGGAACATGGGTCTTGCCAAAGAAACCAACATAGGTGAACAGGACAGAAACCAGCATGGGAACTCACAGCATTGCCCTTATCAGAAAACTGCCCTGGGGAAGGGGTCAATATCCAGAAAGCCCTGACCAAGAGGGCCCCAAGGGAGACAGAAGCCAAAGTACTCTGACTTAGAAACCCCAGGGAAAGGGGAGTTGAATACAACAGCACTGAGATCAAGATAAGTCCCAGCAAATACATAGGAATATATACATTGATCAAAAAAGTGCCAGGGTTAAAAGAAAACCTCCCACTGACCAGATTATGGAAAGTCAACCTTAGAGCTATGAATCTGGGGACGTTGAAACCTTCCAGGATTCTATATATAGATATACTAAGGAAAGTGGAAGCCAGCAGCAGAAAGCCAGGGAAGCAAGATCAGGACCAAATGGAGCTTGATCTCATCCAAGAGTGTGGGAGAAAATGGAGCCGGACACGAAATGTAAAATCAACAGCTGAGGCTAGAGATACAAGTAAACAGAAGGACACTAAATACTATGAAAAAATATGATGAGTCATCAAGATAGAAAATCTGAAAGTCAAGAATAACACTATAATACTTATATGCAGAGCCTCAGAGAAGAGGATGGCTTGGTGACAAGCATTATGGAGGGATTCTAGGAGAAAGGTAATAAAAGATTCTAAAAGGAAGAAAGCACTGAGAAGGAGAACTAATAGCTTAGAACAGAAGCTGGTAAGCCTTACCAAGGAAAATGGAATCCTTGGTAATTAGAATGGACCAAATGAGAAAGTAAAAAAAAAATGTTAAAACAAATCAAGATTAGAAAAAAAAAAAGACAATATAAATTATTACTATAAAAAAGACAACTGAACTAGAAAGTAGATCAAGAGGAGATAATCTAATTCATGGTCCAAAAAATATAGTCCCTGATGCCATATTTCAAGAAATTATAAATGAAAATTGTCCAGATATTTTAGAACAAGAGAGTAAAGTGAAAATACAAAGACTCCACCAATTACCTCCTAAAGAAAAGTCATAAATGAAAACTTCCAGCAATGTCATAGCCAAATTCCAGAGGTTTGGGGTTAAAGACAAATTACCATAAGCAGCTAGAAAGAAAGAGTTCAAGTTCCAGGGAACCACAACCAGAGTCTTATAAGATTAGCAGTTACACTATAAAAGAGAGATCTGTGATCTCTGATCTTGAAACATGATGTTGCAAAGGGTAAAATATAAAAGTTTACAGTGACAAATAATTTGCCTATAAAACTGAATATCAACTCACAGGGGGAAAAGAGAGTTTTAATAGATTAAGAGAGTTTCCAACATTGCTGACAAAAGGATCAGAGTGGCTTAGAAGCTTTTAAGGGCTACATGATAATTGTTTTCTTTTCCTCTGATAGGAGAAGAAACAAGTGTCCCTTTAAAACTATAATGTTATTGTGGGTCATAGAGGAGTTAAATAAGACAAATAGAGGGTTTAGAGTAGTTTCATTCTGTTGTGATAGTCTAAAGCAGGGCTGTCCAACCTTAGGTTTTTATTGAAACAATAGACAATATATTTTGATTTGCCATTTTAGTGAGAGCTCTGTGGTAGCTTGGCTTACTTTACTAAAGTATTTATGTAAATTTCTATGCTTGTATGTGAGCTGCATAAATCACACTACAGGGCTGCGTGTGGCCCACAGCCAGCATTTTGAACAGCCCTGGTCTAAAGAAAACAGAGATGAAAGTGAATATATGAGGCAACAGAGGAATAAGTGAAAAGGAACTTCCTATATCACATAGTTAGGGAATACAAAGTAAAGAGTATGTAAACATGGAGGAAGGTATAGGGAAAATTCTCATTACATGAATATTACATCTGAACAAGGCAAATCATAGTTGAATATGCTCACAAACACATACAAAAACATTTAGTGAAAAAATTGAACTCGAGGGAAATAGGTGGAATCAGGGAAAGGGAAGAGAAAGGTTTAAAAGAATCAGCAAGAGAAAAATAATTGGCAATATAAACTCCAATGTCAAAGGGTGAATTTTGAAGGGGGATCCTGTCTGTACACAGAACACAGTCCAGATATGTCAGAAACTTTTCTGCACACTCTGTATACATTCACACACAAGACATCAGCTGGGAAACATTGGTCTTTAACATACTATGGTTCTTGCCCATCAATTGGGGAATGGCTGAACAAGTTGTGTTATAACATTATGAAGGGATACTATTGTGCAATAAGAAATGATGAGGGGGATGGTTCCAAAAAACCTGAGAATACTTATATGAACTGATGAAATATGAAGTGAGCAGAACCAGGAGAACATTATATACAGTAAAGAGAAAGAACTGAAGGAATCTGAATGCAAATTAAAGCATCCTTTTTTTAATCTTTCTTTATTTTTCTGGTTTTAGGTTTGCTTGATTGTTTTAGTCTTTCTTTTCTTTTGCAACATGGCTAATGGGGAAATATGTTTTCCATGATTACCCATGAGTAATCTACATCAAATTACTTGCTTTCTCAAAGAGGCAGGAGGATAAGGAGGGAGGGAGAGAATTTGGGACTCAGAACCTTAAAAAAAATGAATGTTATTTTTTTACATGTAATTGAGACAAAAATAAAATAAGAGGAAAAAAAAGTCACGCAATAGGCAGGGGAAATGAACAAACAAAACAATAATGAAAGATCTGATGATAGAAAGTTACTATGGTGACATGGAAGATTAAAAGAAAAATTCAGAAGAAGACAACAAAGTCAAATATGTTACATCTAAAGCCTTATAGAAAAATGTAAATTAGACTCAGGCCCCAAAAGAATTCCTAGAAGAGCTCAAGAAGGATTTTAAAAATAAAATAAGAGAGATAGAGGAAAAATTATGAAAATAAATGAGAGTGATGCAAGAAAATCCTGAAACGGTGTCAACAGCTTGATAAAGGAGTCATAAAATATACTGAAGAAAATAACACCTTAAAAACACAATAGGCCAAATGCATAAAAAAGGCACAACAATCCATGAAAACAATGACTTAAAAAGCAGAATTTTCCCAGTGGAAAAAAGATATATAAAACTTACTGAAGAAAATAGCTCATTAAAATTACAATTGGACAAGTGGAAGCTAATAGTCTATGAGACATCAAGAAGCAATAAAAGAAAATCAAAAGAATGAAAAAATAAAAGAAAATGTGAAATTGCTTTGGAAAAAAGTGATTTGCAAAATAGGCTGAGGAGAGATCTTTTAAAAATTATTATACTACATGAAAGTCATGATCAAAAGAAGAGCCTAGACATCATATTTCAAGAAATTATTGAGGAAAACTACCCTGATATTATAGAACCAGAGGGTAAAATATACATTGAATAAATCTTATCACCTCCTGAAAGAGATACCAAAATTAAATTCCCAGGAATAGTATAGACAAATTCAATAAATCCCAATAAATTAGAAATATTTCAAGCAGCCAGAAAGAAACAGTTCAAACATCATGGAGCTACAGTCAGGAAAATATGGGATTTAGCAGCTTCTACGTTAAAGGATAAGAAGGCTTGGAATATGATATTCTGGAGAACAGAGAAGGTAGGATTACAATCAAGAATTACCTGCCCAGAAAAATGGTATAATCCCTCAGGGAAAAACTTGAATATTCAATGGAAAAGAGGACTTTCAGGCATTCCTTATGAAAAGACCAGAACTGAATAGAAAATATGAATTTCAAATACAAGACTCAAAAGAAGTATGAAAAGATAAACAGTAAAGAGAAATCATAAGGGATTCAATAAGTTTTAGCTGTTTATATTCCTACATGGGAAGATGATACTTATATCTCCTAAGAGCTTTCTCATTATTAGGGCAATTAAAGAAGTCTACATAGAAAGAAGCACAGGTGTGAGTTGAATATGATGGGAAGATCATCTTAAAAAAATAAAATTAAGTAGTGAGAAAGAGGAATACATTTGGAGAAGTAGAAAGGGAGTGGTAGAATGAGGTAAATTTTCACGCATAAAAGAAAGAGCTTATATGGTAGAAAGGAAGGTGGGATGGGAGAGTGTGTGAATCTTACTTTTATTGGGCTTGACTCAAAGAAGGACTAACATGCGCACTCAGTTTGGTATAGAAATCTATCCTACACTATAGAAATTTAAGAGAAGAATAGCATAAGAGAAGGGGATAGAAGGGAGGGCAGATGGGGGAGGTAGTAGTCAGAAGCAAAACTTGAGGATGGATAGGGTGAAAATAGGATAGGATAAACAAAGGGAAAATAGGATGGAAGGAAACATAGTAATTATAAATGTGAAAAGAAATTCTGCCAAGTTTCTCTGATAAAGACCTCATTTCACAAACATGTAGAGAACTGAATCAAATTTATAAAAATAAGATCCATCCCCCAATTGATAAATGGTCAAAGTATATGAACACGGAGTTTTCATACAAAGTAATGAAAGCTATCTATAGCCTTATAAAAGTGCTCTAAATCATTAGTGAGTAGAGAAAGGTAAATTAAAATAATTCTCAGGTACCACCCCACACCTATCAGATTGGATAATATGACAGAAAAGGAAAGTGATAAATGTTGGCGGGGATGTGGGAATATTGAGACACTAATGTGTTGTTGGAGTCATGAAGTGATTCGATCATTATGTAAAGCATTTTGGAACTATGACCAAAGGGCTATAAAACCATGCATACCCTTTGACCAACAATACCACTACTAAGTCTATATTCCAAAAAGATTACAAAAAACATAAAGGAAATGGACCTATATGTAAAAAAATATATTCATAGCAGCTCTTTTAGCGGTAGCAAAGAATTGGAAATTGAGATGATAAATATCAATTGGGGAATGGCTGAACAAAGTGAGGTGTATGAGTGTGATGGAATATTATTAGGCTATAAGAAATGATGAGCAGGATGCTCTTAGAAAAAAAACATGAAAAAGACTTACATGAACTGATGCAAAGTGAAATGAGCATAACAGGAGAACATTGTACATAGTAACAGCAATATTTTATGATTATCAACTGTGAATGACAGCTATTCTCAGTATTACAATACAAGACAATTCCCAAAGATTTATGGTGAAAAATGCTATCTATCTCCAGAGAAAGAACTGATGTATTTGAATGCAGATCGAAGTACTTTTTTTACTTTCTCTTTCTTTGTTTTTTCCTGCAAGGGGAAGAAGGGGATAGGGTCTGTGTTTCTTTCACCACATGCTTAATATGGAAGTATGTATAACCTATATTAAATTGCTTAACATCACAAAGGAGGGGAAGGGAAGGAAGATAATTTGGAATTCAAAATTTTTTTTAAAAGTATGTTAAAATTGTTTTTACATGTAATTGAAGAAAAAAGAAAATATTAAATAATAAAAAGAGAAAACAAAACAAATCAATGGAAGAGAAGTTTCAAAAAGGCATCATTACAATTTTTGAAAAGAAGATCTGAGAGCTAGCTTTAACTTATTTTTTAATTCATCCTCTTTGAAATCAGTATAGATTTTTGTCATTGCTGCTGTTTGTTAATACTTCCTTAATTCATTCCCCTGTTTCACATCAAATTTTCCTCTTTATTATCCAGACAGGTTCCTTCTATCATTTTGTAGATGTGGTTGACCAGCTATGTGCGTGTAGCAATGCTCTGGGACAACTATGCAAGCCCTGACTTGTATGAGTAGGCTGGCTCATCAATACATGCCCATTGTGTCCCATCAGGTATCTAAGGGAAGCATTGAGGAGTATTTCCTAGCACTGAGGAATATAGAATGCAATATTTCACAAGCCCCAATTGTTATACTTCCTAAAATGATTATGAGTTGCTATCAACTAGACAGCCAGACAATTAGCTTTTAGAAAGGAAAGACCAAAGCTTAGGAACTCCTATGCCCCACTCCCCACTGATTTTTTCTAAGAAGTGATTCTCTCTCCTCTATACCACCAAATGCTCTCTCTAAAACTAACTTTATATTTTAAAGATTACTGCTTGACCAAACTTCCTCAGGCAAGCCTGCCCAACGTCACTTCCAGTTCATGTAAAGGCCCATCAGAAACATATAAATTATTCAAGGTCTTTTTCACATTTGGATGTAATGCTTTTGATTGATTTGATTCAATCAAGGCATTTTTGCCACAAGAATTAGGTACTAGGGTGTTGCATTTTATCATTTACTTTAGGTGGGATAGGGTAATTTAATTGATTTACTGAACTGCACCCCACTTTTATATGTGAATCACCCAATTTATAGGGCTGTCATTTACCAGCATCACGGGCAGCTTTCTATTTGATATACTGGACTAATGTTGGACAGATTCCAGGGGCCAAGAATCTGTGTCCACCGAAGACACTGGGCCCAGCAGAGTCTATATGAGTATTTTAAGATGTCTTTTAGAGCAAAGGCCCTTAGGAAAACCCAGAAACTGTCAGAGGAACTTCTTGACAGTAAGGTCTTTTGCAGTTGATGGCCAGTTTGCTTATGACAAGTGACTGACAGCTTTGTGAGACTATAGAAAATATATATACAATACATACATAGTCAGTGATTGAATATAATCAGATGGAGGAAGGAAGAGATTCTGTTTGAAGAAACAAATGGGGTAATGTATGCAGTTGGATTTCATCTGCAAAGACAGTTTAGATTAAATAAGTATAGATGTGTAAACTGTAAGTGATCCTGGGCCACTGGTATGGAGTCCTACTGTCTAAGATGCCAGGGAGAGAAAATGTAACTTCTTTTCTCTCATCCAGATAAAAGAGGCTAGCTAATGAAAAGGATAGAGTATTGATTAAAAAGAAATTTAAATTACCTTGTTAACAACTGGCCACTGGTCCTTGGATCATGGAAGTATGGTGGCTGTTTTGTAATGGAAAAACAGGCTTCCTTTCTGTCTCATACTTAGCAACTAGTGCAGTCAGAAGCTATTCCGGACTTTGTCTGGGGAAAGGAGCCAAGCATGACATGTAAGACAGAAATAGTCAAACATCTAGGGTCTACTGATCATAATATATTCAGATAAGAAATGTTCCTGAGGGTGTATGTGGGAAAATAGCATTGCAAAAAGTTAATGCACTTCAAAAAATTCTGGTTTTTCAGACTGCAAAATATGGCATAATTTGCAGGAAGTTGAATTGATCAACTGCAGTCATTAAAAAAAAAACTATTAGGAAAGAAGTTGGGAATACTGTGTCTCATTAGCAGATGTAGGGAATGCCTGCTAAATATATTTATCCTGATGGCACCACAGGATTAGGAAATGAACTACAACTGAAGTGAGATGATGGTAGAACTAAGATAGTAAGTTATAGGAGCAGGCATTTGAAAAGCTCAAAGGTTATGTTAACTGAGCAGGCTTTTGCTACATACAGAGATAAGCTAAAATGAGTGAAGATAATAGAAATGGAAAGGAGTCAGGAACAGGGAAAAGACCAAAAATTTCATCCCCATTCTTACCATCCTTATAGGATTTCGATATGTCTTTACATCTTCACAGAACTTAAAAATCATATAATAGAGTGTGTATATATATACATATATTATATATATATATGTATAATATATAACAATGATAATGATAATGTCCATAACTAATAAATCCAAAATCAGGGGTTGTTAGTCTGTGATTAGTGGACACATTTCAGGGTGTCTGTAGACTTGGATGGGAAAAAATTATATCTGTATTTTCACTAACCATAACTAAAAATTAATCATTTATTTAAATTATGATGAAAAAAATACTCTGAGAAAAGGTATAGGTTTCACCACATGGCCAAAGGGAGTCTGACACAAGAAAGGTTAAGACCCTCTATACCAAAGAGATTCTATGGATCTGAGGTAGAATTGCATTTTCCCATATTCTCTTTTCCCCCAAATGGCTTATAATGTGGCCACTTCTGGAGTGACTTGACAACAAGCTAGTTAGAAATCTCTGTCAGATCATAGGAAAAACTCTGTTCCAAAACCCAACTGTCTTTTATGTGGAGGGCATTCATTCTTTGTTTTGCTCCCCCTTTGAAATTTCTACTCATCCTTCCAGGTCCATCTCAATCAAGTAATTAGTTAGCTGAACAAGCTTTTATTGTGTCTGCTTTTTGTTACTTCCTGAGTATGAAAAGGTAAAAGTGAAAATATTCCTGCCCTCAAGGAACTCTGCCATATGGAGGGGGCTTTTCTAAAGATTCCCAGCCTACACTAATTATTCCTTCTTCTCACTGAACTTCTATACCAAGGATGGGGAACATGTGGCCTTGAGTCCCTGTGGCCTCTAGGTCCTCAAGTGCAGCCCTTTGACTGAATCCCAACTTCACAGAAAAGAAATCTCCTTAATAAAAGGATTTGTCCTGTAAAACTTGGACTCAGTCAAAAGACAGCACCCAAGGACCTAAAAAGCCACACGTTCTCTACCCCTGTTCTATACGCTGAGATATCCAGGGTGTTCCAAAAATCTTAGAAAAGTTTTAAGCTAGTAAAGCTCTTTCAAGCCGTTATATCTCCACTAAAGGACACATCTAGGTGGCACAGTAGATAGAGCACTGGTCTTAGAGACAGGAAGGCCTAAGTATAAATCTAGCTTCAGAAACATCCTAGCTATGTGGCCTTGGACAAATCACTTAAACTCTAGTTACCATTGGAGAAGGAAATGGCAAACCACTCCAGTGTCTTTGCCAAGAAAACCCCAAGGATAAAGTTCACAGAGTCACAAAGACTTGGACATGACTGAAACGACTGAACAATATAGCAATCTCCACAAAGGCTTTGTGCAGTTTTAATCTATTAAAAGATTAAGAACACACTAAGACTTTTGGAAAACTATATTAACCAGCCCTCAGACCCGTGTCCCGTGAGTGTCATGTGCTCAATTATCTGAACTCTACAAAGGCAAGGCCTGTGAATTCTCGAAATATCATAGGGTTAGAAGGGATCATGGAATAATCTCTCTCATTTTGAGGAGGAAAGAATTGATACCCAGAGAGATAAAATAATTTAGTGATGGCAACATAGGGAGTAAATCAGTAGTAGGATTCAAATGAATTAACAACTGGTTCTCCATGGAAGTGAGCCAAGGCCCTGCCCCGGCTAAGAACAGGTTTGTGAAATTAAACCTAAAACTAGGTACTGATTCTACAGAACTGGTGGGAACTGGCTGAATCCCACCACTGGAGTAAATAGCTGAGCCAGGATTTGGACTCAGTCTCTCACTCCAAAGTATGAAATTCCAAGGATGTCTAGCACAAACTGGGAACATAGAAGGTATATGAAGCAATATTTATTAACTTTTTTATTATGGAAATGGTATAACTTAGAGTGGAAGTGTAAGAGAAAAACAGTTGGTCATTGGTAGAAGAGATTTCTGTAAGTCAGGATGACTGGCAATGGCCCAGGATACAGTGAATGACCTTGGTGTCTTCAGTGTCAGAATAAGCTCTAAGCATTCCACAGGAAGGGATTCTTCTCATCTTCCCATTGTTCTGGAGGAAGTCTTCACATGCTTAGGGTAGACATTCTCCTAACTCACTGACAGGTTTTAGGCCTATCAGTTACCCTCAATCTGGTTTAGCCCATCAGTCAAGACAGTTTTACTGGGATGTGGCCACTGTGCATGCTACAGTTTCTCAGAGCCATAGGTGAGAGTTGGGTGAAAGGTGGACACCAAAGGTGGATAAGCAGCCCTGAAAATGGCTCAGCGAGCCCTCACACCAGAGGTGCTAGTCCTCCTTGAATATCGTGTATATGGTGTATCTCTCTTATCTAAACCAGGGCTTCTTAAATTTTTTCCATTCAGTACCTCTTTTTGCCCAAGAAATTTTTATACAACCCAGGATATATAGGTATATAAAATAGATATACAAATCAAACATTTGCTGATAATAAATCATAACGAAATTTATTTTAAAGCAATTCTTTGGTATACATATATTTTTTACCATTTATTAAAGGTGAAAACAAATTTGCATACTATTAAGATGGATGTGCTTGAAATCTTGACAGAATACTTGATACTAATATTTTGGTCATCATGTTCAGAAACCTTTTACTGTTGCCAAATTTTTCACAACTGCCATATTCAGTTATGCAACCCCATAGTGGGTCGCAACACACAGTTTAAGAAGCACTGATCTAAACTATGCATCTGGTGTTGTGTTTTGAACATTGTAGGTGCTTGATAAATTTTGTCAATTGGATAGTCTTTTGGTTTCAGCCTGGGGAAGGTAATATTACAATGGGATCTGGGGTGTGGTTTTACAAGAGAGTTCCCCACCTGGTCGGACAGGCTGCCCTTATTTCTCTTTGTGGTCTTTGGATGTGTGGGGATCAAAGTGGAGCTTTTATGGGATGTCTAAAAGGGATCTGAGGTGGTCCAGTGGGCATAGTGCCTCATAGTGGCCTCTGGCCTCAGGATAAGGAAAATGAGATCCAGGGAGTTTTAAATTGATTTGTCTAAGGTCATACAAGTAAAAATGAGAACTAGGATCCAGGCCTGCCTATTCCTCTACTACTAATCTTTTTCCTCTATTACACTAGATTGGGCTAAAAAAAGGAAAGAATAGTTTATAATGAAAGTGAAGGACTGAGAAAAAAAAGAAAGCTTAATTAAAAATGGACAATTCTAGTCCCTCTTATCCTCTGTTACTCTTTTAGGACATCTTCTCCTTTGTATTAATTTGATTTTTATTAACTCTACAGCTATTAAGTTCTTTCTCATAGCTCCTGAAGAATACATTTGTAATTAAAGGGATAAATACAACATAGACTTATGCATCATGCCGATTAATAGCTTGTCCTTGGACAGAACCTCTGTGAAGAGTGGTTCAAATCTCTTTAAATACACAGCTTTGTTTACATCACAGAGAGTTGTTATGCTAGAGGAGATGGGAGGAGTGAAGGCAAGGGCTTCTCCCTTGAGCAATCACAGAGTATGAGGCAAAAATGCAAAACCATGGCAAACTGGATTTGAGATAGGTCCAGAAGGATGGACTGGATTTTGAGATTTAGAAGGGATAGAGAAAGCATTCCAGGTGTGAAAAATAATGTTAATAGTTGATATTTATTTTGCTCTTCAAAGTGTTTGAAACACTTTACAGGCATCCTTATCCAATTGAGTCCTACAGCTCCCCCCCTCAGTTCCTTCCCTCCTCCCACCACCCCTTACATTTTGCATTCTCCGACCCTATTCTATCATTAACAAACTTCTTTCATTCTTGATCACTTTCTTTCATGTTCTCCATTTTCTTGTGCTCATGGAAACCTGGATGTCTCTGGAGCACAATGCATCCCTCGCCAAGCTCACAAAAACTCTCTGTGCTTCTGTTTCCTCATTGGTAAAATGAAGGGGATGCACTGGATAGACTCTAAGATCTCTTCCCACTACAAATTTCTGTCATCATTTGAGAGAGAGAAAGAGAGAGAGAGAGAGATCAAGACTGGTGAGAAGCCAAAGGTGTTTGATGAGCCCATTTCTCTCTTTACTTTGAAGATATCTTTTATGATTTCCTACTTTCCACTGTATCAAGTCAAAACAATCCTGATACTCAAAGACCTTCTATAATTTATCCCTAACCTACCTATCTAATCTAGTCTCCCTTTGTTTTCTGATTTATACCCTCCACTCTAGTCAGGTTGATATCCTCACTATCATTGACATGTGCCAACATTGTTCTCTGACCTGTACTTTATTTAGCTCAAGCTGATCTTATACCAACTCAATTAAACACATATTCATTAAGCTCTGCCTTTGCATAGATCACTGAAGACTTTCCCTGGCTGAATGGGTAGATAAGAACAATTTGTTTCGACAGCCATGACAGTGGCTGAAGCAGGAGCTGTGGAGCACTTAGAGCTTGGTCAGGTATAGAAGATGCCAAGGTCATCCATTGTATCCTGGGCCATCATTAGTTGTCTTGACTTTTGTCCTGCCACTGGCATTTGGTGATTCAGGAAGAGAGAGTGAGGCTGAAAAGTTTGCACAAATCTATCTCACTTATATCCAATTAATGTGCAAGTCAAGAAATCACTCCATGATGTCAATTGGTCCTCTTTGAAAATGAAGGATGAACAATAACAAGGATACTAAAACAGTAGCTCCTGCCCCCAAGGAACTCCCCCCTCTCATCATCCCTCCCCAGGACAACATGTAATCTGATATAGGCTATACATGTACAATCATTTTAAACATATTTCCACATTATTCATGTTGTGAAAGAAGAATCAGAACAAAGGGAAAAACCATGATAAAGAGAAAACAACAAAAAAGAGAAATTAGTACATTAAGATCTGCATTCAACCACCATAGTTCTTTATCTGGCTGTGGGTAGCATTTTCCATTATGATTCTTTTGGAATTGTCTTAGATCATTGCATTGTTGAGAAGGGCTAAGTCTATCAAAGTTGGTCGTTGCACAATGTTGCTGTTTCTGTGTACAATATTCTCCTGGTTCTGCTGACTTCACTCGGTATCAGTTCACATAAGTCTTTCCAGGTTTTTCTGAAATCTGCATGTTCATTATTTCTTATACAACAATAGTATTCCATTGCATTCATATGCCATAACTTGTTCAGCCATTCCCCAATTGATGGGCATCCCCCTGATTTCCAATTCTTTGCCACCACAAAAAGAGCTGCTAAAATATTTTTGCACATATGGGTCCTTTTCCCTTTTTTATGATCTCTTTTGGATACAGACCTAGTAGTGGTATTGCTGGATCAAAGGGGATGCACAGTTTTATAACCCATTGGACATAGTTCCAAATTGCTCTCCAGAATGGTTGAATCCATTCACAACTCCACCAACAATGCATTAGTATTCCAATTTTTCCCACATCTTCTTCAACATTTATCATTTTCCTTTTTGTCATATTAGCCAATTGGATAGGTGTGAGGTGGTACATATGTACACACATACATACTTAGAGTTATTTTAATTTTCATATCTCCAATCAATAGTGATTTAGAGCTATAACTTATTTACTTCTTGAAGCTGGCCCACCGAATTGAGGAAAGGATTAGGGCTACAGCTGTGAAAGCCTATCTGGTGATTACATCATATAGAACTAGCTTAATTGTTTAGACACCATCATAAGTTTTCTACACTTGCAGCTTGGAAATTTGGCCTGGGCCAAGATAAACATTGATCCGTGGCTAAAAATATGTCATTATTTGAGTATGACTAGGTGGCATACATGACAGATATCAAGCCCGTCTGCCAACAGTGTTAGAAAAGACAAGGTTCCACACAAGCATCCAGTTTTAAGCAAGGTGTTACTAAAGATTAGACACCATCTGGTCCAGTTTCATGATTTTAGAAAAGAGGGCCTCATCATCAGTCACATGAAGGTCACTTGAAAGTATTTAGCCTGGAGAAGAGAAGACATAGGGAGTACGCATCTCCTGTCTTCATATATGCAGAGGGTGGTAAGGTGAAAAGAGAATTGGACTTACTCTGTTACAAAGAACTAGGGGAAATGCTTAGAAAATGAAAAGAACTACATTTTATTTTGATAAAAAGGAAAGTGTCCTATCTGGTAATTGGAGCTATTAAAAATGGTATAGATTGCCTCAGGACCCAGTAAGTTCTACCTCTCTAGAGGTCTTCAGGTAAAAGCTAAAAAACCAGCTGTTGGTGATATTGTAGAAGGTATTTTTTTTAAGTCTGGATAAGCCTAAATAGCCTCTGAAGTCTCCATCAGCTCTTAGATTTTGTGAAATTGAGCTTTAGGGAGGTTAAATGATTTGCTCAGAGTCTCACAGGGATCAAGGAGCACATCTAGGATTCTAGCACAGGTCTTCCAATACCAAATCCTTTGAGCTTTCCACCACAACATCTTTCCTGTAGGCCCTTATTGATTATGCATGATCAAATTAGCAAACCTCAAGCTCTGAATGACTTAACCCTCCCTGAGAAAGATTATGATGGATGAGGGTTAACACTTTGTCACTTGAAGTTAGCTAAATGTGGTGATCACTTAACCCCTGTAGTGCCCCAAGACGTAGCAGTGGAGATTCCAGGGAGCTGGAAAAAAAGGAGACCAGAGTCACTAAGAGCCCATCTCTGAAGCGCACCTCATGATTGATTTATATTCCCTTTGTCAAAAATGCATCCTTTTCAGTAGCCCTGGGACACATCTCAATAAATGGCAGAGTTAGAAATGGAGTAAAAAGCAACACTCGCTGAGTAAGCCAGCACCACCCCTCTGGATTAGAAGCCTATGCTTCTATTTACAGAAGGGCCCCTTCCCTTCCCCTCTTCGCTCATGCTCCTGAACACACTGTGGTGATAAGTCCCAACCTACAGCTCTCCTTCACATTAGGGGCCAAAGAATCTGAAGGGCCTTGCAATGGGGTCAGGCCTCTCCAGGATTGTGAAGTGGAATTTGTCTTTGGTTTGCTTCCGTCATTCCTTTAACCAATTTATTACAAGCATTTTACAAGTCACTTACCTTGTAATAAGCACCGTGTTTAAAAAGACTAAAGGGAAATACTCTCTACCCTCAAGGAAGTTACATTCTAAGAGTGAAGGCAACATGTACAACATATGTGTGTATGTATGCATGTATATGTATGTATATATGTATGCACATATATAAAGAGACAGAAACAAAGAGATACATAGAGAGAGATAAAGGGATAGAGAATATATGTATATATTTGTAAATATGTATATATACAAAGGTATTAATGTGTCATTACAATCAAATATTTTTATGTAAATATATGTGGCTATATTATATTATACATTATATATGCATATGCAAATGCACACACGAATATATATACACATGTACATACACATATTTATACATGTATATATGTACATGCATATACACATATACATAGATATATACATATATGCATACATACATATATACATACACACACATATATACATATATACACACTTATTTAGGTACTTTAGGAAAATGGCTTACCAACAGCGGGAGGTACCAAAGAATGCTTCAAAAAGAAAGTGGCACTTGAATTTTTTTTTTTAATGCAATTTATTTATTTAACATATTTGGTTTTCAGCATTGATTTTCACAACATTTTGAATTACAAATTTTCTCCCCATTTCTACCCTCCCCCCCACTCCAAGATGGCTTATATTCTGGTTGCCCTGTTCCCCAGTCAGCCCTCCCCTCTATCTCCCCCCTCCCCTCTCATCCCCTTTTCCCTTCCTTTCTTGTAGGGCAAGATAAATTTCTACGTCCCAATGCCTGTGTATCTTATTTTTTAGTTGCATACAAAAACTTTTTTTGTTTTTGAACATCTGATTTTAAAACTTTGAGTTCCAAATTCTCTTCCCTCTTCCCTTCCCACCCACCCTCCCTAAGAAGTTGAGCAATTCAACCTAGGCCACACATGTATTATTATGTATAACCCTTCCACAATACTCATGTTGTGAAAGGCTTACTACATTTTGCTCCTTCCCAACCCATCCCGCTTTATTGAATTTTCTCCCTTGACCCTGTCCCCTTTCCAAAGTGTTTGTTTTGATTACCTCCACCCCCATCTGCCCTCCCCTCCATCATCCCCCCGCCTTTTACTTTTTTTTTTTATCTTCCTCCCTCTTCTTTCCTGTGAGTCCCTCCAAAAGCCTATAAAAATGGCTCTGAACCAATTCTAGAACGGCAGAACCCACAGAACAGCAGAGGGAAGCAGGGCTCCAGCCCAGGACAGCCTGGATGGTCTCTGGGTGAGGTCTATTCCACACGGAGCTCGGAGCTGGGAACGGAGTGGCGCAGAGCCCAGCCTGAGCGGTGTGGACCATCCAGACCAGAAGCCGGGCGGAGGGGGCCCTAGCGCCCTGAATATGTGAGCAGCGGCAGTTACCAGACCCCCTCGACCCACAAACACCAAAGACTGCGGAGAAGGTTAGTGGGAAAAGCTGCGGGAGTAGAAGGAGTTCAGTTCGGCTTCCAGCCCCGGGGGCAGCGGAGGTGGGGCAGCTACAGCTGTTGTTACTTCTGGCTCCAGGCCCACCTGGTGGGAGGAATTAAGTGGCAGATCAGAGCAGGAGTGCAACAGCCTGCTGAAAATCTAAGCCCAGTCTGGACTGGGGGTCCTTGGGGAAGGAGGAGTGTGGCTCTGACAGAGCTGGCACCTCCCCCCCAAACGTAGAACATAGAACTCGTTAGTCTACAAGCAGTCATACCCCACTGAAAAACTCAAGGGTCAAGTTAGTTGGTTGGGAATATGGCCAGGCAGCAAAAACGCACCCAGATTCAGTCTCAGACTTTGGATTCTTTGGTGACAAAGAAGACCAAAACATACAGCCTAAAGAAGACAACAAAGTCATAGAGCCTACAACCAAAGCCTCCAAGAAAAACATGAACTGGCCCCAGGCCATAGAAGAGCTCAAAAAGGATTTGGAAAAGCAAGTTAGAGAAGTAGAGGAAAAATTGGGAAGAGAAATGAGAAGGATGCGAGAAAACCATGAAAAACAAGTCAATGACTTGCTAAAAGAGACCCAAAAAAATACTGAAAAATACACTGAAGAAAACAACACCTTAAAAAACAGACTAACTCAAATGGCAAAAGAGCTCCAAAAAGCCAATGAGGAGAAGAATGCCTTGAAAGACAGAATTAGCCAAATGGAAAAGGAGGTCCAAAAGACCACTGCAGAAAATACTACTTTAAAAATTAGATTGGAGCAAGTGGAAGCTAGTGACTTTATGAGAAATCAGGATATTATAAAACAGAACCAGAGGAATGAAAAAATTGAAGACAATGTGAAATATCTCCTTGGAAAAACCACTGACCTGGAAAATAGATCCAGGAGAGATAATTTAAAAATTATTGGGCTACCTGAAAGCCATGATCAAAAAAAAGAGCCTAGATACCATCTTTCAGGAAATTATCAAGGAGAACTGCCCTGATATTCTAGAGCCACAGGGCAAAATAGAAATTGAAAGAATCCATCGATCACCTCCTCAAATAGATCCCAAAAAGAAATCTCCTAGGAATATTGTTGCCAAATTCCAGAGCTCCCAGATCAAGGAGAAAATACTGCAAGTGGCACTTGAATTTAGTCATGAAGGAAACCAGCGACTTACTTGCAAGGTTGAACACCTTTATATCTCTCTTCCTCCTATCCTCCAAGCATTCAGAACCATCCCGTTGATCCCTGGTGACACAAGATCCCAAATCTTACCTTTTCTTCCTGAACTCACAAAAATTAGTCACTTTGGAGCAGTGAGAAGGGGAGATGGGAGATGGACTGAAAACACTGAGGAGCTGAGCTTCTCCAAGAAGAGCTGTTTGACAAGTTACTTCATCCCTTAGTTTTATCTGTAAAATAACGTATCTGGACTAAAGGCTCCCTCAAGTCCCTTATCATTCTAAAGTCTTTGACCCTATTCCCTATCAACAGCAACATCAACAACAACGCTAGTAATGATAACTGGCATGTAACTTCAGAGTTACAAAGCACTCTCGCATACATCACCTTTTCGGACTCACCCTATTTGAGGTGTGAGAGAAAGGTATTATTTTATTCATTTTGTGTGTGTTCAGTTATTTTTCAGTCATGTCCAACTCTTTGTGACCCCACTTTTTTTTGGCAAAGATACTGGAGTCCCTTACCATTTTTGTCTCCAGCTCATTTTATAAATGAGGAAACTGAGACAAACAGGGTTAAGTGGCTTGCCCAGGGTCACACAGCTAGTAAGTGTCTGAGGCAAGATTTGAACTCAGGAAGATGTCTCTTCCTGACTCCAGGCCCAGCACTCTATGCGCTGTGACAGCTAGGGGCCCTCTTTTATTCATTTTACAAATAAACATAGAAGAGCCTGAGGGTGTAAGTAATTTGTCTTAGATAAAACAGGTAGAAAAAATGTGGAGCTTGGATTCAAACTCAAGACTTTGCCTTCAAAGTCAATCCTCTTTCCACTATGCCATAACGTCTTTTGCATTGTAGCTATCGGGTGTAGGACTTAGGCTCCAACCCAGGGCTTCTGACTCCAAGATGAGGGAGGGTTCTCCTCACTAGCACAGGCTCTGTTCTCTGCCACAAAGCAATGGATGCACCAATCACCACAAATGTATTCTCCCTCTCATGCAAGCTTTACTATATTATGAATTGGGGAACTCCCTTACTCCTCCTCCCCTTGGCATATACATTAGAGAAATGGAATTTTATGAAGTAATCAAGACAAGTATCATGTCATTTTACTCTTTTTTTTAAGACAGGAAACTCAGATTCATTCAATCAATGAGTAAACATTTATGAAGTGTCCACTTTGGGTAGGCAGGTAGCACAGTCAGGTACTGTGCTAAACTGGGGGTTTAAAAAAAGGCAAAAGATGGTCTCATCTCAATGAGCACAAAATCTGATTGGGGAGACAGCAGGCAAGTATGTTGCTCACATAAAAACTATCTATCCATCCATCCGTCTATCCATCCATTCGTCTATCTATCTATCTATCTATCTATCTGTGTGTATGTGTATATATTATGTGTGTATATATAAATATATAAGATGTGTGTATATATATCCATCCATCCATCCGTCCATCTATCTGTATGTATGTGTATATGTGTATATATAAATATATGATATGTATGCGTATATATATCCATATCCATACACATACACATATATATGTGTAAATCAATGGAGGGAAGGCACTAGAATTAAGGGAGATGAGGAGATCTCAAAAGGTTTCTTGCAAAAGGCTGCACTTTAGCTAGGACTTCAAAGAGGCCAGGGAAGTCAGGAGGCAGATATGATGTGGGAAAGCATTCTAGGAATGGTGGGGGGGTGGGGGTGGGGAGGAGTGACAGCCAGTTAAAAATCTTGGCACCAGGAGATGGAGCTTGAGGAACATTAAGAAAGCCGATGTCTTTCGATTGTGTAGTACATGGGGTGGGGAGAGTTTAAGATATAAGAGTATTGTAAAGGCATCTAGAGAAATATATGGGCTTTGATTTCAAAAAAAAGGTTTCATATTTGATCCTGGAGGTGATAGCAAGCCCCTGAAGGTTATTGACATGGACTCTTCTGAAGTCCACAGCTAACTAGGACTAAAATGTAGGGTTCTTGATTCTTAATCCATTGTCCCTCTGTTGTATCATGGATCCTTCCAATCAAGGATGATGATTTTGAGGAAAAGACCAGGGCAAGGGGAAGGTTGAATATGGAAACAGAGGACCTATATTTGAGTCCCACCTTTGCCACTTACTATTTATGTAGCCTTAAGAGAGTCTGACTCTCTGGGCCTCTGTTTCCTCATCTGTAAATTAAGGTGATTGAATTAGATGTCCTCTAAAGCCCCTTCCAGCTCTTTCTTTTTGTTTCTAAAATTCATTGTCATCACCTATTTCCTTGACAGTGCAGTGGAGAGCAAACTTGGGAAAGAAAATAAGAACCTGGAAGGGTTTCTAGACATTAAGGAAGTCTATGGCATGAACCCATGGTAAATAGGCCTCAGTAGCACGTCAGAGGCTTTTCCAAAGGCATAATAAGGCAAATGGATGGAGAAGCGAGAGTTCCATACAGCTCTTCCACAAGCCATCCTACCTGGTCTGGAGTATTAGGGCAATTGGAGCTCAGCAAAACCCTGCCCTCTTGCACTGAGATGAAGCACTTACAGTTAATACAAATATATATGTGTGTGTATATATATATATATATATATATATATGTGTGTGTGTGTGTGTGTGTGTGTGTGTATGTGTATGTATATGTATATATATATGTATATGTATATGTATATATATGTATATATATCCTCCCTTGCTCCAATCATTTTCTTCATTAGCACTCTCCCTTGACCTAGCCAGTCAGGGTAAAAAAAAAACACATCAGTAAATATAGCTTTATTAAATGCTTGGGTCAGGTTATGTGCCTGTCAGCAAAAGGGGGAAAACATGTATTTGGCCCATTGCTGCTGAGTGAGCCATTCTCTCCTCGCCCTGTGCACACCTCAGCGACACCCGGCATTTAATAAGCATTGTATTCGGTGCCCTTTTTAAAATGATTGAATTATGGCTATTTTATGGTTTCATAAAAGCCTTTATTAATTTGGGGAAGCTGCTGCGTCTTCTCATCCTGGCCTAGTCCCTGCTGAGTGATTAAATTATTCATGCGAGTTCCAATTGGCTATGTTTATTGTGTCCAGATCAGAACAACAAACAAGGCTCTCCTCTTTTCTAAAGTATTATGTGGGAGGGGAGGTAGGCATTGGGAGGGGGGAATTCTGGGTGAAAGTAAAAAGGGTAGGGGGAATTCTAAAGGGCAACATCTCCTTACAAAGCACAAATAGGGACAGCACTGGAACAGGACCCCTTACTGGCAGAGAAGAATGTTTCAGAGGAGCCTGCAGCTGCTGGGGGTAGGGCAGAAAGAACTAAATGCCAGAGATGAACCCCACGCTGAGCAACTCTCTTTTTTTCCCAGGGAAATGGATTGATATATATGTTTCACACTGTCTGTTGCTACCCCTGAAAAGAGAATAAGGGATGTCTTCAGTGGCTGTGCTCACTAAGGACATGCATACATCTTCTTCCAGGTCCTCAGCTGCCCACCAGCGCATACAAACCTCTCTCTTTAAGACTCCCACACACAGACCCTATGCTTATGCAATGGAGTGCTCTTTCCTATCCACAAAAATACATTTCTCTTGGTCCTATACGCATTCTTTCTGTCATTCTGTCCCACCTGCCTGGAATGGCATTTTTGAAAAGAAACCAGCCCTACATTGATTGGCCCCTTACTTTACATGCCCTCTGTATTTAGGTAGACAGATTGTTGGAGATTGATATGTCCTTGCTTATGTTTTCTTGCAATGTTTCTCTTTGCTGTAAGTGTGTGTGTGTGGGTGTGGGTGTGGGTGTGTTATACATTTGTGTATTGGCTTTTCGAGTAGATTATAAACTCTCTGAGGGCAAGGGCTATGTCTTCTATGGCTACTTTCTACGCTACTACTATAACAGCTCCTGGGGTGCTCATCCGTATCCTGGAGATCCAGATACGGTCCTGAAAATAATTTATGTTTGTCTTGAACTGAGGCATGAATAGTGTCTATTGATAGTGTCTGGGGCAATCAAACAAGGGTCAGGGGTACTTAGACATGAGAATACAAAGAATGGGTTTTCCGTTTGGAACATAGGTGAGATGTTAATTTTTTTTCTTTTACCTTTTCACTTAGACTACCTAACAAACATAGATTAATAAAGGGAAAGGGACCCTGGTCAAAGTCTAACTGTGCAAGGGGACAGCCTCTATTCCTTAAATATCATTAGGCTTCTTCTCAGTTTACTACAGATCCATCTCTTGCTTCCATGGGCAAGTCTGAACTCACCCCCATTAGGAACCCATCCATCCATCAACAGGTAGAAAAGTAACCTGTGGGGGCACATTTTGTGTGAGATGCAGATGTATAAAGCTTTTTCCTTCCCTTCAAAAAATTCCAACATTTGTGATTATTAAAGACCTAATATTTTTGCAGCAGTTGGAATGCCAGACTAGGAGTCAGATTATCTGACTTCCAGACCTGACTTTCCTGCTTACTATACACGCAACTTTGAACTAGTAACTTAATCTCCATGATTCTAGTTCTTCATTGATAAAACGGAGAAAAATATGTATTGCCTGACTAACTAGGTTATTGTAAGGATCAAATAAGATAATGTATGGAAAGCACTCTGAAAACTACAATTGATTAATCTGAGTCACTTAAAGCATATAATTTAGTGATGAAAAGTATAGGTCAGAGAGAATAAGGAATTCTGAAGACAGAGAGAGCACTGAGACCTGTTATAGTTAAGTACATATTAACAGACAAAGAAGTACTAACTTGACCTGGCCCTTAAAGGATATGTAGGATTTGGAATAGGCAGAGGACAGCAAGAGTGGTAATGCCATTATTATTAAGAAAGGAAATTCTCAGCTTGGTCTTGACTGCGATTGTGGTCCTGAGGGCACAAAATAACTTGACCACTTCATTCTGAAAGTAAATATTTGGTTTGGCTTCGTTCAGCACTAGGCATGCATCCTACCAAGGGAAAGAAATGGCATGTGCTTCAAACTCAGTTAAATTTGCTCATCCTTGTTGTAAACTAAAAATTAAAAAATGAACTTATAATTTAAAAAAAATTGCTCATCCTTCCAGGGATACCACTAGACTGTGTAGATTCCCTGCCTCATATTTTCTCCTACTCTAGTTTCTCTTTTGAGTAATTAAACTTTGCTTTATGGAATGTTGGGTATGTAAATCTTTTGCTCTGTGGCATGCCAGACCTTCTTCTCCAATACTGCGTTGTTGAATTGTCTTCTCTTCTCCCATTTTTGTTGTTCCTTTCCTCTTTGCTTTTACCTATTTCCTTCCCACTGAATATACCTGAATAAATGGAGGTTTAGATATCCAAATCCTCTGTGCCCAATTGCTCTTCACACCAATCTCAGCTGTATTCTAGGTCCATCTATTCTAGAAAGAGTGGGACTGTTTTGGGCAGAGATGAAATAGATATCCTCTTTACCTCCGTTCCTCCCAAAAAAGAAATAAATCATTCATTGAGCCTATGTATAGTATCTAAAGATCTTATTGTGCTATGTCTCAATGAGGCCATTTTAAAATGCCACTGCTTTGGGGAGCACAGGGGAGCTAAAATTTTAAGGCAGTATAATCGATTAATACCTTAGTGCAAATTATATATATTTGCGAATATACAATGGGAATGATGTGATTATATCACAGTTCATGTTTTATAGGTTTAAAGTTTGAGTGGACTTCAAGATCAGTATTAATTTACAAGACGAATAGTAAGACAAACAATACTAAGAAATAACAAATGTGGGAATTTGTTAAAAAGACTTTGTTTTTTCTGACTTCCTCTCCCCCAATAGTGGAAAACTGAGAGGGGAGAAAGAAAGAAAGAAAGAAAGAAAGAAAGAAAGAAAGAAAGAAAGAAAGAAAGAAAGAAAGAAAGAAAGAAAGGAAGGAAGGAAGGAAGGAAGGAAGGAAGGAAGGAAGGAAGGAGGAAGGAAGGAAAGAAGGAAAGAAGGAAAGAAAGAAGGAAAGAAAGAAAGAATAGAGAGGGAGGGAGGAAGGAAGAAATGGAGGGAGGGAAGAAGGAAGAAATGGAGGGATGGAAGAAGGAAGCAAGGAAAGAAGGAAAAAAGAAAGAAGGAAGGAAAGGGAGGAAAAGAGGGAAAGATAAAAATCTATCCTCTCCTACTACCACAACCCCCATATCCAAACTCCTATTTAGTATTTTCATATAGCTATTGACCTCATGCCTACTTTTTGTATGAATGACTACTAGCTGTTATTTGTTATTTATTTATTCATTCAGTAATTAATTCATATATTTCAAAAACATTTGTTACACCACAAGAATATAAACATATTTCTGCCTCTGTCCTCAAAGAAGTATATGCTAGTGGATAACACTGAATTTGGATTCAGAGACAAGAAAATATAAATTCAAGCTCTTCTGCATTTTGCAACATGTAGGTGATACCTATTGTTCTCATGTATGAGGTCAGCCCTTGTACTATGGAGATCTGTCAAAAGCTTCCATAGAATTTCACTCTATTTTTTTTTTGTTGAAATAACTTGAAAATGACTTTTCTTTTCCAAAATACAGACTAGAGCAGAGTAAGAAGATTCCATCATGGGGACCTTTTTAAAGCCTTGCTTCCGATGAGAATCAGCTGAAACTTGTCTCATATGAAGTGACTGAGCCCATCAGGGGCTGGGAGGAAAAAAATCTTTTAAAAAACTTGTCTAGCTTTGGAGACCCCACTACTTTTTATCTGTGTCCTGTTGTTTTCCTCTCTCTCCCTGGTGTGGTGGATAATGGAATTTGTGTTAACCCAGTGCCAAGCAACTTGATAGAAGGTAATCTGCCTTGTGTGAATAATTCCACTAAGTACATTGACTGCTGTTGGGCACATATTAGGTTTGTAATCAGAGCTGGCCAAACTGTGAAGTTGGCAAAGTTTATCTTCAGCATTCCCCACTTCACATTTCCATTGTCTTCTCTCACCCCTTTCAGCACTTCTTATACCTAATATCTGCTCCATATTCCATATGTACAATACAGTATACACATATGTATGAATATGTGTGTATACATGGCACGTGTGTATGTATGTGTCTGTGAATACACTTATATTTCTAGGGCTAACCCCATGGGGGAGTCTCATTGTGTCACTCAAAGGGAGGCAGCATAGACAACTCTAGTCTCTTCCCCTCCCCACACACTGTTATCTAATGGAGACTTGATTTTCTGCCAGGGGAGGAAACAGGAGGTTGGAGCTACAGGCTTGGCTACTCTCTTCTTTTCAAAGACAGTGGGGTTTGGGGCTAGAATTTTATCTGTCTGCTCCCACAAATACTTTTAGTCTAGAGGATTGATTTTCAGATTCAAGCTAAACTGATGGCTGTTTCTATATTGGTTGTTGAGAGGAAAACACGAAAGCGTGACTCCCTTTATGTTTAACGCTCAACTCCTTTCCCATTAAATACCAGTTTTACAATTTACATGCACGAAGTAGCAAAGGAAAGCATTCATCTAAGCCAACAGCAAAACAGAAATCAGTGAAGGTATACATAGGAGAATATATACCAAACAATACAGAATGAAGGCGCTCTCCCCCTGGGAATGACATAACTCAACTAAACCAAGACAGTCCTACAACTCATCTGAAGGGAAGTTCCTAGAAGTTTCTAGCTTAGCAAGCTAGAGATATGTATATGACAGAGACTGCCAGCTCCTCTCATGTTGGCCTCTGACAAAAGTCTTTCCTTTCAGCAACCTGAAGTGAGGTTAGCATCTTTCAATTTCTCTCTTTAATCTGGCAGCTGAAAGAGACTAAAGCAACTGTCTAACTCCAAGAAAAAAGTCCAAAGAGCTTGGAGCTCTCCTTTCTCTCACTGTTGTCAACTCTACCCACATTGTGCGGGAGTGGGGCATTGATCTCCACCAGTGAGTAAAGAGTCCAACACCAACTGGTCCTGGGACTTGGTTTACATACATACATGTATACATACATACATATATACATGTACACACACACACACACACACACACACACACACACACACACACACATATATATATATATATATATATATATATATATTTTCGTTTAGTTGTTTCAGTCATGTTTGACTCTTTGTGATCCCATTTGGGATTCTCTTGGCAAAGATACTAGAGTGGTTTGCCATTTCCTTCTCCAGCTGATTTTACAGATGAGGAAACCAAGATAAATGGGATTAAGTGACTTGCCCAGAATCGAACAGCTAGTAAGTGTCTAAGGCCAGATTTGAACTTAGGAAGATGAGTCTTCCTGACTCCAGGCTTGGCACCCTATCCACAACATCACTTAGTTGTGCTCTCTCTCTCTCCCTCTCCCCCATTCCCCATATATACAGTTCAAAATCAGAACCTTGAGAGACCAATGCTTAACTCAACGTAATGAGCACTAGCTGAATTTTAGCTACCAATAAGAAACTAGTTGGTTATTTGGAGGTAGGGAACAGAGGTCACCGAGCCTTGAATGGTGGCCTTCAAATCACAACAGATAGCCAACTCTCTATTCTACTTAGGTTTAAGTTTGATACTGGATCTCAAAATGTATATTTTGCCTTTAATCTAGGACAGAGCCATGAGCATTCTGGGTACAAAAAATCATGCCTTATATCATAAAGAATCAATCTCCTTTCATACAAATTGCAAGTTTGAGTGAAGTTTTGTGTTGCTTTGTTTTTATCTGTCTAAATATTGATATGGTTAATAAATGTTTCTAGGATATTTCTAGATACTCTCAAAGAAGTATAGTAGTTCAGAGGATCATAGATCTGATGGTGGAGGAGACTTCAGAGGTCCTCTAGTCCGAACTCCCTATTTTACAGATGATGAAACTGAGGTATGGGGAGTGACTTGCCTATTCTCATAGATGCAGTGTCAAAGGTAGCATTTCAACCTTCCAGAGACCTCTGATTCTAGAAGCCATGCTCTTCCGGGTTCTTTTACCACAAGTTGGTGCCCTAAATTTAGATTGGATGAATGGATGATAGATAGATAGATAGATAGATAGATAGATTGATAGATATAGATGGATGGAGTGTTTATAAACCCATATATACATATGCATATACACACATGCCTATACACACATATATGTATATATACATACATTTGCCCACTACAGATTTTAGGTGAAATGTGAATAAACCCTAGATCAGAATACTTTTTGCAGGCTAAATGCTCTTTTTTCTTTTTTTGTACCATTTGAGTAAGTGAGAATTTGTGGGTCTTACAATTAAAGTCAGGTTTATTGATTATTTCAATTTCTGTATTCAATTCAATCCAATAAGCCTTTATTAAGCCCTCACTACATGCCAGACACTCTCTAGGCTAGGCACTGGGCATTCAAAGACAAAAACAAACATGTCCTTGGAGAATAGGAGATTAGTTTCTACTAGGACAGACAAGGTGTATACTGATAAGTAAATAATGTGTGTGTGTGTATGTGTGTGTGTGTATACACATACATATGCATACAAAATAAAAAATTGGGGGATCAGGAAAGACTACTAGTAAGAAGTGGTACCTAAACTGTGCCTTGAAATAGTCTAGAGAGATTCTAAAGAGTAGAGCTAAGAAGGAAAACATTCTAGCCATTCAGGATAGCCTATAAAAAGGAACAGATGACAAACAGAGAATCCATTTTCAAGGAGTGGCAAGTAGGACAATTTGACTAAAATATAGAATATATAATGTAAAGCGTAATCATTGACTAGTTGGTGGAAAAAATGTTTAATGATTGATAAGGATGATACATTTTATAAATGCAGCATTTATAATCTTCAGGAGGTATGTATCCCAATTCCTACTGTTACCGGTACATCGAGTCTCCAGAAACCATACTAACAATAGAATCTGGGGATCCTTATCCTGACTCACATTAACACTGGCAAGTTAAGTCCCCAGAAAAAGACTGTGTCTTCCCCTCAGGATTTTATGAGTACTCTTAAATGGAGTTATTGGTGTCTCTATAATGCTATTAGCTTGAGCCCTATTCCAAAGTGTTCTCAATATTAATCATAAATCAATAATGTCTTAGTATCATTTAACCAGTTAGTATCAATCACCTTTTACAAAGAGGATTTTACTGAGAATATATAACAAGAACAGAAATAAAAACACGTTTCCCTTCTCAAGAGGGAACAAACTTTCGCCTATATAATTTCATTCCCTGTCAAGAATGGACTTGAAAGCAAAGTGGTGACTACAGAACAACTTGTTCCATAAAGTTCAATTCTAAATGCAAGAATCAATGAATAGATATAATCCCTTGGACAAGTCAATCCACTATTGGATTGGTCACTATTTAGGGCACTACTGGGGCTTCACCTGGCCCAAGTGCCAATAAGCTCAGCTACAGACTCTAGTTTCTAGACCTTCCATGGCTATTCCTTCCTTTAAAATCTGACAGGTCAAAGCCCAGTCCGTTCTATCTCCAGTAGTCTTTTACCTGAGAGTGAAGAAGAATGAACCCAGAGTGGGAAAGAAACAGTGTCATGGTTAGAGCTGTGAACTGGTCTGGTCATAGAGAAAGGCAGCTGGCAATAGAGGTTGATGCTGCCATTGCTACTACTTCTTCCCACTCCCTTATAACAGTTCTTCACGAACCATCAGGAAGAAGAGAGATAGTATTGCCTTCATGAGTATTTTCTATGTGTCTTCAGGTAGGTAGGTACCATAGTAGATAAAGTGATGAATCTCGAGTCAGAAAAACTTGAGTCAAATCTAGCCTTAAACAGTTACTAGCTATGTAACCTTAAGCAAGTCACTTAACCTCTGTCTGCCTCAGTTTCTTCATCTGTAAAATAGAGTATTATCACCTATCCCGCAGAGTTGCTATGAGGATCAAATCATATAATATTTGTAAAGCACTTTGCAAACTTTAAAACTCCCTATAAATACAAGTTGTTGTTGTTATGAGTTAATGGTCAATAAAAGACAGGAAACAGTCATATAATGTTTATCCATTAGATTCCCCAAGGCCACATCAGGGATTGCATTGGGCTCAGCACACTTTTCATGCTCATACATCCTAAGCTCTCATTGTCCAGTTTCCCATTGCATATACAAGTCAGAGTACTTCCTTTAAAAACCAAGTAAATCCTTTTTATTTTTGATGAATAAAAACATTATTTATACAAGTGGGGCAGGGATTACATATTGTTCTACATTGTTATTACTCCCTCTCGATATTTTCCTAAGCAGCCCTAGGTAATTTGAATAACTTTGCCTTTGTGCCTCACATGGAATCAATATAAACTATAAGACAACTTGGGGTAAAATTGGATTGTCTCCAAGCCTATTGATCCATAGGAGTCATACCACGAAATTCTGGGTGGACAATGCATATCAAATTATAATAAGTTACTATATGGCAACTAAGCAGTAGGAAGAGATGTCTGCCTGAGATATGGGAGAAGATATTACTGACCTTTTGGAGACCCTTTATGCATAAAACCCGGAATTCTGGGAAATGCAGTGCAAGAGAAGTCTTTAGAAATAGAGGTATCTGACTCCAAAAGGCTCATGATGAAAAATGCTATCCACATCCAGAGAAAGAATCACGGAGTCTGAATGCAGATAGAAGTATACTATTTGCTCTCTCTTTTTTGTTTTGTTTTGTTTCTTCTTTCCTGTGGTTCACTCCATTGATTATAATTATTCTTTACAACGTAAGTAATGTGAAAATATATTTAATATGAATTTATATGTAGAATCTATATCAGATTACACTCTGTCTTGGGGAGAGGGGAGAGGAGTGAGGGGGAGAAAATTTAAAACTCGAGAACTTGAGTTTTAAACTGAATGTTGTAAACTAAAAATAAATATTTTTTTTTAAAAACCATGAAAAAGAAAGGATGAAGGACATGAATTCAGAGAAACCTGGGAACATTTGAATAAAGTGCTGAAGAATGATGAGCAGAACCAGGGTAACAATTTATATGATTATAAAATTGTAAATGAAAATAACTTTGAATGATAAAATAAAGAAATAGAGGTATCTTGGAGTCATACTGTTGAGTTGTGACACAGATATTCAGGGTCTGCAGACAAAGCTGATTCTGTGGGAAATTGAGTGACCTATTCATTCTTTGAATGAGTAGCTAGAAGCCAACGAGAACTGCAGGAGACAAAAACCACAGGATGGAGAAAGAACCACAGCAAGGCTTTCTGAAGAGTGACTAGAGACATATGCTGAGAACTGTTGGAAGAATGGACTTCGGTATAGCTTTCAAAGGCACCCCTTCCAATCATTCCCCAGTTGATAAATGGTCAAAGGACATGAACAAGCAGTTTTCAGACCAAGAAATCAAAGCCATCTGTAGTCTTATGAAAAAAAATACTCTCACTATTGCTTAAAGAAATGCAAATTAAAACAACTTTGAGGTACTACCTCACACCTACCAAATTTCCTAATATAACAAAAAAAAATAATAAATGCTGGGGACGATGTGGGAAAACTGGGACACTAATGCACTGTTGCTGGTGTTGGGAACTGATCCAACCATTATGGGGAACATTTAGATCCATGCCCAAAGGGCTATGAAACTGTACATACACTTTGTTACAGTAATAGCAGTAATACTAGGTCTGTATCCCACAGTGATAAAAAAGGGAAAAGAACCTATTTGTAAAAAATATGTATACTATCTCTTCTTGGAGTGGCTAAGAATTGGAAATCAAGGGAATGCCCATCAATAGGGGAAGGGTTGAACAAGCTGTAGTATATGATTGCAATGGAATATTATTGTGCTATAAGAAATGACAAACAGGATGATTTCAGAAAAAGAAAAACATGGAAAGGCATACATGAACTGATACAAAGTAAAGTGAGCAGAACCAGGAGAATATTATACACAGTAACAGCAATGTTGTTTGATGAAGAACCATGAATAATGTAGCTATTCTTAGTAGTACAATGATCTAAGACAATCCCAAAGGACTCTTAATTAAAAATACTGTCTACTTCCATAGAAAGAACATTGTCTGAAGGCAGACTGAAGCATAATATTTTTCACTTTCCTTCCTTCCTTCTTTTTTATCATCTTGTGTAAAATGACTAATTTGGAAATGTTTTACATGATTGCACATGTATAACCTATATCAGATCACTCACCATCTCAGGGAGGGGAAAGGGAGGGATAGAATTTGACAAAACTTTAAAATAATGTTAAAATTGTTTTTACATGTAATTGGGAAAAAATAAAATATTTTTAAAGGGGACTTCTTACGGGGAGTAGGAACACAAAATATTTTGAACAAACAGAATGAGCAACAGATAAAAACCAGAGAAATTTAGAAGGGAGCACTACCCAGGATACTGACATTAGGGTGATGTTTGCTCCTCGATTCAATAAAATATGTCCTGGCTTATTTACCAATTGATAAATGTTCAAAGGATATAAATAGGCCATTCTCAAATGAAGAAATTCAAGTTATCAATAGTCACACAAATAAAAATGCTCCAAAATCTTTAATGATTAGAGAAATGATAATTAAGTCAACTTGAGGTTCCAACTCATGTGCATCAGAATGGCAATGGTGACAAAAATGTAAATAACGAATAGTGGAGGGACTTTGGGAAAGCAGGCACATTATTAATTACACTGTTTTGTTGTTGTTGTCACTTACATTAATGCATTGTTGGTGAAGTTGTGAATTGGTCCACCCATTTTGCAAAGCAGTTTGGAATTATGCCCCCACTATCTCTACTGGGCCTCACAGAGGCCTAATAAGGGGGAGAGGACCCATATGTAGTAAATACTTGTATAGTTATACTTTCCACATCATGGGGGTTAGGGGTGCAGTGCCCCCCACTTCCCCTGTAATCTGGAAAGTCCCCATAAAATTATTTGGCCCTCCTTTTGTACCAGAGAAAAAGCCTAAATTTTTCTTTTTCTTCTTTGGGGTCTTTATGGTACTATATTGTAAAATTTAGGCTAAGTATTTCATCATACACTCTGTGTCTTCTCCTAGCCTTTGCTTGTCACCTTGACTTCTGCAAAATTCCCATTTAATTTGTTATGCCCACCACAATATATCGAAACCCGTGATGGTGAAAGTCATTATATGGAAGGGATAACTGTAGCAGATCTTTTTACAGTGGCAAATAATTAAAAATTAAGGGGTGGGGATGGTTCTTATCCATTGGGGAAAGGCTGAACAAGTGATAGTAAATGAATGCAGTGGAATATAATTGTGCCTGAAGAAAAAAAGGATGAAAGGAGTGGGTACAGAGAACCTGAGAAAACTTGTGTGAATGCAAGCTGAGTGAAATTAGCAGAACCAGGAGATCAGTTTATACAAAAACTACCACACTGTATAGGAAAACATTTTTGAAAGACTTAAAATCTTTAATCAATGCAAGGTAGAACAAAACTGAAGGTCTACAAAGCAAACTAAGGAGGTTGGACAAGGAGGAAATTCAGTTTTACCCAGAAAGCAACAACAGCAACATCAACAAAACACACACACACACGCACACACACACGCAAACTCCACAGAGAAAACGGACTTTCAGGGAATTTAATTGAACACTTATTAAATGTATTTTCTATGTAGGATTTCTGCTAATGTCATACTCTAATATCTCAGCATTGCCTGTGGGGTCTCAAAGCTTTATTAGATTAAAAAAAAATTTAAAGTTCTTCCAGATCCTGCTGAGCAAGGCACACATTGAATGCTGATCTTTTTGACAGACTAAACACATGTTATCTGGGGACCATCCAAGGCACACTCAGAGAGGCTCATGAGTCGATCAGTGATCACTGACTAAATGATGGACTTCCAGCACAACAAACACTGATCAACCAGGGCCAGTAGGGGTTGAAATCTATGGTTCACTTTTGACATTACAGAATCCTGAAGTAGGAAGCATTTGTGGAGGGCTTGTGCTAAGCCCTGGGAGATAGAAGAGTTGGGGAAAAGAAGAGGCAAGTTTTAAGCCCTTTGGCCTTATTAACGCTTCATTAAAGAGTCAGTCTTTCATAGAGGATGGAATATTTCATTCCCCTTTCATTTACATATGATGCCCAGACACCTCTGAGCTTCCTGAAATTTTTATTAAGAATTTCAGATATTCTAGCAGTCATTTAGAAATGCCCTAGTTTCTATTAACACTGTCAAATTCTTTATCCTCTCCTCCTGTTTCTCTTTTCCTTTCATCTTTCCTTCACCCCTACCTGAAGCACCTTCCAATTGGATCTCTATTTTCCACCTCCTGCCCTATCTCTACGTGGTTTGGGTCCCAAATGGGAAGCTATTACTTTCATCAGCAAAATTGGGAAGTTAGCAAAGTATATCATAGGTATGTCCAGCTTCACCCCTCTTGCCCCCATCACTTTCAATTCCCCTCTGACAAGTCTCTCCCCTCCCCAGGGAAGTGATTTTTCCCCCAAGTTCACTGGGCAAGTAATGACCAAGACGAACTCAGCTAAAATTCAGGGCCAGGGCCTCTAGGTCTAGGACTCATGACACTGTGCCACAAAGCTGTGTCTTGATTCCTGATTCTCAGAAATCAGAATATTCTGAGACTTTCCTCCAGTGTCTTGGTGCAAAAATGGATAGCAAGTGAGTGGAAAAGTTTCACATTGGTCTGTTCCCTGCTTAGCAAAAAAGGGCAGGAGGGAGAAGGACAGAAAGGCACATTGAGAGAGAGCAAAGGACATAACCCTCTTTCTGTCTACGCATGGCAAATCAATTTAATGTCTTTCATTACCACTCGAAAACTGAACTTACATGTGAACAATAAACTTTAATCTGGTTGACAACAGTTAAAAAAATCGCACTGAAAGCAAGTTTCAGCGGCATGACATACTTTATGACGCTTATTAAAAAGACACACTTGTAAGTCAATTAACCTGGCCGATGGTACATTTTAACTTGTTTTCTAAGAGGAAAGGCAGTCATGAAAGGGCAGAGTTTCCATCTATGAGGTTCCGAGTCGATTTTCTTTTCTCACAAAGTAAAGGCCTCTGCCTGAGCCAGAGCCTGAGCCAGTACGTAGGGACACAATGTTGGCTTCCAGTGCCCAATATGTATGAAGGTATGTTGAATGATTACACTGTCCTTGTTTTCTTGGTTTGTCATTCAGTGAGACACAGAGGACATGCTGAACTGAGGTAAGTTGAGCTGAGTTGATGGCGACATGCCTTTGGGTAATGATGTGGCCATAGAAAATATGGGAGTACACTTGAGTTAACTAATAGAGAGATACAGAACTCTTTATAGAAATGTAAAGGCCTATAGGGAGAAAAAGGGAAAAAGTAAACAAACAAGTAAACAAATCTTTATTTTCTTGAATTCTTTTTCCGAAGGCTTTCACCTGAAAATTTAGAGAAATTAAAACCTAGTGGATTGCAAATGTGGTTTTTTTAATGATGAATATGTTAAGAAAAATAAAGCTTCCATAGGTTGCTGATCTTCAATCCTCTGAAATGATTTTTAAAAACTATAGGTGAGGCGGGGGATGAAAAATGGGATGGGGGCAGGGTGGGTTTTGCAAGGGAAAGTTTGTTGGATTTGGACTCAAGGCCTTGAGCAGATTTCAAACCTGCCTCTTCGTCGTACTCCATTTGTGACTGACCTCACAGCAAGTCAGTTAACCTCACTTGGACTCAATTTCCTTACTTGTAAAATAAGGGGACTAAAATAGATCATGTCTCAGGTCTCTTTAAGCTGGACATGTATGGTTCCAAGTTATATACTTAGATACGCATGCATGTATACGTGTACATATGTATACATACACACACATATATGTATATATATATATTTCTATCATCATAATGTCATAGCAACATAACTATTTAAATCCTCCCACTGCCCACAGACCACAGGATATCATATTCATTAAATGTTTATTCTTGATACTGATGATGTTTCTTATGTGTTAAAGACAGATAGCACATGGAACAGAACTTTTAAATGGAAGAAGATAATTTTATGCCTGCAGATGGTACTGTCACATTAACAGGAAAAGAAAGAACTCAGTTTCTACTTTCCATGGGGACTTCCTTTTATTGACTTTCAATATACAGTTTAGTGGATTTGTTTTTGTACACCTGAGTAGGGGCCAAGTCAATCAGTCAACAAACATGCATTAAATGCCAATGGACTAAGAGTAGCATAGACATGAGCCAGAACCTCTCCTTGTTTCTGAAGAGACTGTAAACAAGAAGTTCATGAATAAACTGAGCTTATGAATATTAATCATTTATATTTATATATTTTTTTACATTTAAAAAGGAATTTCCTTACAAATACTTCTTTGAGATTGATAGCATAAATATTATGCCATTTTACAGATGAGGAAAATGAATCAACTAGTTTAAGTAATAACATCATGTCAGATATTATTACTATTATAAAAGACTATATACAAGACCACATATCTAGGTAAGTGGCAGAATTGAGAATCAAAGTTAAGATCTCTTCTCTTTTTCCACTACACTATTTCATTTCTGAAGATCACTCCTAGTTTTGTTTTGTTTTTATTTTATAAGTAAGCTTACTCTCTCAAAGTGTTAAGTGAAAATGAGAATAAAAGAAAGGTTTAAGGGTTTGGATTAGGAAGGAAGATGGAATCTTTCTCCAATGAAGGAAGGAAGGAAGGATGGAAAGAAGCAAATATTAAATAGTCATCATCTACTATGTGCCAACCACTGTGTGAAGAGCTTTACAAATTTCATCTAATCCTTGTAACATCTCGGGGAGGGGGAAGATAGGCTAATATTATCCCCATTTTACAGATTAAAAAAATGAGACAAGGCTGAAGTTAAGTGAAATATCCAGGGTCACATAGCTATTAAATCCAGGGTCAGTGTTCTAATCATTCAGTAGCCTTAAAATATACAGAAGGGCTAGGAAGAAAGTAAAATATTTTATTGAAGGGTAAGAGCTGACCTCAATACACATCATGATGCTAAATTTTATTAACTATAACTTGTATGGACTTAGAGCTCATATAATTTATAATTTCTTCTTGTTGTTGTTGTTATTATCATTTGACATCAAGAGGGTGATCTCTTGACTTGCAAGTTAACTGGATTTAAGTAATTTAAGTGAGGCAGAGCTATGCAAAGACATAAGCCTCATTCTCTCCTCCAAAGTCATTGAAATCCAGTGGTAAGGCATGAACCAGCTGACTGGCTATGGCCCAGGATGCAGACGTTTGCCTTTATAAGGTAAGGTCTTTTCCAGGCCTCAGTTTGTCTGAAGCAATTCAGTGATTAAAGGCCAGGCAAGAACTGAGATAAAAGATGATCTGCTTTGCCTTACCAAAAGAATCAATCTAGGAGGAGAAGACCCTCAGAGTTTCTGGTCAGGACAGAAAACAATTGCAGTTTACACTCACTCTGAGCCATCAAAACCCAAACAATGAGCAAGTGAGGTTTGGGCTGGGATTATTATTGGCTAATCAGTGGAAGCCAGAGTGATCTGGATTTAAAGGCATAGTCAAGTTTCCTCACTTAGAAGTGAAGTCTATAAGACAGGATAGTTGTTTACAACTAACTCTGAAGACATGACATCTATTTGCTATAAAATGGAAACTATCTACTTAACTATATTTTTGTTCTCACTCCTTGTAAAAATATGGAGGACAGTCTCCATTTCAAAAGCTACTAAATGTATATATATATATGTGTGTGTGTGTGTGTGTGTGTGTGTGTGTGTGTATGTATAAATATTATACATATATACACATATGTACATGCAGAGACATACACACACACACACACATATATTTGTGATTTTGGTTTGTCACTATCATTTGCCAATAATTTGTTATGTCCCAACAAACCCTAACGTATAACAAAGAAAAATGGTTGAACAAATTACAAGAACCAAATCTGACAATATATATGACATTCCTCACCTGCAGTCTACCACTATGTTGAGAGGATGAAACCATATCTCAAAATTATTCCTTTGGAGCTAATATTGATCACTACATTTAATCTGAATTCTGAATTCTTTTAGGGTTGCTTTCATTCATAGCATTATATTTGTTTATTGTGCATATTTTTCTCTTGATTTTGATTTCCTCTTCCTATAACACTTTATGAAGAGTTGCCACCTTTCCCTAAATTCCCCATATTTATGCTTTTTTTCTTTATATCCACTATCTTCATGGAGTGGTGGTATGGTGTAGTGGTTTGAAAGCTACTCTAGGAGCCAGGAATGCCTGGCATCAAATCCCACTTGACTCTAGATGAGTCACTTATTCCTTTATGTGCATTAATAGAAGCCGTCTCCTCCTGCAGGAATTGCATATATCGCAAAAAATCCCAGGACTAGTAGGTTTTACAATATTCCAAAACTTGGTATAATAAACAAAATGTTGACAACAAACAGGAGCATGCAGAAGACCATACCATCTAAGAGGAATTTCTCTTCTTCTTGCACTTTTTACTCAAAATCTTCCATGATAATGGCAAACATCTTTTACAGGCATACCTTCGACTGTTCTAGGTTTAGTTCTCAATTGCTATTTACAATGAAATACCAATTCAAAAATTATTTCCATGGGTGTTGCCTCAGAGAAACTGAGAACTGGGAAAGACCATACAAAAAATGCAAATTTCTTGAAATAAAGCTCTGAAAACCAGGCATTGATAAAGCCATTTGGAGTCATATGGAGCTACTTGACTATGCCTCAAGCCCAAATCACTGTGGCTCTCACCAATTAGCCAATAATGGGCCCTAACTGAAGCTTCATTTGATCATTGTTTGGGTTTTGTTGACTCATAATGAGTGCAGATAGCAATTGTTTCTGTTCTGGCCAGAAACTCTGATGGTCTTCCCCTCCCAGACTGATTCTTTTATGAAGGCAAACTAGGTCATCTTCTTACCTCATTTCATAACACTTGAGTGGGTGTTACCTCAGAGAAATTGAGACCTGGGAAAAACTCATTCTTGAAAAGGCCAAGGTCTCCCACGGCATACAGATTCATATCCAGTTGTTCAGATCTGTGTCTTGCCACTGCAACCAGATGGCTGTGGAGGAGAGAGAAAGGGTAATGACTTTGCACAGCGTAATGGCAAGTAAAGTGGCACTTTTTGTTGTCTTTTGGAGTGCTTCTCAGCACTGAGGCAATCAAGTGCCTTTAATTGAGTCTTGCCTTTGTTTGTGGGAAGGCCCATATCCTTTTGCTAGTTAGGTCAGGAGAGGTGTGAAGCCCTCGAGAGATATGAAGCCCTTGGGCCCCGAAAAAGAGTATATATACTCTGAGGGTAGCTGTTAAGCTAGAACTTTCAGCACTTCAGGAAGAGAGGTTTTGCTTGGGGGCTTACTCACTAGAAGATTTCTTGTGGTTTGACCAGATGAGACTCTGGGTAGCCTTGGAGCCCCCCAGATTTGAAAAACTCAGATGTTGGTGCTTCTCTCTCTGGTAAGTATGTATGTAATGTCTTGGACAGATCGTTAGAAGCCTGCCTGCTGATTTGTGTTATTTTGCTCTGTTTATATAATTTCTGATCATAATTTCTGTTCGTGTTTTCTCTGAAGTTCAGTATGCTGACTTTTTCCCCTGAACTAAGTGAATGATATATGTATGTTTAATTAAAGTGAAATTGTAAAACCCTTAAAGTTGCTGCCCTTAGAAAAGTAGATCAAAGGCCTGTGCTAGCAGCCCTCCTGTGTACTGGTGTTATTGGTCTTACACAGCTACAGTAGCAGCAAGTAGCATTATTGTTACACACAGCCCTGCCTCACTTAAATCCAATTCACTTGCAAGTCATAACATCACCTTTCTGAGGTCATTGGTCCCCTCCAAAAACAAAGGATAAACAACAACAACAAACATAACAACAACCATATCATGAGATGTACCTATATGGAGAAGAAATTTCAAAACATCATTTTGCCATACCAAATTAAATGCTTGATTAAAAAAAGAATATAAACAAAATGTGAGTGTAACCTTGATTTTCTGTATCTTACAGTCAACCATGTAACTATAAAATGTGGACTTCTATAGAATGCCATTTGTGAATCCTTCCTCATTCCTTTCTAATAACTTCATCAAGGATGCTTTTTCAGCTGTCTTTGCAGATAATTTGAATACAGGCTTTGTAGAGATAAGAAAGTAAGCACAGGGGTTGATATTTACATTTTCAACATTAATCAAGGTCTGTTATATTTTCTAAGCATTTGGTAATCTTCCATCATTCAAATATCTTGATAATTAATCTTTCAACACCGTGAAAATTGTGTTGACACTATCATGGAACTCTTCTACTTACAGCTGGCCTGTTCAGTTGCTCTACTTTCTTTGTCTTCTATAAATTTAAATAATACTTCCTGACACAATAAATTAGGGATTGTGATGTTAGAACACAAATATTATGTTCCCACTGACTTTGATTGAGATAATAATATATTATAATATTCTTGACACTTCTTTTCCCTTTTTGTCTGTTCATTGTTATCCTCCTTGTTTCACTTTGCCCTGGGGATAATCTGGCTTAATTGAGTCACTCATCAGGTTATCTGTAGACTTGTTTTACCCTCCATTGATTTTACTGTTTTATGGAGAATTTTTTTTCCTCAACATCATTCAGAATCTCCTTGTTATTCTACAAATGAGTTTATATTCTAAAATGATTTTATCTCAGCTAACAATCACTCTACTTAGCATGGAAAGAAGTATTTGCTGGTTATGAATTAATCAATAAATCAACAAACATTTATTGAGCACTTTCTATGTGCTTGGCACCATGCTAGGCTCTGTGGAAACAATGACACAACTGAAAGTCATTGTTCACAAATGCCTATAATCTATCAAGGTTAAAATTGAGAGAGGGAGAGAGGGAGAGAGAGAGAGAGAGAGAGAGAGAGAGAGAGAGAGAATATACATTAAATTCAATGGGGACATTGAATCTTAAAAAGTACAAGTGCAGCTGGGACATTTAATCTTGAAAAGAGTAGAGAGCTATTGAAACTTCTTGAGCAGGGGAGTAGTAATATAGTCGGACCTGTGCTTTCAGAAGATTGCATTGACTCATGTGTAGAATCTAGATTGAAGAGGGGAGAGGCTATGAAATACAGAAAACAATTAGAAGGCTACTGCAATAGGTCAGAAAAGAATTAGTGAGGATCTGGGTTGGTGGCTATGTGAATGGACATGAGGACCAATGTGAGAGATGTTATGGAGGTAGAACAAACAAGAGTTGGCAACTGAATGACAATGGGCAAGTGGGAAATTATGTATAGTGAAGACAAAAGATATCTTCAAAACATAAAGAAGGGTATCTGGGAGGATAGTGGTTTTCTCAATTAGGAAAGTACAGAAGAGGTGTAAAGGGCTAAAGATCATGAAGTTTAGGTCATCTTGTAATTGAGATGTCTATGGAAAAGCCAATTGAAAATGTCCAATATTAATCCAGAGTATGTTTAGGCTCTTTTGCTTTCAGCACTGTGGTGGTTGATTGATTTGTATAAGTTAAAGTTCCTTAGGGAAAGTGATGATTTATCTGGATAAAAATTTGGAAGAAACAGTATTAGATTGCTAGACTCAGAGTCATCAAGACTTAAATTTAAACCCTGCATATCCAGAGAAATGGGGGAAGAAAGATCACATGATTGGCATGATGGAGGAGTAGTTTTCTTCAACTTTGTTTGCCTTAACCCACCCCACCCCCCTACCAAAGAAAAGAGAACAGATATAGAATAGCTAAAGCTGAATCCACAAAGTTAAAGGAGAATAACTTTGCCTAAATTAAAAACATTTTTAAAAATGAAGTAATATTGAAGTTAAATTCTTAATGCCCTACTCAGAACCCTGTCCTCTAACACATTTCATATGTTAGATACAATGAATATAATGAATCTTTCATGCTTGTATTTTAGGGACTGGCTATAAGGTTTCCTTCCCAATCTCCCCTCCCCATGGCAGTAACTCAGTCTGCTTACACTGCTATCTCCACAAGAAGTAGCTTTAACATTCTATAACATTCATTTCTGATAAGAACCTACAAAATGTAGGCATAGAGAGGAATTGCAATAAGACAAGAGAAAAATTAAAAACACGAAAAGCAAAGAGCAGATAAACCTGCCCCTATTTACTAATAACAATGTGAAATTATTTAGAAAATTTCCAGGAATATGAGGGAGTCTCTCGACTTCTTGTTATAGGCATAGCTATTCTCTGGGTTCTGATAACTGTGAGTCAAAAGAGAAAAGTTAAAGTGATTTATAAGAATACTAAAGCACCAAGTCTCTCTGATAGCAAATTCAGATTCCTGGGATACATTTTTTTAAAATAACCTTATAGGCCCATTTAGAGTACCCATCCAATTAGTAGCATTCTGTAGCAAATTAGATAGAAAAGTAAAGCATTTCATAGGAGAGGGAGGAGTAGAGAAGAGGGTGATGATTCAAGAGAGAAAAGGGGATTGTCAAGAATTTAAATGACAGGATTTATTATCAGAATAAGAAACATATTCCCTCTTCAAAGTCAAGAGGCAAGGAGATGAGACCAAATACATTTTATAATTGTGAAAGCAGTCTTCTTAAACAAAATTACAGGGAGGACAGTAAGTAGTTTTCAAATTTTATGACACCGGTTACTTTGCTGTGTCTTTACATAGGGTTGAAGGACTTTCTAATATTAGGTCACCAGGGGATGAGGTATTTCTATACTGTTAGTTCATAAAGATATTGTAAAATCATTATGGTATTGTTAAAAAACAATACAACAAATTAAACAAGTAAAAATTAGAAACAGCATAACTTAATAGCCCAATGTTTGATAAATCTAAAATCATTCATTTCTCATAAAAGTCTTACCAATTGGGTAGACATGACCTGGAAAAACTATAAGATATTTTGGCAGAAATTAGGATAAGACCAACATCTTATACTATACTCTACAATAAATTCAAAATGGATACATTACCTTAATATTAAGATTGTACCATGAAAATTAGAAGATATATACGTATATATGTGTGTATGTGTGTGTTTGTGTGTATATATATATATATATTCATAGCTATTTGTAGATTTGCCCCTAAATAACCAGAGATAGATGCAATTTAAAATACTAAAAGATCATTTTGACTATACGAAATAAAAATCTTCTCTACAAAGTTAATGCATCATGCTAAAGAAGAGAAATGAGAAAAAACTTCATGTCCCATTTCTCAGTATACATATATATACGTATGTAATAACCTCACTGGGCATGTGAAGTTATTACATCAATTAGTTTTTGTTGGCTCTTTAGGGTTTTCTAAGTACACTGTCATATCATCTGCAAAACAGTAATAATTTTGTTTCTTCTTTACCTATTTTTATTCCTTGGATTTCTTTTATTTTCTTACCTTATTTCCATAGCCAGCATTTCTAGTACTAGGTCAAATGGTAGGAGTGACAATGCACATTCTTGTTTTACCTCTGATTTTATTGGGAAGGTTTCTTGTTCTTCTATTCCAGATAATGGCAGCTGTTGGTTTTAAATGTATGTTATTTATCATTTTAAGGAAGGGTCCATTTATTTGAATATTTTCTAGAGTTTTTAGCGGAAATGATTGTTGTATTTTATCAAAACTTTTCTTCATATAATGATATAATATGATTTTACACTGATTTTATTATTAATATGGTTGTTTAAAGTTGTGTTAATATTAAATCAATCCCGAATTACTGGTGTAAGTCTACATTGGTTATATTATATAATCCTCATGATGTACTGTTTTAGCTTCTTTGCTTTTATTTCATTTAATTTTTTTGTATGTATGTGCATCAGAGAAATTGATCTATAGTTTTTTGTTCTGCATTGACCCTTCTTGGTTTATATGTAAAGACCATATCTGTGTCATCAAAAGAAGTTGGTAGAATCCCCACAAACTGAGGAATGGATGAATAAATTGTGGTATGTGAATATGATGGTGTAATATTGTATTGCAAGAAATGAGGAAATAGACAATTTCAAAGACTTATAATGAAGTATAATGAAGTAAACATAAGTAAGCTAAAATTATAACATTAATATTATTTTTAAAAGTTTTGAAAACTGATGAAGAATGAAATGTCCAGAAATAGGAGAATAATTTATAGAATACTAAAAGCATTATAAAGATAACTTTGAAAGCTGTAAGAACTATGTCCAATTCAGTGAATATTCATAATTTCACGTGACGTATACTGAAATCTGCTATTGCCCTCTTTCCACCAAGGTTATAGATTTAGGGTGCAGAATAAGACACATGTTTTTGCTTACAACTTTGTGGAACTTCACTATACATATTTGTCATAAGGAGTTTGTCTTTCTTTTCACTTTGTTTTGATGAAAGAGATAGAGGAAGAGAAAATACATTACTGTAATTAAAAAACATCCTTAAAAATAGAGTGGTTTGGGAAGCTACAGGTATGAAATGATGCTTGAACACTGAGATAAGGTCATTCTCATATTAGTTTTGTTTTATTGTTTTATTTTATTAAAAGAGATCACTCCCCAAGTGAGGATAATCTGACAACATTTACAATGTTAAAACAAACATATCTTTTTTGTTTTTGTTTTGTTTGTTTGCTTTTGTGAGGCAATCCAGATTAAGTGACTTGCCCAGGGTAACACAGCTAGTAAGTGTCATGTCTCTGAGGCCAGATTTGAACTCAGATCTTCCTGGCTCCAGGACCAGTGCTCTATCCACTGTATGATCTAGTTGCCCCTAAAACAAACGTATCAAAAGATAAATTTTAAAAATGAAAGAATGCTCCAAATAGCTACCAATAAAAATAACAATAATGATAGCTAACATTTTGCAGTGCTTTAAGGCTTGTGAAATGCTTTACAAATTTTTTTTTTTATCCATGAAACTACTCTAGGAAGTAGGTGCTACTAATCTAAATCCCAAGGTGCAGATGAGAAAACTGAAGCTAAGAAAGCTCAAGCAACTTGACCAACGTCACATAGTTAATAAGGATCTGATTATTTAAACTTAGATCTTCCTGACTCCAAGTCCAAATCTCTGTCTGCTGTACCACCTCACCATTTTGAATATGATGAATATAGAGGGAGATTGATTGACTTACATAAGTTGATACAGAGTTCTGTAAGCTGAGCCAGGAAAACAATACACACAGTGACTAGAGCAATGTGAATGTAAAGAATAATCATCCCCCATCCACCCCATCCCCCCAAAACAAAGAAAAATAAATGTTGAAAAATTATAAAGAAAAATCATACTTCCAAAGAAATTATATTAGGAGACACCTTCACTCTGCTCCATTTGCACGTTTGGTAGATTAAACACTATGGAATATTACATGCATTTTCAGATTTCTTTTTGATGTATTGACCATTTTTGCTGTTTTTTTCTTTTTAAAAATATTTGTTAAAATAGATTGTTCTGTGGAAGTAGAAAGGAGAGGAAAACTTGAAAAAATGTAGTGATAAAACAAAAATATTAAATATTTTAAATGAAAGACAGTGTTGTAGAAAAGAACAGTATGTAAAATAAAGATGAGGAGCATGGGAAACATTTTTTAAATTGTATTTTGTTTTCTTTTTAGGATTGGAACATGGACACTGAGGGCCCTCTTGACTCTCAGATTCTGTGATTGTGAACTATTTGCTCAACTTGGTGAGAAAAGAAAAAAAGTCAAAACCAAGGAAAACAGAATATTACATTAAAAATGACACTAAGAATTTGAGTAAATTAAAGAGACTTGTAATAGGACTGACAAATCAGACTAGAAGGAGAAACAGCAAAAGTAAACTAGCATTAAAATAGTACAACAAAACCTAATCATAGGTACATAATGACATACAACTGATGAAAAAAGGGCAAAGAATAAAAACAAATACATATATATGTGTATATATGTATATATAATGTACATATAAATTGAGGAAGGCATGAGAATGATCACTTCAAACATGAACATAATAAACCATCTAATTAAATAAAAGGGAGTCACAGGGTAGATAAGAAAACAAAACTTAGTAGTGTTCTGTGTATAAGAAACATACCACAAACATAAACTGAAAGGAAATGAGAGGTTAGAAAAAAAATTACTGAGTTTGGTGACTCCAAAATTTAAGAATTGCAGTCATGCTGTTAGTCAAAACAAAAATCAAATTTCACAATATTTAGATAATTTATAATATTTGGATTTTAGACACACATATGTAGATATATAAATATAGATATAGTTTATCTCTTGAGTTTCAGGTCTAAGTCATCAACTACCTTATTTTCATTTGAGCTGAATGTCCCAAAGATATCTCAAATTCCATCACATCTAAAATAGAATTCATCTTAACTTTTATCTTAAACTCATCTTTCTACCATACTTCCCTATTTCTGTTAAAGTGCACATCATTCTACCAGCCTCATAGGTTTGAAAACTCAATGTTATCCTTGAGGCCTCTATCTCACTTGTCCCACATATAAAATAAATCACCAAATCATGCTATTTCTAATACTAAAACAACTGTTGCATCCAGTTTCTTATCTCTGCTCATACCCATAACATTAGATCAGGCCTTCATCACCTGATGCCTAGATCTTTGCCATGGACTTCCATCTCCACTCTCTCGTCACTGCAATCTCCCAGACTACAATCTATACTTCACAGAGCTAACAAGGTGACTTTCACTAAGCAGAGATTGAGCCATATTCCTTCACCATTTAATAAACCTCAATGTCTTTATAGTATGCCTCTGATAAAAGAAAACTACCATTTGTATGTTATTCACTTTCATTATTTATTTACTTATTTATTTGTTTATTCATCTATCTATCTATCTATCTGTCTGTCTATCTATCTATTTGCTTACTTATTCATTTATTTGTTTATTTATTAAATATTTTTCGTTTTCAGCATTAATTTTCATTAGAGTTTGAATTACGAATTTTCTCCCCATTTCTACCCTCCCCCCACGCTCCAAAATGGCATATATTCTGATTGCCCTGATCCCCAGTCAATGCTCTCTTCTGTCACCCCACTCCCCCTCCATCCCCTTTTGCCTTATTTTCTTGTAGTGCAGGATAGATTTCTATGCCCCATTGCTTGTATATCTTATTTCCTAGTTGCATGCAAAAACTTTTTTTTAACATCTGCTTTTAAAACTTAGAGTTCCAAATTCTCTCCCCTCTTCCCTCCTAACACACCCTCCCTAAGAAGGCAAGCAATTTAACATAGGCCACATGTGTATCATTATGCAAAACCCTTCCACAATACTCATGTTGTGAAAGACTATATTTTTCTCCTTCCTATCCTATCCCCCTTTATCCAATTTTCTCCCTTGACCCTGTCCCTTTTCAAAAGTGTTTGCTTTTGATTACCTCCTCACCCTATCTGCCCTCCCTTCTATTGCCCCCCCTTTTTTATCCCCTTCCTCCTTCTTTCCTGTGAGGTAAGATACCCAATTGAGTGTGTATGTTATTCCCTCCTCAGGTCAGATCTGTTGAAAGCAAGATTCACTCATTCCCCCTCACCTGCCCCCTCTTCCCTTCCAATGAACTTCTTTTTCTTGCCACTTTTATGTGAGATAATTTACCCAATTCTATCTCTCCCCTTCTCCTTTCTCCTTCTCTCCATATATTCCTCTCTTATCCTTTAATTTGATTTTATTTTTTTAGCTATCATCCCTTCATATTCAACTCACCCTGTGCCCTCTGTCTATATATATATATACATATATATATGTGTGTGTGTGTGTGTGTGTGTGTGTGTGTGTGTCTGTGTGTCTGTGTGTCTGTGTGTGTGTGTGTATATACATATATGTATGTATGTATATTCCCTTTCCCTAATACTGAGGTCTCATGAATTATACACATCATCTTTCCATGTAGGAATGTAAACAAAACAGTTCAACTTTAGTAAGTCCCTTATGATTTCCGTTTCTTGTTTACCTTTTCATGCTACTCTTGATTTTTGTGTTTGAAAGCTAAATTGTCTATTGAGCTCTGGTCTTTTCACTGAGAAAGCTTGAAAGTCCTTTATTTTATTGAAAATCCATATTTTGCGTTGGAGCATGATACTCAATTTTGCTGGGTAGGTGATTCTTGGTTTTAATCCTAGCTCCAATGACCTCAGGAATATCATGTTCCAAGCCCTTTGATCCCTTAGTGTGGAAGCTACTAGATCTTGTATTATTCTGATGGTGTTTCCACAATACTCAAATTGTTTCTTTCTGGCTGCTTGCAGTATTTTCTCCTTGATCTGGGAGCTCTGGAATTTGGCTATAATATTCCTAGGAGTTTTCTTTTGGGGATCTTTTTGAGGAGGCAATGGGTGGATTCTTTCAATTTCTATTTTACCCTCTGGCTCTAGAATATCTGGGCAGTTCTCCTTGATAATTTCTTGAAAGATGATATCTAGGCTCTTTTTCTGATCATGGCTTTCAGGTAGTCCAATGATTTTTAAATTATCTCTCCTGGATCTATTTTCCAGGTCAGTGATTTTTCCAATGAGATGGTTCACATTGTCTTCCATTTTTTCATTCCTTTGGTTCTTTTTCATAATCTCTTGATTTCTCATAAAGTCACTAGCTTCCACTTGCTCCAATCTAATTTTTAAGGTAGTATTTTCTTCAGTGGTCTTTTGGATCTTCTTTTTCATTTGGCTAATTCTGCCTTTCGAGGCATTCTTCTCCTCGTTGGCTTTTTGCAGCTCGTTTGCCATTTGACTTAGTCTATTTTTAAGGTGTTATTTTCTTCAGTAATTTTTTGGGTCTCCTTTAGCAAGTCATTGACTTCTTTTTTCATGGTTTTCTCAAATCACTCTAATTTCTCTTCCTAATTTTTCTTCTACTTCTCTAACTTGCTTTTCCAAATTCTTTTTGAGCTCTCCCATGTCCAGAGACCAGTTTATGTTTTTCTTGGAGGTTTTTGATGTGGGCTCTTTGATTTTGTTGACTTCTTCTGGCTGTATGTTTTTGTCTTTTTGGTCACCAAAGAAAGATTCCAAAGTCTGAGTCTGTTTTCCCTGCCTGGCCTTGTTCGCAGTTTTTCATCTGGGTATGTATGACTGCTTGTAGAATACAGAGTACTTTGTCCTAAGCTTGAAGGGCCACACTGTTATTTTCAGAGCTATTTATACACAGCAAGCTCTGCCACAGCAACAGTCCTCCTTCCCCCAGAACCGCCAAGCCAGACCTCTACTCAGATCTTCAGCAGACTCTGCAGTCCTGCTCTGATCCACCACTTATTTCTTCCCACCAGGTGGGACTGGGGCCTGAAGCAACTGCAGCTGTAGTTCTGTAGCTGCACCACCCCTGCTGCCCCTGGGGCAGTGGCTGAACTGCAAACTCCTTTCACTCTTTCCCAGCAGCTTTTCCCACTAACCTTCTCTGTTGCCTTTGTTGTTTGTGGGTTGAGAAGTCTGGTAACTGCCACAGCTCAGCGATTCAGGGTTCTAGAGCCTGTTCCACCCAGGCTCTAGAACTGGGTCCTGGCGCAGCCCACACTGGGCTCTGCTCTGGTCTGCTCCCAAGATAGACCCTTCCTCCTGACCATCCAGACTTTCCTGGGCTGCAGCCCTGCTTCCCTCTGCTATTTTGTGGGTTCTGCAGTTCTAGAATTTTTTCAGATCCATTTTTATAGGTTTTTGGAAGGATCTGGGAGGGAGCTCCTGCAAGTCCCTGCTTTCCAGCCACCATGTTGGCTCCACTCCCCAAATTTTATTCACTTTCTGGCGTATCTTTCAAACCTCTAGATATTTCTCCTCTTCCCACACTTCATAATCCAGCCAAACTCTAGTTTTCTGTACTACTCTCTCATAACAGTTCCTTGCCATTCTCTGTCTTCATTCCTCTAACTTTAAATTCTTTCCCAGGTAATCAAAATGCATAGGCTAGACTTCATTCTCTTCCCTATTTTAAAATCTTGCTGAATCAACTGAACTTGATACTATGTTCTGTTCTATCTCTTTTGCCCCTGTAAAATTGTTGTTAATTCCTTACTATATCCATTTTTATTTTTGTTGTTCAGTTGTTTTAATTGTGCCTGACTCATCATGATCCCAATTGGAATGTTTTTGGCAAAGATACTCCAGTGGTTTGCCATTTCCTTCTCCAGCTCATTTTACACATGAGGAAACTGAGGATAACAGAGTTAAGTGACTTGCCCAGGATCAAACAGCTAGTAAGTGTCTGAGGCCATATTTGAACTTAGGAAAGCTCATCTTCCTGTCTGTAGGCCTGGCACTCTATCCCCTGTGCCACCTACTGCCTCCCTATGCCCATACCATGGATTATTTCCACCCTCTCTCTCTTTTGCTTTTTTCCAACATGCTGCTGAGAGCTAGAGGAAATAGTGAAGCTGTGCCAACTGGATCCACAATTTAAATTGGACTCTCATTGCAGCAAAACAATGATTATATGCCACCTAAATTGGTTTACTGTTCCATTCTCCACAATGTTTATTATAAACCTTCTCATTTTTCTTCAAACCTCCTACAGTACCCCTCTACCTTTTAATCATATATCATATACTCATATACACACACATACACACCTACACACCCAAAAAATAAAACCATATGCTGAAAACTCCCTCTTCTCCCCACTCTACTTCATCTCACATCAAACATCTTTCCTCACTATTTCATCCTTTAATCTGGACTCAGATGAGGAGGTGGCCCTACTCTTTGTAAAGTCTAAACCCTCTTACATATCTTTAATCTCATCCTATCTTGTCTTATCCATAAAAGTATCCTTCCTATCAATTCCATTCCTTATCTTCTCATTAGCCCTTCCCTACTTGATGACTCTTTTCTTGCTCCTGTCAATTCCATCCTTTAAAAAGATACTTGATCTAGCTATACATTCTTATCAGATACTGGCCCCTTTGGCCCTTACCTCGTAAAAAGTAAAAA